>NC_137871.1:2490000-2872500 GCF_963924005.1 Protomyctophum bolini
AACATTTGGAAACGGCCGTAAATCTATATATTTATCTGCTGCGTACAGATTTACATCTGTACGGCGGACACAGAAAGAGGAAGCTTACGAGTAAACAGCCTTTGCAACGCTGATGAATGATCCTGATAAGAGCAAAACAAGAACATCGACTAAAACTGAGACAAAACGACTGCTCGTCGACAACCCTTTTTCACTGACGAAAACTATACATGGAAACTAAGCTATGATTAGTACAACTATGAGACTAAATAATAATATACTGACAATTTCGTCAAAAACTTAGACTAAAATGTTAGGAAGGGACTAGTGGACAAGAGATCCAGACAGTATAAGTCATTTTACACTTGGTTGCATGCTGAAAATAGCCGATCTACAAGCTCACAACGTGTCGCAGCGCGATGCGTTGTGGGCTTGTAGGCCTATAGATCTGTTATTTTCAGCAAGTGTAAAATCAGTCATTTCGACGGCATCAAGGCCCGCCAAAACACATTTTAGTCGACTAAATCACCTCTAGGTTTAGTCGACGAAATTCTCATGACATTTTAGTCGACTAAAACCAGACTAACACTAAAACATTCCGGGTGACTAAAATGTAACTAAAACGAAGTGAAAACTAGTTTTTTATGACTAGATATAAAAATCTAAATTTGCTGCGCCCTCCACTCACTCCACTCCCGAATACGGTCCCAGAATGAGACGATATCCCTGCTCACTCATCAATGCATCCGTTCCGTGCGAACGCCCGTTCCTCCCTCAAGGAATTAGGGCCCTATTTTTCCGACAGTGTAAAATGAAACAAAATGGACCCTGCATGATACGGGTCCATTTGGTTTCATTCTTTTACGCTCTCAAGAGTTACCATTATTGTTAAACATCTGCATTACTTAATTTTGCAAGACGTCTACGGTCAACACAATTAGATAATGCCACCACAAAATGAGTGACCAAAGAAAGTTTAATGTCTTTTATCGTCGTTTTAATGAAATCAAATTAAAGTTTTCTGTTCGGATGCATGTCCTGTCGAGGCCAGGGAGTAGTTTTTTGCCACTCAGTAGGTGTTCCTACATTACTTCCGGGTTTGATGATGATGTCACGCGCATACTCTACCCTCTAGGCCTATACAGCATGGAATTGTGGACAAAACCCTGTGGGCTCCCCCAGAAATAGTGTCGAAGTGTCCTTGAGCAAGACTCTGAACCCCTAATTGCTCCTGATGTGCTGGTTGGTGCCTTGCATGGTTTCCGCCGCCATCGGTGTGTGAATGTGTGTGTGAATGGGTGAATGTAATGCACAATCTATCTAAAGGTGTATGAATGTGTGTGTGTGTGTGTGTGTGTGTGTGTGTGTGTGTGTGTGTGTGTGTGTGTGTGTCCAGTGGAAACCTCGTATGAATCTGATCTCAGGTCAAGAATGGGTTAAATAAAATAAAATCATTTGGGGGGTGTGAGATTTGGAGAACTGGAGGAAGTGATATAGAAGGAGGAAGCACTATACTGTGAACAACATGTGTTGCTTTGAGATTAGAGATTATGAGTGTCCACATACAGTACCGTATACCGTACGTATATGTATTACAAAATGCAATGACAAGGTATGATTCATGTTCAAACCGTCGGTTACACAACGCTTGGAAATATTTCAATATCACAGGTCAACGCCACGCACGCTCTACCCAAAGACATATAAAAAGGCAGACGAACCCCTCAACCATTAAGACACAATACTGTACATCCCATCCTCTTGGAGACCTTATACTGTACACACCTTATACAGCGTTGAGTCTGCAGAAAGGTATGGTATATAGAGCAAGGTTATAATAGTTTTTTTTTGTTTTTTAATTATAGTTTAATTTTAGTTAGTTTTGACATTTTTTTCTTCTAATTAAGTTAGTTTTAGTTCGTTTTTAGAGCGGTTTTTTTTGCTAGTTTTTATTTAGGTGAAAATGCTTAGTTTTAGTTTAGATTTAGTTTTTTTTTTTCGTACTTTGGTTTATTTGTGGGTTTTAGGGTTAGCGTGGCTACATGCTGCCGTACGGTGCTGAAAATTGTTGGAGAAATGAGGAAATGAATCTAATGAATTTAAAAGGATTATATTATAAATATCCGAAAGGCATATAAATATTGATAAAAACTAAAACTAAGGGTATATTTTGTCTATAATTTCAGTTAGTTTTGAGGACACACAATACAGTTTAATTCTAGTTTTTACAGTGTGTGATGATTTGCGTTAGAAGCTAACATTTATTATGTGTCATGATGGATGTGTTTGGTTCTGGGTTCTGATGGATGCGTTTGGTTCTGTGTTCCAGGATGAAGGGCCTTGCACCTGTCGTTGTCCTGCTGGCGCTGCTGGGTGCGTTGATGCCTGGTCTGGTGGACGCTTGGAGTCAACACCGTAAAGAAGGTAAAATCGCCCACAAACATACTGGGCTTTAAGGAGAATTCCATACTAAAAGGCTTTCTTACCTTTCTTTGTAGTTGTTACGTCCCCACCAAAGAAGTGTTATTTTGTGCAAAAGTTCCTTATTGGCTGTTTCCCCTACCATGAGCCCTCAATGAATTGCATTTAATTGAATGGTAATTGAATGGGGCTATGGGGTGTTGTTCTAATTCGCTTATTTCCATCACTCAAAATTATATATTTTTTGTATATATCCTCTCTTCATAATGTAAATAATATCCCAAGCGGCACACTTTACTACTTATTTCGATGGAAATAAGTGAATTAGCACAACACCCCATAGCCCCATTCAATTCAATGCAATTCATTGAGTGCTTATGGTAGGGGAAATAGCTAATAAGGAGTTTTTTTGCACAAAAAAACACCTGGACCTCTTTGGTGGGGACGTAACAACTACAAAGAAAGGTAAGAAAGTTAAGAAAGCCATCTAGCATGGAATTCTCCTTTAAAGGGCAACTTTAGTTTTTTTCAACGAAGGTTCATGTTTTAGGTTGTTATTAGAGAAAGTAAAAGATGAGTGTACATTTTTCTTCATTTTGCTGCTTTCTTTCGTTTTAGGAATTTTGGCGGTTTTTGACAGGGGGTCGGGGGCATTCGAGCATTGGGCTAGTGAATAATTTAAAAAAAAAATCGCCATAATATTTTGTAAAGAAATACATATTTAGCCCCATGCTCGAATGCCCCCGCCCCCCTTGTCAAAAACCGCTAAAATCCTTAAAACGAAAGAAAGCCGCAAATGAAGAAACATGAACACTCATCTTTTACTTTCTCTAACAACAACCTAAAACATGAACCTTTGTTGAAAAAAACTAAAGTTGTCCTTTAACCCATTTTGGGTGGGAACCCCTTTTGGTGTAAGCATTACGTTATGCTTTAGCTACCGAGTGGCGCGCTATGAGCTATGAGTGTAGTTGTTTATTTGGTATTGTTTCTAAAGTGTAGTTGTTTATTTGGTCTCGTTTCTAAAGTGTAGTTGTTTATTTGGTCTCGTTTCTAAAGTGAAGTTGTTTATTTGGTCTTGTTTCTAAAGTGTAGTTGTTTATTTGGTATTGTTTCTAAAGTGTAGTTGTTTATTTGGTCTTGTTTCTAAAGTGTAGTTGTTTATTTGGTCTTGTTTCTAAAGTGTAGTTGTTTATTTGGTCTCGTTTCTAAAGTGTAGTTGTTTATTTGGTCTTGTTTCTAAAGTGAAGTTGTTTATTTGGTCTTGTTTCTAAAGTGTAGTTGGTCTTGTTTCTAAAGTGTAGTTGTTTATTTGGTCTTGTTTCTAAAGTGTAGTTGTTTATTTGGTCTTGTTTCTAAAGTGTAGTTGTTTATTTGGTCTTGTTTCTAAATTGTAGTTGTTTATTTATTATTCTAAAGTGTAGTTGTTTATTTGGTCTTGTTTCTAAATTGTAGTTGTTTATTTATTATTCTAAAGTGTAGTTGTTTATTTGGTCTTGTTTCTAAATTGTAGTTGTTTATATTATTCTAAAGTGTAGTTGTTTATTTGGTCTTGTTTCTAAATTGTAGTTGTTTATTTATTATTCTAAAGTGTAGTTGTTTATTTGGTCTTGTTTCTAAATTGTAGTTGTTTATATTATTCTAAAGTGTAGTTGTTTATTTGGTCTTGTTTCTAAATTGTAGTTGTTTATTTATTATTCTAAAGTGTAGTTGTTTATTTGGTCTTGTTTCTAAATTGTAGTTGTTTATATTATTCTAAAGCGTAGTTGTTTATTTGGTCTTGTTTCTAAAATGTAGTTGTTTATTTATTATTCTAAAGTGTAGTTGTTTATTTGGTCTTGTTTCTAAATTGTAGTTGTTTATTTATTATTCTAAAGTGTAGTTGTTTATTTATTATTCTAAATTGTAGTTGTTTATTTATTATTCTAAAGTGTATATAGAGCAAAAGCGGTCATATCTTTCCGGAACCTGAGCTTCTATTTTGAAGGAATCACGGTGCTGATTGTGTTTTTCAAAAATATTAAAACATGTAAAATACGTTGAGGCGGTACTGTAGTTGCATTGGTGCGGTTCGGGCTTTAGGTACGGATAAAACTACTGAGATGGCTGAAATATAGTCAGCATCCATCTACTGTATTGAACGTACAGTATGCTGCACTGGACATGTTGTTTGGATTGAGTTCAGTTCATTTCAAATACATTGATTGTTACCATAATGTGACCAAATTTGACTGAGGGACTTTAGAATTTCCGTTGTCATTTTTTCATGTCACATGAAAGCAGGGAATCATATAGCTTCAAATTGACATATTGGTTGTTCAGTGTGACCCACCAGTTGTGGAGATATGGCTTATGGAGTATAATGTCTTGCAGAGAAACAGTGAGTTGAGAAAACTTCACAGGTTCACTTCTATGGACTCTTAAAATTACACCAAGCATTTATTTCATATTTACATGTCGATTTCAGCTCCGACACTTATTTCAGACATGCTCTAGTATGTGAAGAGTCTGCCTGTGATATTAACTCATTTTGGGAAAAATAGTTCAGTCTTTCCGTGCATCTTATCAAAACATTTATTTCAGTACAAGATATTATGGATATACTAGTAATTATATATCAATATAATATGATTATTGTGTACACGCCTTGCTTTCATAATGTAATCACAATTTTAGTACTTTGCACTCTCGCATTGGCAGTTTCATTATATAGATATTCCACTGTTACTTTCTTAGCTTAAGCATGTTTCATGATAAATGCTTTTATGTGATGTATTCCCATGCTTTTGTTCTTGCTTAATGTAAATCGCTCTGGATTAAGAGCGTCTGCTAAATGCCTAAATTGTAAATTGTCTCCATGGTGTTAGTTGTAAATTATTCAGCTAATTAATTATAATAGCTTCAAACATATTGTATTTTTTTAACATAAGAAAACAGTTCATGTACTGTATATGACAGTGCTTTGTGGAGATGATATAATGAGTTAATGATATAATAGATGAATGATAAAATTATACATGTTTTTTGTCTTGTGTTGTAGAGAATCATGCAGTCTCTTTAAGGCGTCCAGACGTTAGCAGGAAGTAAGGACTCTTTAATACTACTACTACTAATACTACTTCTCTACAAAATGTATTCTAAAATGTTTTCTGAAAAACCTATGTTTCTATATCAGTGGTTCTCAAACTATTTCATGCCTTTTCAAACTATTGAAAAATAGCAGATCTACAAACACTTGCACGGAGCGTACCTATTTTTCAATAGCTAAAGCAAACCATAATGCAAAAACACCAAAAGGGCTTCCCGCCCCAAAATGGGTTAAAGGAGAATTCCATGCTAGAAGACTTTCTTACCTTTATTTGTAGTTTGTATACTTACGTCCCCACCAAAGAGGTCCAGGTGTTATTTTGTGCAAAAGTGCATTATTGGCTATTTCCCCTACCATAAGCGCTCAATGAATTGAATTGCATTGAATTGAATTGAATGTTGCTAAAATGTATATATCCTCTCTTCATAATGTAAATGGTATCAGTAGTATAAGTGGCACACTTTACTACTTATATCGATGGAAATAATAATAATTAGCACAAAAACGCCAACCCTATTGAGGGCTTATATTAGGGCCAATAATGCACGTTTGCACAAAATAACACCTGGACCTCTTCGGTGGGGACGTAACGACTACAAATAAAGTTAAGAAAGCCTTCTAGCATGGAATTCTCCTTTAACCTCTTTTGGTGTTACATATACATTATGTTATAATTTTGCTATTGAAAAATAGCAGACCTACAAGCTCATAGCGCATGAGCTTGTAGGTCTGCTATTTTTGAAAAATCGTGAAAATGTGCCTGAAATCTTTGAATATAATATTGTTACAGAGCAAGTTTTTAACTCAAATCTTTGCTACTGGGTGGGGGGGGGGGGGTGCCCCTGGAACAACATTTTTCAGATGGGGGTCGGCGGCCAATCTCATATATATTCGGGGGTCCTTGACATGAATATGTTTGAGAACCACTGACATTAGAAACAGGCCTAAATGGGTTAAATTAACAATGTCACCCGAATGGGGTGGCATTTCATTTCATTACCTAAATAGTATTAAGTTAATGAAACACCACCCCGTTCGGGTCACATTTATTCACAACCTGCACATACTGTAATGATGTCAGCGCAAAATGGCCGCTGCGTGAATACTATATAGTCAATGGAATGCCAGGTCAACAAATGAACCTGGCATCTGTCAAAGTAACATGCCAATAACATCTATATTACTACTAAATAACTACTACAACAAATGAACCTGGCATCTGTCAAAATATCATGCTAATAACGTCTATATTACTGCTAAATAACTACTACAACAAATGAACCTGGCATCTGTCAAAATATCATGCTAATAACGTCTATATTACTGCTAAATAACTACTACAACAAATTAACCTGGCATCTGTCAAAATAACATCCTAAAAACATCTATATTACTGCGAAATAACTACTACAACAAATAATAATAACAACAATTACCTATAGAACTCACACCGAAGCACTACAACTATATAAAACAGGCGTATGCAAAGGCTGAGCTTATACGTACTGTATATGATTCATGATGACAATGTTTCATGTATATGATGCATTACCGCGTGTTTTTTGTTTAATCGCTTACTGTAAGTCGCTCTCTGGACTATAAGAGTGTCTGCCAAATGCCTAAAATGTAAATTGTATAAGGGGAAAATTTACATTGTAATTAATTGTTTTTTTCGTCATGTTGAATGTCCTCCTTCCTTTAGGTACGGTGTGAACGTCCCACAACTCGACGTTGGAAGCGTGCACCGCATAAGGACTCCGCAGTATGGCTGGACTGGACGACGCATCGGTGGTGGTCGTCGCATTGGCAGTTTGAATCGCTGGGGAAAACGACGCATTGGCGTTTGGCGTCGTCAGTCTGGTTGGGGAAAACGTCGCATTCCCAGTTGGCGTCGTCACCGCCATGGCAGGGTTGGAGGTCGCTGGGGCCGCCACAGCCTCCGTCGCAAGCCCAGCCACCTCCGCCACAGCCGCCGTCCTCGTAAGAACGGCGGACACCGCATGCCGGTAGGCCACGTCCAGAGAATCCATGAGCCGACCACCCATGCTCACCACAGCGCGGGTGCTGCGACTACCCACACGCCCGCGGTGACCAACCACCACTATCGCTCGGTCCGCTCGGTCAGCCGCCGCCCCAGCATCCGCCCCAACCGCCCCAGCATCCGCTGCCGCCCTAGCCGCCCCAACTGCCTCGGCTAGTTCAACTATTAACTATTTTGAAAAGGTTTTTTAAAATAGTAAAAAAATAGTAAAAAGGCAAAACTTGTTTAGGGATAAGGGTTAAGGGGTGGCCCCAGGAGGGGATCTAAAGGTGAACTCGCCGAATGCGTTGAGAAGGGATTTGTTGGGAGGGTGTCAATTTATAGAACATAAATAAAATGAGATATGGTACAGAGGGGGGAAATATATATAGTATACTGTATAACTCTGGGGAAAGCTGGTCAATAAAGTATATATGGTTTAAACTTTAAGTGGTTAAGAATCTATTCATTTGGGGTTTCTTTTTGGTAACACAGTAGAGCCTTGTCTCTCCTCCTGCCCTGCCATATTAAAAAGGAAAGAGTGAAGGCCGATTCATGTCTCACAGATCTATCTACTGTATGTCTCCAAGCTCACAATGCATGGCATTATGACACATCTGTAAAGCACATTGAGCTGCATTTCATGTCATGAAAGGTGCTACACAAATAAAGTTTTATTATCACAGGATCACAGGATCTACTGAATGTGAAGGTAGCCTACTGGGGGAAGGCTTATACTGTGTGTATAGGCTCAATTATGTCAGTTTGTCACATTCAATAGATCCTTTAACAAAAAAGAACTTGGTTATTTTATCGTCTACTCAGGCTTATGTGAACATCCCAGACAGTTTTTTTTTAAGTTGCTTGATTCAGTATTTAGATTAACTTTTAACTTCAAACCCTAATTTAACCGTGATAGATTCATCGAAAACATCCGACTTTTTTTTCCCCATGGTGACTGATATTGTCCTCCTAATACGTGTGTGTGTGTGTGTGTGTGTGTGTGTGTTTTTTCATTTACTGTTTTCATTTATGTTTAATAATTGTTTTGGAAGATGTGGCAGACACTGCTGTGCGGCGGAGGGGACTAAAGAATAAACAATTATATTAAACATAAATGAAAACATACTGTAAATGAAAACACGTATTAGAAGGACAATATCAGTCACCAGAAAAAAAGGTGTTTTTGATTCATCTATCATGGTTAAGTTAAACTACTGTAGACCTGTGGTTGTCTCCCTTGTTTGCATTAATCAAGCGTCTTTCTATTTTTGCTGCAAGATAGAGTTGGTTTTGAAAATATCTTGTCATTGCATTTGCATGCTGTCCCAATTAAAAAATATGCATTGTTTAAAAGTCCAAAGAACTCTTTGTGTTAGTGAGGGTTTGTGGGTAAGGACTGTATACATATCAATGTTTATAGCTGGGTTTGGGTTCTGCTCTGCTCAAGGTCCTCTTTAGTGGGTTTTAATAACAAAATGCTGGTCAGATAAGTTGCATTGTTGTGTAATTTGTTGGTTCCTAAAGAGAAATAAACATAGAACCAGTAAACGTCTCTGTAGCCGTGCACTAGCCTGTAAACAAACATGGCCTGTATGAACAAATCCCAAATGACTATTCATAGAAATAAGACACATTTGCACAATTCTGAATTCTCACACACTATTTAACAAGCTAGCAACAACGTGACATCTGATCTGCTGATATGGTGCTGCTAATATTAAATATAAGAAATGCCTTGGCTACAACAGGTCAAAGTGATTGCTGAAATAAACCACAACACCACCAAAATATATAGCCTACATAAAGACACAGTTTAAGCTTACATTCAACCCAAATACAAGACTTACTGGAGTCATGAACTCAACCTTCTGCACAACAATGAACATTACATGGGACCAAAAAATGAACTCTGCTACTAGCAACGTTAGCATCTCAGCCTCTGAACATGTTGACTATTAGGCCTCACTCACCTTCACGTCTAGCATAGAACATTGCATGCTAGATGTGTGAGACTTGTTGACTGATGCAAGCTTGCAATGCATTTCCAATGGAAGTCACATGGTTTGACACAACATGTGTGTTGTACGGCTTTCGGCTGCGTTTCGACTGCCCCCCCTCCCCCTCATACAACACAAATGTTGTGTCAAACCATGTGACTCCCATTGGAAATGAATTGCGAGCTAGCATCAGTCAACAAGTCTCATGCTATATCAGCTATACATCAATCTGTTGTGCACGTGTGAGTCAGGCCTTATACTTCTCTCTTGCTGTCTGAAGCATACAAGTTGCCACCTAGTGGCCTGGAGGTGTATTGCATGTCCTCAAACTACACTGAATAAATTATAGTCCAGGGCCTTTTTAACACTTTGCGTCTTTTTTTTTTAAAGGGGCGATTTCATCCGATTGCCAGTTCCCTTGCAGTGATGAAACAATTATCAGATTTCTTCTGTGTCGGTGAATGCCTAATTATCCTAACACAAAATTACTAATTATTTGAAATAATCTAAAAACTGTTATTATTATTTTTTTATATAATTTAATGAAATAAACACACTGATCTCTATGAGTTTCAAACCCACACACATTGTTTAGAATATTATGTTTTGCCTCAAACAAAAACGGCTCTAAAGACATCAATGGCAGAGACTAAATAATTAATTAATACCTGGCAGGGAATGTGTATGTGTTAACCCTCAGGTGAGATTAGTACTTTACAACAGCATTGTGGCGATGTCGGTTTGTTGAATGCCTCCCTCAGAATAGTGTTGCTTTTTGCCAGGCCTAGATACGCAACACTCAGTGTCAAGATACTCTCAATCGGCCTGGGAGATTGTAACTACAAACGGGTCCATTTTTGGTTTGATATACAGAACTCATAGTTAATTAAAACTAACAGATTTGAGTTCAAATGTGTGGAGCTTTCTGCCTGACCAAATGCCTAAGTACAGACAGGCTGGAATTAAGCAATATTACACGAGAGGGGGTGGTTTAATGTCATGCATGTACGCATGAATGCACGCAGAAGAAGGGGAGTGATTCTAAACCTATAGAATCAAGCCATCCAGGATCATGGTGAATCATGATGAACCATAAAAACTTAAAAATGAATATTTAATTATATGATAATATACTACATTCAATAAATACTATGTATGGCTGGATTCTAGGCTTAAAATAATATAAATATTTTTTTTTCTAAATCTCTACGGGGAAAAACGAATGGCAGAGTTTTCAGGGGGTCCAGAAGACCGTGCCCACCCTGCCATTCTCTATCTATAGTATGTCTAGTAGACCACGTCCTGTTCTTGTTCTCGTTGTTAGGCCTATGATTATATTCTTAGGCCTTCTTAGGTCTTCTTAATAAACCTTATCCGTTTCTCGACAACACCTCTTTCACAATACAACTGATAACAGATGATCGTAAACAACATTCTTGCATCATTATTTCCAGAAGTCATGGTGACTGCGGCAGAATTGTCTGCAGCTCAGATCAACAGCTCATGTCGTCTACAATGACCCGTAGCATTTACCCTAGCCCCTTAGATAGCACTTTATGTAGACTTAGATATAGCATTTTATACAGACTTATAGCATGTTACGTAGACAGCACTAGAATTGCATTCCATGTAGTCAAAGCACGTTATAGTATATATGTATAGTATAGTATGTTAGTCTAAGTCTAAGTCTAAGTATAGTATAGTATGTTAGTTAATAGTTTCATTTATTGTCCACGTGTGGAAATTTGTCTTCGGTCTCAACAACAGCAACAACACTTAACACAATTATTTTCTCATGGCAAAAAAGTGCAGGACAACAGTGGCAAATACTGTACATTGAAAAACAACACAACTAGCGAGACAGGGTATAATGCCTTAATGGCATTTGGGATGAAGGAATATGAAATTCCTAGTATGCATAGTTTATATGTGCATAGTTTATATGTATAGTTTCATTATATAGATATTCCACTGTTACGTTCTTAGCTTACGCAATACGCATGCATGTTAACATTTCTTTTATGTAGGTCTATGTGATGTATTGCCATGCTTTTTAATTTGTTCTTGCTTATTGTAAATCGCTCTGGATTAAGAGCGAAATGCCTACATTGTAAATTGTAAAGACAGTCAGTGGCCTTGTGGTTAGAGTGTCCGCCCTGAGACTGGGAGGTCGGGGTTCGATCCCCGGCCGGGTCACACCAAAGACTGTAAAAATGGGACCCAATGCCTCCCTGCTTGGTACTCGGCATCAAAGGGTTGGATTGGGGGGTCAAATCTACTAATCAAATGATTCCCGTGCGCGGCACGGCTGCAGCTCACTGCTCCTTGGCTGCAGCTCACCGCTCCTTGGCTGCAGCTCACTGCTCCTTGGCTGCAGCTCGCCTTACCAACAGCCATTAAGACATGTGAATCGCCTGACTCCTTCAAAACCGCCAACGTATACTTATGTATGTATGTATCGAAGGTACGTTTCAAGGTTGGTGTTATTAAGGTCGATAACGAGTATAAAGCTCAGGATGTT
Source organism: Protomyctophum bolini (assembly GCF_963924005.1). NCBI lineage: Eukaryota > Metazoa > Chordata > Actinopteri > Myctophiformes > Myctophidae > Protomyctophum > Protomyctophum bolini. The sequence continues at coordinate 2,502,030 of NC_137871.1, forward strand.
TGCCGTACCGTTTTATAGGGTGGGCTGACCATGTCCATATATGGAGTTTCTACGTTTTATTGGGTGGGCTGACCATGTCCATATATGGAGTTTCTACATTTTATAGGGTGGGCTGACCATGTCCATATATGGAGTTTCTACGTTGACCTGATGTCAGCGCTAGATCTCCTCCTTCCTTCTCGGTCCTTGTTCTGGTGGAGTACGTACGGGTCAGTGCTGGAGGCGGAGCCGGAGGGGTTCAAGGGTCAAACGTCTATATAGATGGGGCGGTCCGGTCCTCAGTTGGCCCCGCCCCCTGACCCCCGCCGCGACCCCCGCAGGTCACGCCAGATCTGGACGAAGGGCTCCCGGGTCTTCTTCCAGATCAACTCGTGGCCGTGCGTGACGTACCAGACGCCGAACAGCGCCCCCCCCAGGTGGGCGGCGTGGTCAAAGAGCCGCCACCCCAGCACCAGCCCCGCCGTGTCCACGGCCAGCGCCGCCTTCAGGGCGTCCGCGGCGGTGAAGGTGACGCCCGGCAGGAAGACCAGAGACATCCCGGCGCCCGGCGTGGCGGTGCACACCGCGGCCAGGAGCGCCATGATGGCGCCCGACGCTCCCAGCGATGGGACGAAGCGTCCCGTCAGCGTCTTGCTGGCGTAGCTGGCCAGCGTGGAGACGGCGCCCGCCGACATGTAGACGGCCAGGAACTGCTCCGGGCCCAGCTCGGTGACCGACGTCGCGCCGGAGAAGCTCCACAGGCAGTACATGTTGGAGGCCAGGTGGAGCGCCCCCCGGTGGCTGAACGCCGACAGCACCATGGGAAGGCACGCCTTGTTCTTGGGGTTGGACATGAAGTGTCTGGACATGGCCGGCCGGAGGGACGTGACTCTCCAACAGCAGAACACCAGGACGTTGGCCGCGATGATGCCGGTGGCGGTCCGCTGGCATTCGCTCAGACCGCTCCACCATCGGTTGACCTCTTCGCGGAGGTCTCCTCCGAGTCCTTGCTTTCTGAGCCCGCCGCCCGCCATGGCCCGGGTCCGGTCCCAGGGGCTGACCCGGTCCTCCTCCCGCCGCCGAGACGTCAGAGACTCGTCCTGCCAGATGGCGGCCGTGGCGAACGAACACCCCGTGAAGGCCACGGTGCAGAGCAGCGGTTTGACCAGCGTACCGCCGAAGCCTCCGGTGTTGTTGGAGCTACGCAGCGGGGGGGCCACAGGGGGGCCCCGCTGGGCGGGGGAGGAGGAGGGGTCCGTCCGGGACTGGGAGGAGGGGTCTGTCCGGGACTGGGAGGAGGGGTCTGTCCGGGACTGGGAGGAGTCTGTCCGGGACTGGGAGGAGGAGTCCGGCTTCTTGGCGGTTCTCTTGAAACCACATCGATGCAGGAGGCCATGTCCCCCCCGAGACCACCCGTGCGTTGTTCCCGGGGTGTCGTTCAACGTTTGCAGCTTCGAGATGAGCCTGAAAACACGGCCTAGTCTCCACGCCATGTTTGTGTGTCCTGATGACCTCCTTTAAAAGAATATTACTAATTTATAAATCTATACGTGCTGAGTCACTATACATCCCTCTAAGTACGGGTCACCTTTTTGATGACATCATATAGCCAAGTATACTAAACTGTATACCGTAGCTAAGGACATGACTCCCTATAAAATACAACTCAAACTAGTGCTGGTTGCGCTGCGCAAAAAGCATGGAATTAGTCAAAGTCAAAGTCATACGATTTGTCACACACGTTTACCGCAGTGAAATGTGTTCTCCGCATTTCACCCCATCTCTTGGAGCGGTGAGCCGCAGCCAAGGAGCGGTGTTCCACATATCTTAGTGGCCCTGGTTTGAGCCGAATCTGGGTTCTATACCGGCCACTCTACCGCTGCCCCCTAGTGGCCACTCTAGATCAAGTGGAAATACGTGGTTTCCACCCGACAGTGACTATACCAGTAAGATGCCCTTAAAAGGGCGAGGTCGCGCTGAAACAACAGAGCTTCTTAATGCGGCACAGTTGAGAAGCAGGAGTTTAAAGAATATGACAGTCAGCTCCACGTATGGAGATTCGATATGTGTCGTACCAACTTGGTTCATTTGCAAGTGTGTGACGGATCAACTTTGACCAAAGAAATGCACAATGAAAAGCAGGTATAAGGCCTGCAGGGTTCATGGCTATTATGCACTGCGCAAAAAAGAATGGAATACGGATACAAACTCCCGTTAACAACAAACTCTGGTAACGTCACACCTGTATATTACCGTATATTAACTGTATATGCTGCTAAACTTGAGGTTTACGGGCAAATCTAGTGCCCATAATTGCCCGTTAACTCCTCTTTTCACGCAGAGCACAGCATCTTGCAATGGGTCTGGTCCACAAGATTCGATACACCACCAAGATACCCATGTACCTGTCTAAATACTTCCTTAATGTAAACGAAGTCCACACACACAACACCAGAGGGAGTGCAACAAACCATGTACAACCCAGATTCGGCACAAACAAGGGACTAAATTATTTTCGCTCCTATGCGACCAAAATGTCGAACGCCCTACCAACAGTCATTAAGACATGTGAATCCCTTGGCTCCTTCAAAACTGCTCTCAAAGGGCACCTACGGATGGCTGCAATTCGAAACTGGCCTCTGTAAAAGCTGAATTTTTATCTGGATTGTACTATGTTTTTGTATGGACGTGGTGTTGGGTGCCTGCACATATGCACACATGGCATCAACGCATGCTGTTGTGTGCAGGCGCCCTACACTCTGTCTTTCGTTTTCTTTTATCCCCCTGTTCCCCTCACTGTATATATATTTTTTTTCCCTTTTCGCTTCCTATATGATGAATTCCTGTTCTGTTCTTTAACTACATAGAAGTGTCTATTTGTTTGTCTCTATATGTTTTGATGAATTGAACAATGTGGACCCTGTTGTAAACAAGTGTAAGGCTTAATTGGGTCGTCCACTCACAGTTAACAGTCTTTGTATTGAGTTTGTGCTTGAAATGTACTGTAATTCTGCAAACTGTTAATAAAGATTTCAATCAATCAATCAAAGAGGTGAGTGTAGAGGGTTTGATGATGTCAGACTGACATAATTATGTTGGACTGACAACCATACTGTAAATATACTGTATGGTGATCTACAGTAAGTGTCTCCATGATGTCACGAGGCGCGATACCGTACACGGAGATGTGGGTGACTGACTTAAAGGACCACTTCACCACTTTTCAACCTATCTTCATATAATGAAGGTCCTCACTAATAATCATGGAGGGGCTGTGGGCAGTTCAGAAACCGTCCTCCAGTGACATCATCGATGTCAGTGACATCATCGATGTCACAGCCTGATGTGGCTGGTTTGGCACAATGCTTCAGCGTTAAGGATGTACAAAACCTAAATGCTCAAACAATGTGTGTGCACGCACGGTCGAACGCGCTCGTACACACACACACACACACACACACACACACACACACACACACACACTAAACGTATGATGACATATTGACCATGCAGAGCACAGTGACGACAGGACAAAATAAGGAAGTTTGGAAACTATATACAAACACACTTTTCAGCAAATTACACAAAATGTATACCTTCACCATCACAACCTGTGTTGGGTCATTTAAATGTTTGACCTAATGTGAGTCCAGAGCACATGGAGTTTCAGTAGTAAAGATTTAACTTTTTTTCAATAAATTTGAATCATTGATGATGATTAAAGGTCACATGTTATTATAAATAAATACATACAATAAATGCTATCCTCTATGAATACATCTGAATAGATTAAACAAATAGGGGTGACTTGACACATCAAGCACATAATTGTGTCTCGTAAATCAACATTTTGATGTAGCTTATAGTGATGTGACAACATGTAGCCTACATTTAAAAAAATAAAAAGACAAACATGTTAACATAAGGGGAAGAGATAAAGTGTTATAGTCATTCAGGGTCAGGCGATTGGACAGTGGGTGTTCAGAGACAGAGCTCAGATCAGATGTGATGTTAGGTCATCATTCAACAACGTGACACCCATCTTAAGTATTGTTTAAAATTGGGAGCAGCAATATGACTGATCTGTAGCCTACAGCACTTAATTGTTTAGTAAATAATTAGTTACTAAGTAGGTGTTATGAATTCACATAACCATGCATAGATGTCATGGTTAGCTAAAATATGTATGTTAAAAGCTTTGAAATATTGCACCATTTCTTGAGAAACCTAATGTTGAACTTATATTATAAAAGCAAACACAGCATCTTCTTTCCTGTAAGTCTCACACCTTTCTCAGTATCAGGTTTAGGTGTTGTTTATGAGAGCGGAGGCAACATGCATAGATAGGGATCTTTTCAGGTTGCTCCATTCCAGTTCCATCGAAGGGGCCCCCGCGTGCCCCCGTCTGTCGCAGCCATAGAGGGGACAAGAAACAACTACCTCTCACCCCCACTCCTTGGCCTTCGTCTCACCTTCCTGATACCGAGAACCTAACGAACTCTGAAACCACAGAAAGTGTGCTTTTATGTCAATCATATATGTTTCTCTGAAATACCCATGTGACTTATGACCACTGGGCGGATACAAAATGTTGTCGTGAATATAATGCACAGAATTTGTAATAAACGTCAGTGTTATCATTTGAACCATTCGTGACTGTGTGGCTCCTTTTCAAATGGCATCCTCAGGCGCGTCCTTTAACTCTTATCTATCCTGAATGCTGCTGAGACTGGTCAACGATTTATTTTCTCCATCGGGGGTTTCCACTCATGCCACAGCCAAGTGACGACAGCTGACCAGACGGAGACTGACAGTTGAAATATTGCTATAGTAGGTCAGTCAGGTTCGTTTATTGTCCCTGTCAGCTGAGAACGAGGGTGTCTATCCTTTGCACTAGACCCCTGCCTCATGGGAGATGGAATGATGTATGAGTATGAGCACCACGACATATAGTACCTCCCAGCTCTTACCGCACGCACATCTTAGATACCCAAGCCGTAAAAAAAAAAAGAAGTAAAAAGTTCCAGCATGTGTCTCCACAGTAAGCTGAATTATACAGTTCTTTAACTTAAACGCCCAATGCATTCTCAATTGCAATAGCACAAACTTTGGCATGCTACTAGTCCTACATACTTACACCTAGAAACCCCATTCAAACCTATTTAGTTTCATCTTACGGTGGACATGTTTGCCTGAAAAGGAATCTTTGAAAGGTGTCAGTTTTAGAAATATAGTGCTTTCAAATTTGAGACTTTTATAATGGGGCTCAATGGCAGATTTTGGCAAATCACTTTCACCTAGAAACTCCATTCACACTTTTTATTATTCAGCTTACTGTGGAGACACATGCTGGAACCTTTTACTTTGAAATGTTTTGTAGTTTCTGAGTTATTTAACTTAAACGCCCAATGCATTCTCTATGGCAATAGCACAAACATTGGCATGCTACTAGTCCTACATACTTAAACCTACCAACCCCATGCTAGCCCACTTAGGTTCATCTTATGAAACTAATCACTAACTGTGTAATGTAACACAGCAATATAGTTAATTTCAATCACCAACTTGGGTAAAATGAACAACCCAGTGTATGCCTGTATGGTTTATATTTAATCCAGCGATATGGTTAAATGAACAACCCAGTGTATGGTTTATATGCAACCCAGCAATATAGTTAATTTCAATCACTACATTGGGTTAATAAACAACCCAACACATTGGAAATATTGGGTTGAAATGATCCAACTCAGCACATGGGCTAAGATAACCCAGCATGTGTGTGGTCCTACTTCTAAGTGTGCAGTAGTAGTACTAGTAGTATTATTTATATTTTGTATATTTTTTTCCCCAAATTATTTAAGGAAAGCATTATATTTAATTCTAACCTCCACCTACTCTCCTCCTGCCTGACTCCCCCTCACCTACTCTCCTCCTGCCTGACTCCCCCTCACCTATTCTCCTCCTGCCTGACCCCCCCTCGCCTACTCTCCTCCTGCCTGACCCCCCCTCGCCTACTCTCCTCCATAAGAAGGTGGCCAATGGGGAGGGTTTAAGACAGTGGCCAATGGAGAGGTGTCTTACATCTTTTCAGCGTAGGACCCGCCTTCTGAACTTTCACCCCTCACACAAATAATCCGAAAGAGAGAGAAAAGAAATCGAGACCAAAGACATAGGTTTTGAGAGAAACATTAAAACATTAAACCATTTTATGTAGTTTAAACAGTTTTTCCTTATTTTTTTACTCTTGAATTTTTAAAAGTTTTGTTCTTAATTATTTTTTCTTATTTTTTTTTGCTTGCAATTTTGATTGCTTTGTTTTAATAATAAAAAAATTGTTCTGTTTATATAATTTCCTTTGCTTACAAATTATAATTTTTTGCTTTCTGTCATAATTTGTCATCATTCAAAACTATTCTTTGCTTTTTTAGATTGTTTCTCTCTCAAATGTTTGGTTAATAAAGACACAAATGTAACTCCATACTGTTGCTTTGTAGCGGCCAGTGTGAAAACAGCACAACAACAGCAGCAGCTCTTTGTCATAGCCCTCCTGTGTAAAACTGCTGCCCCGTGTGAGGCTCGAACTCACGAACTTCAGATTATGAGACTGACGCGCTGCCTACTGCGCCAACGAGGCTTCAAAACACATATGCATGCAGCAAACATGGGTTATTACTACACTATTACACTAATTCCAGTATTAAACTTTTTATGACATAGGCCAAATGCCACAGTAAATGGCCAGGCAAGCTCTGATCTCAATCTTCCAGCACACAGAAGAAAACCCTTTACCTGTAGTCTACTTTTTGTGTATCTTCAAGTTAATTGGCTTCCATTGAATACAATTTGAAGCCTTTTGCTTTGACAAACTTTTTTATGACATAGGCCAAAATGCCACAGTAAATGGCCAGGCAAGTGCTGATCTCAAACTTCCCGTCTGCACAAGGGGAATTAGCTCAAATGGTCAGGAACTTATATGGATGTCAGGATGGCCGAGTGGTCTAAGGCGCCAGACTCAAGGTGACAAACCTTCCAGGTTAAAGGGACACTTCAGTCTTTTAGCAAAAGAATATATATCAATGACCTTCATAAGATTTAGAACACTTTCCTGGCGTTATCTTTTGTGTAATCTCTGGTTTTAGATATTTTAGATTATCTCAGTGGCACTGACGTCAGACACTCTTCCGTTTTCCTTCCGGACTACACCTCACAATCCTCGTGTCACGGACACTGGGGTGTCCAAAGACTTGTTCCACCTACCTACAACCTTCGTTGAATCCACCCCCACATGCGCATTTGTTATTGCGTTTGCATCATGTCGCCGAGCAGAGCAGCGCGCCAGAACCAGAGAGAGTATGCAGAAAAAAACAACTCAGACAAGCTGTGTTGCCACGAATCCCCAATCCCCCCTGCCGAATCAATATGTGTACCGGGTAACTCCACAAAGTTACAACGCAGCTTTGGACGCTTGGTCCAGAACCCAGCGGGTGTCGTGTCACTCGTGTGGATGGAATATTGTCTGTCACGAGTAAGTAGGCCTATATTGCTAGAAATGTAGTATTGTATTGTAGCTGTTGTCAACTTCTTACGTTGTCTTTTGTGTATTCTAAACCAGGCTAACCGTGGTCCTTATCTAAGTGCATTGTAGCCGTTATGGCATCAAATGGTTTGTTGCCTAGGATCTAGACTCGTTGTACGTTTTACTACCCAGTCACACACTCTATGCAACTAATGTAGTCTTCCTTGCACTGGATATTCTTTGGCATCGGACCGTAGGATACAACTCGACATAACAGTGTCTTTTATATGGTTTATTATTGAGCTGCCATTTACACCAACACACTCATAGGCTACCAACTAAACACTGCACAACGTCAGTCAAAATCACTCGAAATCAGTCATAATCAGTCATGATCAGGTTATAAACCTAAAGAAGGAAACACAAACAAATAGAACAACAATTACTACCATGCAATATCTCTAATAATAACTGTACATTGAATGAATATGGTATGTTTGTCGCACAAAGTATGTATGAATTCTTACCGGCTGTCACTCGCGATGCTCAAAGATAGAATGCTAACAAAATACACACAACGGACACACATCTCCTGTCGCACATGCGCAGTAGACTATCCAACAGGTCACGCATGCGCAGTGGACTATCTGACGGTAAACAATACTATAATATAACCCCAAACGTCCCCTAAACACACATAGAAAAATACAGAAACCTCCCAAATACTTTAAAGACACCCCAGCATATGTAAAATAAACCCCACCTTACTGGAATCTCTGAAGTAAAAACATGCACGTAAGTTGCTGAAAGTGAAAGTGCGTCACATCATGCCCTGACTCAAATGTCCACCAGATGGCACTGACCACACATACATGCACGTATAAAATATAATGCAACATATAAAGCTATAATTCCCACACCTCCCACTTGGTTTTCTGGTTACTAAACCCAAGAAGGCCACACAAATTAGCTCAGTACAGTCTCAAATAAGAGTCTTTGTAGATTCTCCGAACACGTCCTCTCCGACGTCGTATGATGCTTCCAAGACTAAGAAGCCATGCGGATGCGACCTATTCCAGCTGCCGACCGACCATAGCCGATGTCCAAGCCTGCAACGCCCCAGGCCTACACACCAACCATGCCAGGCCACAGCGGGAACTACTCGCATCGACAGGACCCGTCTTTGCCGTCCCCACCTTCACGTCTCGGACGACACCTCTTTCATCAGGGCACGCCTCCACGACCCGACCCAACCGGAACCGGCTTCTAGCTGGGGTGTGCCACTTCTGCCTCATGAAAAGTCCTGGACCTGCCACCTGGCTCCATCGCCTCCATGCCTTTCTTCGTACCCGTAAGAGAGTCCCAGCCACTCCTTCATGATTGGCCCTGTGGGCGTCTTCGGACAGAAGGATGCTGATCCGTTCCTTGTAGGGGATCAATGGCACACCAGACTTCCCTTGGACTCGGCCGTGGCATAGTAATAGATCAGAGTCCTTTTCTTTGTAAACGACGAGCCTGTCCAAAGTCGTGACAGGGAACTCCACTCCCTCCTGGGCCGCCAGGCACAGTTCTTCAAACGCCAACGGGCGCTCTGTCACCGACAACGCCTCCCACTTTACTGGCGTCCGGGATCTTGTCTCCAAGAGACTCCGGGACTTCACCCCCATCCAGAACTTCAGCAACACTGCCATTAAGTGGTCCACGGCCCTCCTGACAAAGCCGATTATAAAGCAGAGCTTGGTGAGCGAACTGTATTTCTTTGAGTCAACTTGGTCTACAAGCGCAGCGCCCCAACGTTTCGTAGGGTCAAGGCTTCCCCCCGAGGGAGAGACTGTCGCCTCAGAGGACTTTTGTGGCACGTCATCATCTTTTTCGACTTTCTTTGCCTCGTCAAGATCGACGGGAACCGGCATCATCCTGGCCTGAGCTCTCGTGGTAACAGTAGAGAAGGCCTTCCTTTGAAGTTTGTTCACCGCGTCCCTAGCAGCAGCCACATCCGAGGCGGACATCACGGACCACTCTTCCATCCTGGACTTGGTCAGTTTTACCGCCGCGCCTCTGTCAACCCTCTCGTGGATCTGCTTGACGTAGGCCTCCCTCCACGCGGGTTCCTTCTCCAGACGCCTCTCCGTTCTCAGAAACGTCGCTTCAACCACCTTCCGGTTATTAGGGAGCGACGCAGGATCCTCCCAGTGGGACTCCTCACTTTGCGCATCTTTCTCCCTGAAGGTCAAGCCCGCCTTGATGTTCTCCAACTCCCTTTCGTCGGCTAACGACATCTCCTTTCCCCCCGGAGGACACCCAGCTGCCCCGATGCGGTCCCACTTCAGCCACTCAAAGACCTCTTTATTGCAGTCGACTTGACAACCACCCGGCCTCTCCCCCGGAGGTCTCTTGTGAGGTGTTCTTCCACTTTCACAGCTACCGTCCTCATGGAGCGTGCAAAGTTAGTTAACGAATGTCGTGTCGTCACCTCCACTCCCTCAAAGAGGTCGGGATGTACTCCACTCACTGTCTTCCCCAAAGGACCGTCCCACAACACAAGGTCGCCAACCCTCTGCAGTCTCTGGGGTGCCAACCGTCCTTCTCGAGTGCTGATGAGTAGCTCGATCTCTTCAGGACGGGTCAATTCTCCCGGCTTGACGTTTGTGAAGAACCGCTCCAGCCGCTTTGAATCCACTGCTTGATCTACTTTGGCGATGCTTTCTAGGCCGTAGCAGATCATTTCGTGCAACTTCAACGTCCCTCGTGGAGTCCACACTTTTATGGTCACGAGATACCTCTTAGTATCGACTCTCATCGCCATCTCTCCAACACCATACACAACCAGAGTGATCGGCTCCCCGATCAGTCCCAGTCTTTCAGCGGCCTGGTGTGTAATGTAATTGGTGTCGGAGGCGAGATCGATTAAGGCACCCAAGTAGTCTCCCCTTTTGGTTGCAACGTCCACGAGCATCATAATGGCAGGATGCTCCTTTAAGTCACTTTCCTCCGCAAGACCCCTTCCAGCATAGGCTCTTGACGTTACGTTAGTGCACGCTTGGCTGACAGCTTTCAACTGTTCAGGGGACAAGTCCAACCCAGCAAAGAAAGCCTCTTGTTCCTCCGTTGGGCCACGGGATCCTCTCTTTCTCTCCGCTTCGGGTTCCTCCCCGTTAGCTTCCTTCTTTCCCCCTGGTCTGGAACAGAGGAAGTAATGGTGATCTGCCGGAGCACACTCCTCCTTATTGCAGAGGAATTTCAGATTACATGCACCATCGACCCCATGAGAACCCAGGCACTTGGGACATGCTTTCACCTTCTTCACCAGAGCTCTCTTCTCTGACAGTGTAGCCTTCCTGAAAGCCTTACAGCGGAAAAGTATTTTCTCATGTCCAGCCTCCCCACACATGGTGCAGGGTTCCCGCGGGTACTCTTTCACCTCACTCGCTGTCGCTCTGGTGCTTGCTTGCCTTCCCGGTCTTTTGTCGCTTGGTTTCTCTCTGTAGCTAGGCCTTTCATTAGCCTGGCTCTCAAGTTCCAGCCCTGCCAGCCTTTCGAGGACCTCCTCATGCCCCTTAAGGAACAGCAAAAGTCTTTCGAAATAAGTCTCTGGGGTTACTCCATTCAAGGTCTCCCGCTCATAAATGAACCACCTCTCTCTGATAGACAGAGGTAGCTTTTGCTCTATGGAAGCGACGGTCATTCTATTCTTTATGACATCCACCATGTCAAGATCCTGCAGATCAAACAATGCTCTCTCCACCGCCTGTACTAGCTCTATGGTTTGTCTAGGCTGGTTGCCCTCAACAGCAGGCAAGTCTTCAAGCTCCTTTATGATCAGGCGAGCGGTAACCTCCTTGTTCCCATATCGATTATTCAGGAGCCTGAAAATATCATCTGCGGTTCTACAGTGATCTAACCTGAGATCCTTTCTGAATGGCCCCTCCATACTGTCCAGCAGGTGGAACAGCTTGCACTCTTCTGACCCTGAGGGTTCTGCCAGCGCCTGGAGGCAAACCCAGTTCTTACGCCAGCGACAGTAGTCCCTTCTGTCTCCGGTGAACTTCGGCAGACTCAAGGCTGCTAGCTTTATTCTCGGTCTGGCCCCCTGGTAGCTACTCCCTCCTCCGGAAGACACACCGGAACTGCTGTGGTGTGCGACCGCACCGTGCAATGTACCATAGTCTCTATGTTGCGCTGTGCGGGCATCCGGATGTCGTGGCGTGCTAGCAGAGGTCGGCAATGGATTGAACGACAGCACCCGCTCTGACTGCCTTGTAACTGGGGACAACACTGGTGGTGGTGGCGCGGCAGCTGCTATAGGCCCACTGCTTGTTTGAGGAGGGCTGGTAGGTTGAGGAGCACTGTCGCTAGTCCCAGGTCGTGTAGAGCCATCATCGGCAGCCTTCATCCGCCCACTTTCAGGTGGGTCAGGACCTTTAATGCTGCCCTCTACCGCCTCTCCAGATAGCTGTCCATCTACGCTGCCCTCTTCTTCCTCCTCTTCCTCCTCTTCCTCCTTGTCACTTTCCACGCACGCCCAATCAACCATCAGTCTCTGTTGCTTTCCTTTTAGCTCCCGGACACGTTTCCACATCCTGTCTACTTTGTCTCGGGGGATAAATCCATTCCATTCACGCAAAACTTCCTCTAATGCGTAAAGCTTTGCACGAAGCATGTCGTCCTCCCCTCTTCGTCGCTCTCCGGAAGCCTTTCGTGAACAGTGTCTCTTTGTTTCCTCATACGCACTCTGAAACTCTTCATCTAGCGTTGTTACTGCTTGTTCCACAAAGCGAGACCATAGGGCCTCCTTGACACGGTCCTCCGTGTCTATCAACCTTCGGCTACAGGCATCTCTCTTTTTGTAGACATCGTTCGCTATCGCCACACATGAACTATCACCTACTTCATCTAAAGCAGCGACATAGTCTTCAGTGACATCAAGGAGTGTAGCGAACCCTGTCCTGAGCTCTCTTAGCTCTTTGACTAGTGCTGTGTCTTCTGCATAAGAGACTCTACTGTCTATGTTATTTACTGCTTTTGTAAATGCCGCTTGCACCGTAGCTCGCTTCTTCTTACGGTCTTCCAGGTCCGCCATCTTACCTGTTGTAGCCTTCCCTCCGTCGACTGTAGCTTACCGGGCTTCTGGGTTAGCGTGAGGCAGCCGGCCGATTAGAGGATAGCACCAAATGAGGCTTCACAGTTATAGCAGGCTTATGTTTAGTTAGCCTGTTGGCAGGTTAGCCCCTTTAGCACACAAAGTCACAGTCTATTGTCCAGCCCAGCAACGTAGCCCCTAGGCTTAGCTTACTGCTCTTTATCATTAGCTTGAAAGCAACCTTTGTTCAGCAATGTAGCTCCTTCCTGCAGCTAGCTAGCATTGGTTCAGCATTAGCTTAAAAGCAACCTTTATTTGGCAATGTAGCTCCTTTCTGTGGCTAGTTAGCATTAGCTTTCACAGTCATTGTTTTCAGCAGTTAGCAACATTAGCTTCAGTTCCACGAAACAATACCTTGTAAACAGCAGCAGCACCAGTCACAATCACTTTTCTTTTTACTCACAGTTTTATCAACAACCGTGGTCCAAAGCAAGTTTTGCACAAGGTCCCTGTTGTGCAGTAGATCGGCAACGGTTCGGTCCTCCCCTAGGCTGCTCCTCGCTCATTGCAGCCTGGCCACCGTTCACGTTGTCCAGTCCCACGTCGTGTCGTCTTCGTACGGCGACGACGGTTTATAACTGTACGTTTTACTACCCAGTCACACACTCTATGCAACTAATGTAGTCTTCCTTGCACTGGATATTCTTTGGCATCGGACCGTAGGATACAACTCGACATAACAGTGTCTTTTATATGTTTTATTATTGAGCTGCCATTTACACCAACACACTCATAGGCTACCAACTAAACACTGCACAACGTCAGTCAAAATCACTCGAAATCAGTCATAATCAGTCATGATCAGGTTATAAACCTAAAGAAGGAAACACAAACAAATAGAACAACAATTACTACCATGCAATATCTCTAATAATAACTGTACATTGAATGAATATGGTATGTTTGTCGCACAAAGTATGTATGAATTCTTACCGGCTGTCACTCGCGATGCTCAAAGATAGAATGCTAACAAAATACACACAACGGACACACATCTCCTGTCGCACATGCGCAGTAGACTATCCAACAGGTCACGCATGCGCAGTGGACTATCTGACGGTAAACGACATATACAGGGCTGAAGTGGTTACTGTATTGACGTATATTTTCGGTCAAGTCTCTGTGCGGTGGGTATCAATTGATGGTGTTTCTCGCAAGGAATTCCAGCCGGAGGGTTCAGTCGGTTTGTAGGTATCAAAGTTTTATTTGACCAAAGTACTCTCAGTTTACAAAACAGGGAACAAAGGCCCCAGGAGTCACACAGCTTAAAGTCTCTTCAAATTGACTTACACAGTGTGAGCACAAATGAAGTAAGCTCCAACATTACATTATATTCACTTCAGAAGTCCCGCCTCAGATTTCAAACAGGCTGCCTCCTCTCTATGGGAGCCAATCAAAATTGTTGCCGTCACAGGATGGCCTGTGAGAGTAGGCGGGACATAATGCATGTTGCTCATGTGGCCAGCTAACTGTACCTTTATATTAATAAGACTAGTTAAATATCTATAATATTTATGTATACAGAACCTTATTAAAACATGTAACTATAAGAATGAAATGTCAAAGGAATACATTTGAACTGTTACTGACTCATAATAAACTTTACCAATTAAAGGATAAAACACAAGTTAACCGAATCTTACTTTAAAGGGGGAGTGTCCCGGCCCGAGATTAACATTGCTGATAAAGTACATCACGTGGTCTGAATGAAAACGGTTTCAAACGACACGTGACTATATCTCAGGCTCTGACGTGACCTAGCATCTAGGCGAGCTGAGTGGCTAGCGCACTAAAGGCTAGTGGTTTTGAGGTCACTTTTTGCATCATACTAGGTGGAATTATCATCAAAAAAAAAAAAAAATGCTCGAAAATCTTCGTTAGAATGATATTGAGTTGACGTGGAAGTTTTAGCGTAAACTGTTGCATAATCGCAATTTCGCACTCGGACTTCCAGAGAGCTGGGATGCAGCCCCGCTCACGACCGTTTGTCCCCTCTCACCGCCGGGGCACAGAGAGCTGGGATGCAGCCCCTCTCACCGCCGGGGCACAGAGCCTATTCTGTTCATGCAGGCTGCGCAGTGCCTCTCTGCCCCGCATTGAACTGGGCATGTGTGTACATACACACACACACACACACACACACACACAACATTGTTTCTTCATGTGAAATGTTTGTTTATGCATAATGAATTCATGAGAATCGCGTGTCCCGGGTTTACAGTACTTACAGTGTTTGCATAATCATTCAGGCTACAGGAATGTTTTAGCCAATAACCAGGTGTGAAACAGTTGTCGCACCGTCATTGTTCTGATTGTGAGGGAGGTATTTTTTATGAGTCTAAGACTCTACTTTACTCTGTGAGTGTGAGTCTGTACGAAATAATAAATTGCCTCAACTGATCATCTGGCCGTCTGTCCTAGATTCTAAGCCATGAAAATATTCTGCATTATTTTCCATTCTGCAGCAAGGGGCGATATAATGCTGTGATTCATTCCACTTTACCGACTGTTTCATTGCCTATATGTCCGATTGTCCGTCATGAGTGACTATACTCGTCGCCATAATATAAATATGAAATGGGAATATTTAGGTCAAATTGCTGATTGATTTTGAACATGCATTAACAATAGCCCCGAGAAGATAAGAACACAAGACGGACAACATGCATTTATTTATTCCAAGTTTATTCAGTTTAGTCAAGTCAAGCCGATCCCTCTCTGCCCTGTCCTTGGAATTGACGTCGGCTATGGCTAAGACTGTCTACAGAATTCATGAGTGAAAAACATTGTATGGGTAATTGGGTATTATGAGGGCCCTCTCTCTCTCTCTCTCTCTCTCTCTCAATTCAATTCAATTCAACAGGCTTTATTGGCATGACGTTTTACAAGTGTTGCCAAAGCACAATCACAGATATTACAAATAACAACATAATATCAAAGACATGAAAAAATAAACTCTCTCTCTCTCTCACACACACACACACCGCGTCTCGCCGTTTTGCAGTTGCAATGGA
Organism: Protomyctophum bolini; assembly: GCF_963924005.1. Lineage (NCBI taxonomy): Eukaryota > Metazoa > Chordata > Actinopteri > Myctophiformes > Myctophidae > Protomyctophum > Protomyctophum bolini. The sequence goes on from NC_137871.1 coordinate 2,517,679, forward strand.
TGACGGATAGAGCCGATGCTCTTGGTAAATAAACAACTCTTCGCGTTCACAACAGCTATACACAGGCTAAAACATATCGATATAATCAACTTGGTATGATTGCTCAGATGCCCCGCGCACTTTACCCGCGCACAGAATCTGTGCCTTTCAATTCAATTCAAAGGGCTTTATTGGCATGAGAAAACATACGTTTACATTGCCAAAGCAGAAAGAACAATACAGCAATACAATCAAAACTTAAAATTATGTACTTTGAAGGTCAGAATCTTCAATAGATCAACTTCTATGTACCAAGATCACTCGATGCAGGTATAGTGCAGGAATATACACAATGATTAGTCTTTATCTCCATAGAAAAGTAAGGGCTTACAGCACACATTTTCTTTGTACAGTATTTCACAAAGCCCATGTTGGAACAGATATTATACTCTTACTAGATCAAGTGGGGTGACGTTCATTTTAATACCAAATGGATTATATCGATATGTTTTAGCCTGTGTATAGCTGTTGTGAACGCGAAGAGTTGTGTTTATTATTTACAAAGCTTTGTCAAATTGTCACCCATGCGATAATCGGCCATGCCTCCCTGAACGTGTGTGTGTGTGTGTGAGAGAGAGAGAGAGAGAGAGACCGCCCCCCCATATCGGTGTGTGAGAGAGAGAGAGAGAGAGAGAGAGTGTGTGTGTGTGTGTGTGCTGTGTGTGTGTGTGTGTGTGTGTGTGTGAGAGAGAGAGAGAGAGAGAGAGAGAGAGAGGGCTCAGGTTAGCCTGGTGCAGTGCTATGAAGTGCTATGAAGCTAAAAGTGACCTCAAAACCACTAGCATGAGTTGATAGCCACCAGGAACGCTAACTCGCAGAGCCCAGAGCCGCTCTGACATTTAGACCAGATACAAGATCAATTTTATTGGTCAAATTGAGCTGGCCCGTAAGTACGTCACAATCTAGATGCTAGCGTTAATAGCCTTAATAGCTTCCCGAGGGGCGTGTCAGTCCCGCTTTAAAGACTAATTCAAAATAGGTTATATATTTACAAATGATAAGAATAGCTCTGTAATGTCATACATTCAAATAACTTTATAGTTCAGTCTTAAACAAACGGAATCTGAAACTAAGTAATGAAAAAGATAGAAGGTATTAATAGGTCTAACAAATTGAGCATACATATATTCTAGACTGCAGTTTTGAGACTACATTACTTTTAAGATAAGACACTGTCTCCAACCTCTGGAGTGCTGTCAGCATCAGGAACAAAGGCTTTGTTTACACAAGCCATTTCTAAGACTTGTATGTAAATTCTGTACCTGAAATAAACTCAACCGACAGTGGGTGATTAAGATTTACTCATATGGACAATGGGTTTCCTTGAGTGAATTATAAAGACAATGGGTCTCTCTGAGTAAGATCTCTGGGGTGAGATCTTCCCAGGCCTAGCTTCCCGGACCCCTAATCTACACCAGAGTCATGACAATATGACCTTTGTTATAAGTCATAAGATATCAAATTATACATCAGTATGTTTTTGGAATAATAATTTAAATCTACAAAGTAACTATAGTTCTAATTTAGATATGAGATGTAGTGGAGTAGAAGTAAAGTACAAATACCTGAAGATTAATTGTTGTAAATGAAGTACAGATTTTAAGTGGGGTCAACTCTTGGCAGGTCACTCTTTTTTTAAAGATTCTTTATTGATAGTAAGCAAAGGTTGTCATGAACGTGACTCGAACACGTGATGCGCTATCAGGCCAAAGCCTATATGTGGTCACTATTTTGAAAATGTTGAAAGGGCACAGTCCAGTAGGAGGACTGCCCATAAGTCTGCAATGCCGTTAAGACTCATGCGTGGCCATTGAAGACTCATGCGTGGCTGGTTAAGACTCATGCATGGGGGGTTAGGACTGAGGTTAGGGTTTGGGAGGGGGTTAGGACTGAGGTTAGGGTTTGGGATAGTGTTAGTAATGGTCAGACTAACGGGAGGTTGGAACAATGACATGTTACCATTAAATTGATGTCTTCATGTATATTTAGAAGTAAAGGATATGTGGCCTAATTAATTTCAGACCCCCCTACCCCCCTCCCCCACCCCCAAAACTCTCCCTCTCTCTCATTTAATTGGAATTGGAGTTCAGTGTGTGCATGTGCAATACATACAAGGAACTGCATACTGTGCACACATGCTATAGTAAGGGTGTGTGTGTGTGTGTGTGTGTGTGTGTGTGTGCTGCCTGTGCACACAATAAGTGTACTGCCCTGCAGAACAAGTCTGACAAGTTTGGTGGACACTGGACAGGGACCTATAAAGATGCCTCCTCTCTGTTTTAAGGTCCACACTTTACACCAAGACTCTTCTCTGGCTGACATCTCTTCAACACTAGGTAACAATGCTTTTATGTTATTGTTATTATGACATGTAATGTAATATGACATGTAATGATTGATAGAGAATATACAGTAGAGCTGTCATTAAGACCTGATTCTTCAAAAAGCTTTCTAAATCATTCTACAGAATTACTTACTAAATCGAGAGTTCTCAGACTGTTTGGTGCCAAGGACCCCCAAGAATGATGATTTTTTTCTATTTCTTTACAAAAATGTTCCAAGAATAGCAATGTACAAGCACGCAGAGTGGCACTAAGTGACGAGCATGTGAGCTTTGCTTCTCGCAAGAACCACACACACGCACAATGGTGTAAATTTCCAATAGTTATTATTATTTACTTATTGGATCCAAATATTGTACCTTTACTCCAATACGAAAAGTTACGAATAAGTTGTTATTACCCACTTCCATGGGTAAGAGATCCAGTTTGGTTGAGCTCTGTAAATGTCAGACGTACTTGCGCTCACGCAATGCATTGTGAGCTTAAGCTTGTAGAGGGAAGTAGGGGTGCTGGAGTACCCCCCCTTGGACAGTAGGGGGGAAATGATAATAATAATGAAATAATCATTTAATTATTATTTGATATGATCAAAACAGATTTCTGTTACAATGCTTAATATAAATATGCTGTATGTATCACACTATTGGCGCCTTATCCTGCCTTGCCTGCATGTGTCTGTTTGCTCCAGCGGTCATCAACATGTTGTCAAGACTTGTCCAATTGTCTGTGACATTAGTTTGAATTATTTTGGTGACTGGTAAAGTGTCCTGGATGACATGCTCATTATTGTCAGGTGAGGATGCAAGACAAGTAGACAGCTAGAAGTAATGTTTGCTAATAGCTGCCTTTCATTGTTGCTCTTTCATTGTTCCACTGGCATAACTTACATCACACCACCTATACCGGTATGCATGGTCTAAGACTTTATCATCAACATTAAATACTTGTTCACCTTAACGGAAACCACTACTCTTGAAACTCACAAATGAGTGGGAATTAACATAGGATTGACCTGTTTATTGAGCTACTACTAATGAGACAGTTCAGTTAAATGAGTTTGGGAACAGACGGATTGACACAAAAGACATATAGGTCCTCATTCACAATGGCATTTACGCTCATAACGTGACGTTACGTGAGCGGTGCGTGAGCGGACAGGCATTTAAGAGGATTCCCACATTACGTGGGAATTCATTGCCATCTCCGTGAACTTGACGGTGACGTTGGTTGGTCGGAAACTCTGCACGTGGTAGTGTAGAAGGCATACGGCTTGCGTATATGTATTTAGAAGGCTTTAGTCTTCATGCTGAATCAATAAATAGTTCCCAAATCTCAGATAAAATATGTAGGCATGTGTCCACAACATTGGTCAGCACATAAAAAAATGATAGCCTATATAAAAGCCAAGTAGCCTATCACTTGTATGCCTATATGCATGCATTCTAGAGGCAAGTTACTGTAGCTTAGAGTCCCATACAGAAACTGCCCCTGCAAGCCCGACACTGTTTTATTTATTTATTAGGATATTTCTAGCATGGACGATTGCGCTGCTCACTCGACAGCTTCCTACGCAGTGCAACATGTTGTGAGCCTGTAGATCGTCTCTCGCAGACTCACGCTGCATGTTAAAAAACAAACTCACAATTATAATAGGAACATACCTGCACTGTACGAATCCAACGTTGTTTAGTGTAGTAATGCTTTCAGTAGGCCTATTTCAATTGTTTTGTTATGGAGCTCCTTTGAGTCAGCCCGGACAGAACACGGCCCGGCCCGACTGGCTTTTAGCTCTAATGCATTCTATGCTTCACAGACATGCCGGTCTGACAGACAGACAGCAGTCACGAGGGCTAAAAAAATATTTAAAAAAAATATTTTTTGTGGTAATATTGTGGTGGCCATATTGTATTTCATGGAAACTTGCAATACAAAACATGTTCGTATTCATATCATTGATCAACCTGAGAAGTTTCGTGGAAATATCTCTCCGTTTAAAATTTGGCCCTATTCACCCCCCATTATAACTAATAGGGGCTAATATTGGGGGCGGCCATATTGGACTTTCGCAACAAAATTGACCGAGTTGTCCATAGAGGTTGTGATCCTACTGGGTCATAGATATTATTTCTGGTGGACAACTTTGTATGTTATGACAAATGCAGGTTTCCTAAAAAAAAAGGTGGTTTTACTGGTTTGCCCTGTGGGTAATGTGAGCTCTTGATGAGACTAGACAGACCACTCGCATGACTGAGAGGTCATTATGACCTATTTCTTTCTTATTTTGCAGTTGATTATCTTTGCCCATGGAGCTATCAGAAGGTTAACCTTCCATGACCATCATCATCCATTATCATTCCATCATCTCAGATATTGTTTTACATCTGAAACATTTTCTAAATATGAATAATGCACACACACACACACACACACTCACGCACACGCACACACACACACACACACACACACACACACACACACACACGCACACACACACGTGCACACAGAGAGATTGTCATTCACAATCTCCACCTGTGTCTTGTAGTGCCGTAGCCAAAATGTCCATGGTTTTCAGCAGTGTCTTGTTATTCCTGTGCCTATTTAAACACCCCTGTTTCCCCTCAGTTGGTTTTTAGAACCATTCTGTATTGGGGCACTCATGCAGTGTGCTACTCTACTTCACTCTGGGGATCATGGGAGCTAGCTAGGGTGGTGTTTGTTTGCAGTTAATGGGACTGCTCATGATGATGATGAAGACTAGCTAGGAGAGATGTGTTTGTGTTTAGGAGGGGACAGGATACAGTACATCAATGTCTCCTTTAGTCAGACACAGGGCTGGGTTATTAGCAGACTGTGGTTACTGTAACTGACTGCAGAAACTCTGAATCTCTTGACTGGGGTCTAGCCTGGTGGGTCTGAAACTGTGGCTGGCCTGGGAGGGACCCCATGCCTTTTTTTGAATGGGGGTGGGCATGGGGTGGGGGCCATCCTCAGATGACAAAGTGACAAATTAATGACTTATAAGACCTTTTTAATACTGACAAATGCATCAAAGGTGGGGAAAAGAGCAATACTGCATCAAAAATAATCAAACTATAGGCCTATCTGACCTACAGTACAGTAAACATTTGTTGATCTTATAGGAGTATAAGCACTGTACGCTAATTGTCAAAACATAAGAGTCAATACTCATGTGAAAATAGCTGATGTATGAGCTTGTGTGAAGGGGGGTTGTTTTACAATAATAAAGCTTTTTGAGGGCTGCTATGTCCTCCAAGGTCACAAGCATTGTCCTAACATAAACATTGAACGCCACTGATAATGAATGGCCAGCTTTGAGTGTTTGTGTGAACACAAACATATTGCCAATTTGCACCCGAAAGACAGTTAATGAAATTTGATGTAACCAGAGATAATTATTGTTTTTTTTGTTTTTTGAGGGGCGCCAGCCACTCCGCCCAGATTACAGAGGGTGCAAATTGTGATTGTGAATCGTAGATCTACGGTGGACCCACCCGACACAATAGTGGTGGGGCATTCATGCACCATGGGTTAAGATTGTTTTTGTCACACACTATTCAATTGATCCGCGGCAGATATTATAACTCTATGGCAGGGAGATTGGACTTTCCCAAATGTATTATTATGAATTGGATGAATAACTTATGGCAACGTCTTACCGCGCTTGCCCTGGGCAGCAAACACGGTAAGCACAACATGCGTTCATTGCGTTGGGTGGAAGCTGGATGGTTGTTCAGCTGACGGAGCCGTCTGCAGAAACAAATTCTGTGCGTGTTAGCCCCACCCCTCTCCCGCTCTCTCATTTAATTGGCATTGGAGTTCAGTGTGCATGTGCAATACGTACAAGGAACTGCATGTGCACTGTGAACATATGCTATAGTAAGGTTGTGTGTGTGTGTGTGTGTGTGTGTGTGTGTGTGTGTGCGTGTGCGTGCCTGCCTGCATGTGTGCGTGCGTGCTCACAATAAGTGCCCTGCAGTCTGTTGCTATCTGTGACAGTTTTAAATATTTGGAATGAGTCAGAACAAGTCTGACAAGTTTGGCGCAGGACACTGGACAGGGACCTATAAAGTTGCCTCCTCTCTGTTTAAGGTCCACACTTTATACCAAGACTCTTCTCTGGCTGACATCTCTTCAACACTTTGAAACAGGTAACTATGCTTTTATTTTATTGGTATTATGACATGTAATGTAATATGACATGTATTGATTGATAGAGAATATACAGTAGAGCTGTCATTAAGACCTCGTCATTGCATCTCTGTATGTGTTTATAATTTTATTTTACAGACGGCACGGGTGAGTGGCCGTGTGCCCCCCTTGACTCTGGGCCCCCACGCAGCCGCGTTGTCTGCGTTGCGGTAGTTATGCCGCTGTCCTACTCTCTATACACACACACATACATTACACGCACACACACGCACACATACGAGACACCTCAGTGCACTCTGCTGGATAAAATACATCATTGCACTAGGTTTTAAACCAGACGCAACATTTTCACCGATACAATACGCCCATATATGGTCATATCGGCCGCCGATATATCGGTGTACCGATTATCGGTCGGTCTCTACCTTATATTAATTGTTTTGTTACTTTTAGGTTTCAGGACGATGGAGAATATGACCACACCTGCTGTATATCACGATGCTGGGGCTAAGGATGAAGAATATGACTGGGATAGATTCTTCAAATCCGTCGACATCATGTCCGCGACCATCTACAGCCTGGTGTGTGTGATCGGCGTGTTGGGGAACGGTATGGTCATCTGGGTGTTGGGCTTCAGGATGAGGAAAGACGTCACCACAGTTTTGTTCCTCAACCTCGCTGTGGCCGACTTCCTGGCTACAGCCTTCCTGCCCCTGAACATCACACAGAGAGCTCTGGACAACCAATGGCCTTTTGGCTGGTTCATGTGCAAAATGGACAGTGTGGTTTTCTATATGAACATGTATGCCAGTATCTACATTCTGGTGCTGATCAGTGTGGACAGATGTGTGGGTGTGGTTTGGCAGGGAGTGTGGAACCACCGTTTCCACACCGTCAGAAACGCATCCTTGGCCAGTCTGGGTGTCTGGGTGATGGCTTTGGCTCTCAGCATCCCTCACGTAATCTCTAAGGAGTTGGACTTTGGATTCTGCGGGGACTATCCTGACCCCCCCCTGGTCATCACTAACCTCCTCGTGGGATTCGCGTTTCCTTTCTCTGTCATCGTCTCCTGCTATTCTGTCTTCATCTACCGGATCAGGGGTGACGGATCACGTCGCCCCATCACGATCATAGCAACGATTATCGCCGCATTTTTCCTGTGCTGGGCCCCCTTTCACATCATACGACTGATTTATGTTGTGGTGACAAAGATCAGTAAGACACTGGGTCTTGTGCTCGAGTTCGGGGTCCCCATATCCCTCACCCTGGCGCTTCTCAACAGCTGCCTGAACCCGCTGCTGTACGTGTTCACGGGTGGGCGTTTAAGGCGTGTGTGCCGTGAGTCCATCCTAAAGGTTCTGGAGAAAGCCTTCGCTGAACATCAGCCGAACAACGCTCCCACAGACGTAGAGCTTAAGGACGTATTCCTCGTTATTTAGCCGATCTGCCCTTTCTGCCACATGGAGACGGCATTTTTAGGGACTTAACCGGCCCTTTTTAAATCCACCTCCCAGAGTGGCAAACTTTGGACTTTGTCGTCTCCGTGTGTATAGCGAATGCCGTCTCTTTCCTGAGCCGGTGATGGCATAGTCCCTTCGCCCACTCCAAACTCATTTATTCATGAAGTGTTAATGGTTTATTTCACCATAACCACTTACATAAGTATCACAGCTATTTTATATTTGCACATAATGTCTATAAATCTCTAAATCACAATGCATCATGCCGCCCGTCATTGTGAGCTTTAAGATCTGCAAACTATGAATCTCATGCTTATGTAATGTATACTTTGTAGCCTATACTTCTGGCAGAAGAGGGAGGTTATGAGAATATTAGTAGGCTTATGTAAAATCATTCAAATTGTAATGAGTAATGAAATTATCAGCTACAGTTGATTATTCATTCACATGCATTTTACAGGCCGTGCATACTATAGCCTACTACAGCTATCTCTGTTTTTTTTTTGGATGGCCTAGACATGTGTATTACATCTTTCTCTGGAATCCGGAGCAGTTTACCAGTATCGTGTATACGACATGCATAATTAACATAACCTCAATGTGGACACTCAAAATCTAAATGCCGTCTACAAACTTGCAATGTACAGCCCGAGCCGTTGTGGCAGGGGGCCTTAGTCTCCATGGAGTGAGTAATTGGTAGAAGAAATTTTCATTTTAGGAGTGCATTTAATTTAGTCTTTTCTTCTCAGTATCCTACATTTTCTCAAAGATTGAAACCATGATGAAACAGTTTTTTCTATTTAATTTATATTTATTTTAAACAGTATTTTGTTTAGACATGATGCATCTTTAAAGGGATCGTGACATATTTTTTCTTATTTCTTGTTTTGTTTAAAAAAAACTGAACTTTTAACATTCAGTATATTTTCTGTGGTCTGGGGTTTTCTGGGCCAAACAAGTGCTTTGATCTGCCTGTGGACTTTAATGCAAGAGTCCACAAATGCCATCTATGACATAAGAATTTTCCAGCAGATGTCACTGTTGAGGGATTTTGGCTGTTTTCATTGCAGCTCAAAAGGCTTCAGAACACACAGAGGAATTCCCAGACCACAGAAAACCCACTGAATGTTCAAAGTTCAGGTTTTTTGGATGTAACTGAGGTCATAAAACCTAAAAGGTTTTCCTCCATTTATGGAGCTTTATGCAAAATAATTGTTTCACCATGTCAATAAAGTCACATCTTTACACTGTAAACCAGTGTAAAGTGTTAAGATGTTGTCATTATTTTGTACACACGGTCATAAACAGTGGTGGAAGAAGTACTCGATACTTTGAATTTTAAGTAAAAGTATAGCAATACCACAATCTAAAGATCTCCATCCATCAATCTTCAACCGCTTATCCGTAGTTGGGTCGTGGGGGCAACAGCTCCATCCGAGAGCTCCAGACTTCCCTCTCCAGAGCAAATAATACTCTGTTACAACTAAAAGGCTTGTGTTTGAAATGTTACTAGTAAAAGTAAAAGTATTGGCATCAAAATACTGAAAGGTTTGAAAATAGCCTACCGTATATTACCAAATAGTAGCCCGGGCTGTTAATATGCAAAATCGATTCGGACCCTGGGCCGTTATTTGCCATAGGCTGTTATTTATTTTTGCACCGGCCTGCACAAGGCCATTATTTGGTTTCAGTATATACATACAGTAACATGTAGTGCAAATATTGTCTGGAACTGGTATTACCGTAATACTAATTAAAAAAACAAAGCTACAGTACATACAGTAAAGCGTTTACAATTATACTGTACAAAACAACATATAACTAGAACTGCACTCTATCGAGTGCATACTTGCTTGTTGCACACTAGTAGGCCATAAATGGCCAACTAGTGCGCAAGCAGAGCGCGCAAGTACTTCCGACCGCTGTAAACTGTCAAATCTCAGTATCTCTGTGAAGGAACGTTTTAAATGTATAATTATTAGGTGTAACTACCTACCTACTTTATGCATATAAACAAGTATTATTAAGTATGGTTCAAGTTTCTATCTATATAAGAAATACAGTTTTATCGATGTAGATATATTCTGGATCCCTTTTTAGTTTTTTAAAGAAAAATAAATCATTGATATGTGATGAAAAAAAGGTATATAAACTGAATTAAATATATATTATACAGTATAATTATTCTGTAAACTGTGGAATCTCAGTATCTCTGTGAAGGAACGTTTGAAATGTCAAATTATTAGGTGTAACTATTTGCTACCTATCTACTTTATGCATGTAAACACCTAGTATTATTAAGCATGGTTCAAGTTTCTATCTATATAAGAAATACAGTTTTATCGATGTAGATATATTCTAGATCCCTTTTTAGTTTTTCAAAGAAAAATAAATCATTGATATGTGATGAAAAAAGGTATATAAACTGAATTAAATATATATTATACAGTATAATTATTTTATTATTTATTGTAAATTGTCAATTGTTTTAAATGTATTTAATCTTGAACTATAGTGATATTAATACTAAATCATGATCAGAGTAATATGTGTCTCTAACTTCAATTTCTGTAATAATACTTTCACATTTGTTAAAATATACATGATCTAAAATACTTCCGTAATCTGTAGTTGGATTTGTATTTAATTGTTTAAATCCTAGTCTTGACATGAAGGTCTTTATACTTCTATCTTTCTCAGTATAATGGTCTTCATTGAAATCTCATTATCTCATTATCATAATTGCAGAAGTCGGAGATGATAGATACTTTACCATGATTTCGAGAAATGTGTTTAATTTCGAAAGGTCTGTTTTAGGTGATCTGTACATAAGAATGATATATAGATCTTTATCTTTTACATGTATGCATACGTGTTCTACTCTTTCTAATATCCTGATTTCATTTAGAATTATTTCAATGGAAATATCTTATTTTATAGCAAACATAACTCCCCCACCTATATCATATTCTCTGTCATTCCTGATTGTATTGTAATTCGTGTTCATTGTGTTCATAATGTTATTATTTTTCTTTAAGTGTGTTTCAGTAAAAGCTATTAGATCCAACATTTCGAGTTGGGAATCTGAGTTTATATCTGGCCAGCCAACCCGCCACTTGATGCGTATGCAAATAAAACAGCAGATTTGTACATGGTTTTCTGGGACCAGATTACATAAATGACCATATTTCTTACGCCATCATTGAGAGCTAGTCATACATATACACACCATGTACTCTGGTCCCAGCAAATCAGGCACAATTTGCTATTTTATTTTACTGATTATGTATATAGTATACGTGTAGCCCAGTGGTTATTTCATGCCCTTTATTCTTATATTCTAATACATAATACAAGTCATTCTAAAACAGTTGACTAAGTTAAAAATGTATGCCTTTAATCAAAAGTTGTCTGTTATAAATAGATCTCTAAATAAATAGGTTTTAGTACAGGACTTATGTTGAAAAACAAAGCATGCCGTTCATAGCAGTTAATGGGTAAAATGCATATGAGAGACTATGGAAAAAACTCAATAACGAGGTGCAATGTTAAACAGGTGTGTTCCAGGGTTAATGAGTTTACTAAGCTAAGAGTAAATTAGACAGTTAACCAGGTACTGGAGTTCTTCATTCTGATTGGTGTGTGTGATCAAGTGATGTGTTCTGATTGGGGGTTTCTCAATTAGGTGAAGTGGGGAGGAGAGAGAATATGGAAGGAGTGGAAAAGTACTGAACAGTTGGAGAGAGAGAGAGTGTATGACCTGACACAGAGGTGTACATGACAGAGAAGTGAAGTGGATGTTTTCTGATAGTTTGATGCACAGTGCATGATTCTTGTGTCTGTTGTGTCTGAGCGAGTTATAAGAAGTCTTAAGTGAGTGGTAAAGTAACATGTGCTTGGACTGAGTGAAGAAAGCATGTAGTTTCTCAACAAGAGGAGACTTTTTCTCAATTCTAAAAGACTGTGTTTTGGAGTGTGTTCCTGACGAGGATTCGACGTTCCTGCAGTCTGCTCGGCTTCATCACATCTCACCATCTCACGAACTGTTCTACAGATCTGACAAAGAACTGTGAGTAGGACTTTTGCTGTTGCTCATCAACAAGGACTGAGGAGTAAATCATCATCACCCCACCATCACCACGATCAGGCCTGCAACTTTTGGTTTGTGTGTGCGCGTGTGTGTATGAGTGTGGGCCCACGTGTTTAGTTTAAAGTGTTTTGTATCTGCTATTTAGGAATAGTGATAGTTTATTTTGTGTAAGGTAAAAGGGTTTTTGCACAGACGTCTTACAGAGTTTGAGAGTTGGGTTTTGATATTTTATTTTAAGCCAAGTCCAGAGTGATTGGTTTTGTGAAGTTAATTGAAGGTAATTAAGGGACTCTACATCTGGTAGGGTTTATTTGGTTTCACTGGTTTAAAGGCTAGAGCCTATTTGGTTATTATTACAAGGCCTACAAGGCCTACTGTTGGTTCATTCTAACCAGGGTTTACCGTTATTGTTTGTATGTCTACTGTATTGTATATTTCATGTTTTTATTATTTTCTTTAACATTTAAAAAGGGTTCAACACATTTGTGAAAACAAATAACTTCATTAACCCTATCAGTAAATCTGATTTACATTTAAAGTGTGGTCTGGTATATTCTTTACAATAGGTATACTGAGCTTGTAGATCTGCTAGTTTGAAGTTAAAGTCAAGTTATTCAGCCTTGTGGTTTATTCTATAAATACAGGGTTATACAGATTCTATAAATACAGGGTTATACAGAGGTTAAGTTAACGAACTCAAACACCCCGTTATTCCCTTTAAGACGGCACCGGGGTGCTACATACGTATGACTAGCTCTAATCTGGTCCCAGCAAACCAGGCACAGATTTGCTGTTTTTTTTGCATACACATCAAATGGCGTGTTGGCTGTCACGGTGAACGAAGACAGGGCGCAATTATTACTTGCGCGCTCTGCTTGCGCAAGTAATAATACTGTACAGGGTTCCTACCGCCATGAAATTCAATTAATTATTTTTTTAATTTCATAAATGACAACCTTTTTTACATCTGTTATTTTTTCCATGTTGTCAGCTTGCTTGGGGGGATTGATAGCATACAATATCCTCATTAATGCATAGGCCTGGAAATGGGGTAAAAATACATTTGGGAATGTTGTAGAATATGAATTGTTAAAAAAATAATTGTGGCAACTAAACTTGTGGGAACCCTGACTGTCGCAATCTCAATGCTATACCAATACTCATCATCCTCCTCCAATTTAGTGCAACAATATTGTACAAGACCTACAAGCTCACAACGCGCCGAGGCTCGACGCATTTTGAGCTTGTAGATCTGCTATTTCTTTGCACACCGGCCACAGCTTTTTGCACCAATCTGCACCAGGCCATCATTTGGTTCCATACAGTGATCCATGCAGTCATCTTTTTTTAGTATGGTAAACAAACAATAAACATTGCAGGCAGTCCTCCAATGCATTTTGATTTAATTGTAAGAGGGAGCGTATCAACACACAGGTGTAACCACTACATGTTCTGATTGAGCAAGGGGAAGCAGCGGACAAATAAATGATTTAATTATAAAATGTAGGCCTACGTACCGGTAGATTGCAATTGAATAAAACCATAATTTATTGGCCTATACTACACATAGCCTACTGTAGTACTGTGTGTAGTCAAGTGGCTAAACCCCACAGGTTAGGTTACAGGTGATAGAAAATGTAATGTCAAGCAGCCATGGGGTGCACGTGAACTATATGCCGATAGCATCAGCTCACTCCATATAATTTAATAAAAGCATATAAAAAACATGAATTATACACCCAATGAAAATTTAGATTATAGATTATTTCGAATTAGAACAATCGGTTGAAAGTTGGCAGAGATTAGCACGATTTAAATATTAACCTTTTTGTTGCGCTATGAGGACTTGATCATGGTGGCGGTGTTTTATAGTACTATACTTGTGAGGACCTGGCTGGCGCACGCCGCACACCGAAAATGGATCATCTGCAAGCTCACAAAGCGCTGTCATGCAACAAAACAAGTCACGAGTCATCTTGTCTCGAGTCGAGTCGGGAGTCATTGGCTAGCAAGTCGGAGTCGAGTCTCAAGTCTCGTTGGTCTTTTACCTTCCAAGTCCGAGTCGCAAGTCTTTACATTCAAAGTCCGAGTCGAGTTGCAAGTCGTCAAATGTGCAACTCGAGTCAGACTTGAGTCGAGTCACTATGACTCGAGTCCAATTGTCTGCCTCTTAGTTATTAATTACCATGTTTAGAATGAATCATGGTGGTTTATCTTGTAGGCTAATATAGTATAGCTATACATGATGGCACATTCGTAGCCCTCACCATTTATCAAAAATGTTTACAAACTATAGGAGTGCAAGTACAGCTTTATAACACTACAAACTAGTGTACAAAACGTAACCGAATGGACCCTTAACCATAAGTCTATAATTGGCAAACAATAGCTGTGTATATACTGTATATAGATACCTTTATTATCCCGCGGGGGCAAATCAGTAAATACAATAAATTAAGCTTTAAAAAGGCTATTCTGAATCACGTGGATGTGCTGTAGAGAGCTATAGGAATCTGGTCAATATATGATGGCCTTAAGTGAAAAAGTAGGCTATACATGATATAAACATCCACAGTACATCATTATCAGTCCTAAATGTTTCCCTCGACTTCCACATTTAACGTAGAAATATTTATAGCCCTCAAATGTCAAATGGTCAAGCTTGCACTTTGCCAATTTAACATTGAGGTGCCCACAATGTTTAAGTGCCCACTCTTCCTGTTGGCCATATAGAACATTTGGTAATGATAGAGCTAACGGAACATGTCAGTCATATTTCATCACAATCTTTCAATGGAAAAATAACATTCTGCTTTGTCTTACTATTTCAGGTCATCAAGGACAAGGATGTACATCAAGCAGAATTAATTGTGCCGCTTTTGCTATTTGTTTTCAACTTTTACATATATTCTGCAGTGATGTTCATCTTTTCAATTAAAACCCATGAATGTCTGTCAATTGTCATCTGTATTAATACATTCAGACAGGTAATACCTCACATGTAATTAACAATGTATTTGTGACAAAGTACAGTGCTTCAGGACACAAGGGGCATTGGTCTTTTTCTTCTTTTTGCAGATTATGAAACTACTCACAGAATGTAAGCTTTCAAATGACGAGTCGTTCATTGAAATCAGAAAATATTTGAAAAAGACATGCTTGTTTGAACGTTGTTGAACCTCTAACCATCCATCGGAGTAAAATGCTCTCAGAGTTAAGTTTGTCACACAGTCAGGTAAAGGGGTGAAGTGTGAACTGGATGAATTGTTAACTCTTGGTGAGTATGTGATGAATTCCTGTTCTGTTCTTTAACTATATTTCTGTCTATTTGTATGTCTCTAAATGTTTTGATGATTTGAACAATGTTGTAAACAAGTGTAAGGCTTAATTGGGTCGTCCACTCACAGTTAACAGTCTTTGTATTGAGTTTGTGCTTGAAATGTACTGTAATTATGCAAACTGTTAATACATATTTCAATCAATCAATCAAAAAAACCTGAGAACAATAGCCACACATTAGCCTACCGAAACTGCAAATGTCAATGTTGGCTTTAATATATTAATTGTGTCACCAGGAAACAATAGAATGTATAGTACTCTGTGTGTGTGTGTGTGTGTGTGTGTGTGTGTGTGTGTGTGTGTGTGTGTGTGTGTGTGTGTGTGTGTGTGTGTGAGATGGACCAAACAGTCAACAGAGAAAAACATTTTGAGCATTGGTTGAATTCTCCAAATCTGATGCTGATCTGAAGCTGCTGCATCCTGAACCCTGGGCTGATGTCATCACTGATTATGAAACGAAAATAAATGCACCCAAGACGATACATTTATTTTATGTATGTGTGGCCAGGGCACTAAGGCCCGGACACAGAACACCAGACTACGCCACTCTGGGAGTTTCACCCAGAGAATATATGTACAATAGCCCACTGGGCAATGATAAAAAGGGGGAGCAGAGACGTGTAGTTCCAGTGGAAATATATTGCTTTATTACGTTTACTACAAAATGTTCATTAAAACGTGACTTTAATCAAAGGGTCGATAGCTAAAATGATCTAAAAATGGCAATAGCCTGCAAAGCTTAAAACCTGTATACCAGTAGCCAGGGGGGTGCCGTGGTGTCCTTACGGACAGGAGGAAGGCAGGGAGTGAGGGGAATGAGGGGAAAGGTCACCGCCACCAAGAGAGCGCACACTTCACATCAAACACTGCAAGAAAAGAGAAGTATAATTATACACAGCACATTAAACCCACATTAAACAGATAGCATGCACTATAACTAAACACCCAGACAACGTGACCCACCAACTGTCGAGACTACTAACACAGGCTACACAGCACCCTTAGCTACTGGCAATACTATAGACTGCTAGGCAGAGCCCAATACTACATTACCCGTTATGTTCAATCAAGCATTTTATCAAAGGAAAGGGGGCATTAAGTCTGAGATACTTGCACCAAACAATAAACTGAAATAAAACAAAACAAAACAAATTAACTAGGACAAAAACAGCAGCAGCAAGGCAGCAGCAGCAAGGCAAACCAGCCTAACAAGACAACAACATATGATTAACTAGAAACAAAATTTCAAGAAATTTTACTGGGTGCCTGAAGCTCGCCAAGTCTGTGCAGCATTTGAGCCACGGACCACCATTTGATGACATTTAGCCTCTCAGAAGGGTCCATTCGGTTACATGTGAGCCAGGTCTCCCCATTGACTTTCAATGGGGTATTTTGTCTTAGTTCATTGCGCATTATGTTGCCACCAACAGCACTCAGTGAGAGAACGTATGTCCGAACTCATTCATTTTTAATGAAATCCTGTCTGTCTGTCTGTCTGAGAAGATTCAGAAAAGGTCAGCTGATCTGGAGATGGAGTCAGGTGAAGGGCTTTCAAAGAAAAAGGTATTATCATTTGTGTTGGAAAGCGTACACTACTATAAGTTCAGTATAGTAGTAGTTAAAGTACTTGGCAGGGCTAGACAAAAATGTTTTGGCCCTTGGATTTCAATGCCTTGAAAAAATAAGATTGTGTTTGGCTCTGGCTGAGAAGAGGGGACAAGATTTAATAATATTGATAATAATAATAATAATAATAATAATAACTAAAATTATTAGTTTAGATATTTAGATATTTAATTTATAAAGTACCTTTCAAAAACCTGTATATTAACAAAAATAAACAAATTGTGTCTCTTCAGTGCAGACTTGAAAGAGTCAAATGAAAGGCTTGGGAAGTCCTGAAGATGTGATCGCTACAAGGGAAGTATAAGTAACCGTTTAGATTCTGTAAACAGCCTATAACGGCCCACATGATAGCCTACACGCCAATCCTGCCAAACATTGCTTGGTCCAGTAGGTGTGACAGCCAGAGCGTAGCAGGGAGACAACCTTACTGCATTGATTAAAGGATACATTTATATTTTACCATTATGGTTTCATCTTGCTTCTTGTACAACCATCTTCCCTATCTTTCTGGATGTAAAGTCCTTGTGTATTTAAAGTTAATCTGTTTAGACAAGTTCACACGTCATGGCAAGTGTTAAGTATTGACAGTTTATTGAGCCTATCCTGGTCCATTGTGGAGAGAAAATAGTTCATTATTATTTTCATTGTACTAAAGGATCTCTATCCTGCCACTATACTGATGAACATGCAAAATATCCTCAAGGCTTAGTTAGGCTGTACCTACTGTATACTCTTCGCTAATATGAGCTCTCTCTATTTCTCTCTATTTCATTTAAGTGCATATATGCACATATATGTTCAGGGGGTCCAATTTCATATATGTTACATATATGTCTAACATATATGTAACATATATGTCTAACATATATGTTAGACATATATGTCTAACATATATGTAACATATATGTTAGACATATATGTTACATATATGTTAGACATATATGTAACATATATGAAATTGGACCCCCTGAACATATATGTGCATATATGCACTTATATGAACATATATGCACATGTACATATATGTACATATATGTACATAAATAATACAATTATAAATAATACAATAATAATAATAATAATATAATAGCAACAATTTTATTTACACATACACAGAAATTGTGTATGTGGTTTGGGAACCAATGATGTAACCTATTATATGTAAATTACATAATCTATATCTTTATCTTTCTGAATATAAAAAATATCCAAATATGTGTCAGAAAAGAAGACCTCAGAGATGTTTCTTGGGAGAATAAACATTTATTTAAGGCATTGGCCAAAAAATACAGTTTGGTGGGCTCCAGGACACCATGCAGGCTTCGCGCTTCTCTCCGGCACTCATCATCCCCGAATCTGATTTGATAAAAAAGAGGCATCATTAGTTCAGAAGCAAGCTACAAAATGCACATCACAATTTGCGTCATGTCATCATGACGTACAATACACTATGATGTATCATTCTCTATTCATTGTCAATCTGAATTTAATGTTTGTTTAGAGGACAGACATTAAAGCTGGATATAGGAGGGGCTGCATATCAACAGCTTTATTTCATTTTAATAATAGCATTACTTCTTTGTCTACTTGCTGTGGGCCCGCCTCAGCTCCGTCAGCTTCCCATTGATTGCTGTTCCCAGGATGCCTCTCGTTGTTTGTGGAAATTTCTTTAATGTGGCTTCTACATAGAATCAAGGAAAAGGCGATAATGAGAAGACAGTGGACCCGATTTATAATTTAGGCATTTAGCAATGTAAATCGCTCTTAATCCAGAGCGATTTACATTTAAGCAAGAAGAAAACATGGCAATACAAAAAAATACATGCTTGAAGTCAACTAGAATTCAAGCAGTCCATCTGTTAGTGTTCACACAAACCTATTGTTGACGATTGTTGGCCTTAATACAAAAATAATGGTATATGGAATGAATAGATTTAAACAAGGTTTTCTCACAAATGTCACTTTAATTAGTATTGGCGACGTTAGCACTCATCAGCACAGGTTATTTAGTGATAAGACATGCAAATCAAGGAAATTAACTAAAAGCATGATATGGTGCAAATGGCATGATTAATGATGAACCCATTTAGACCTGAAATACCCTTCATGTCAATGTGCAATTCAATTCATTTTGGACGTTACTACATTATACAGGGCTGTGTTAATGGACAAATTAAAATATCACAGGCCCTGTTATTTGTAGAGTGAGTATATATAGTTATATGTTCATTGAATGTTAACAATACTAAAAATAAAAACTAAGGTTATAGGACTGCGTTTTGAATTGGCCTCAAGTCTAAATGGGTTATGGGTGAAGAAGGGTGCAGTAGATGTAGGGAGGCATACTATGATCCGACGGAGCAATGATCCGACGCGCATTGGTCCAAGGTTAGGTTTAGGTGTGCTGCACGCCTCGGGGGAGGTTAGCGTTAGGGTGAGGGTCTGCGCTGGGGGTCGGGAGAGCGTTGGGGTTAGGTTTAGGTGTGCTGCCCCGGGGGAGGTTAGGGTTAGGGTGAGGGTTTGAGGTAGGTTGTCGATCACACCAATGCATCGGACCAATGCTCCGTCGGACCAAACACATGCACTCGTAGATGTAGAGCAGTTTTTCCCAATCTTTTCTTGTGGCAGAACATGAACATGAAAATCTTCAATTGTTTTCACGGCCCGCCTATCTGATCACATAACCTGGCAGTAGACAAGTTGATAGGTGGGCCATGTGCATTTTCTTAAGATGTTTATTTAATGATCAATCAACTTGTGTTCTGGCTTAGATCAATGGAACATAGTATACTTATTCCAGTCTAAGAAACACCATAAAATAGTATCATTAAGTATAGTATCATAAAGACTTTAAATATGAATGTTATATTTTAATAACATTCTAGTGTTTTGTCCAATGATTTGGGGGCCCACTTGAAATCCCCTTGCGGCCCACCGGTTGGGAATCACTGCTGTAGGACAACAATTGTTATTGACTAACCAACTACATGTTCTACAACCCAGAGGACCACACTTAATTATCTCAGTGGAATACCCAGAATATAGAATATAGTGAGCTGCGATGAAGTGAGCAAATTAAGTTAGGCTTTTATAATTACCAGGTGCTACGCCGTGCAGATTTCTGCAATGAGTGTCATCACTTACCTGATTTCTGACTCCAGTGATAAACTACCACTGATGGCTAATAAATAGTGAAAATAGGGATGGTTAAAGTAGTCAACTCAATGCATATCTATGAACTGTTCTTTTTCTTCTTGAATTAATTTGATGTACTCACCAAGTATGGCGTTCTTTTTCTGTGGGTCCAGGGCCTTCAGATGTTCCCCGCCAGTGCCACGCTTTGACTTCCCACCTAAATAAGATATTTTAAACATTCTTTTTTAAATGAAAGGTGGGAAATCCCTCAACTACATGATGTTTCACTTAAGCAATATCTCAGATTTATGTTATGGAGGTACAAACGGAAATACATTATCCCAAGCAGGTTCAAATCTTAATTCTGCATTAGTTAATGGATCGACTTTAAGAGATTTTGGGGGAAAAAATACCATTGAGGTTGCTCTCGAGGAGTTCCTCCATGGGGAACACGCCCATCAGGAGCAACCGCACCATTTGAGTCGGCGTGGTGGCGGCGGCGGCGGATGTCCAGGTTGCCCTGTTACATAGGACACCTGAACCTTTCACAATTTCTATCTGAAAAAACAAAATATCACATTTAAGTTATTTAAGTCCTCCTCCTGAGGATTCTAAAAACGACTTATAAATCCTAAAGCCTTGTTTATACTTCACTGTGCCACCATGAGGCTGATTTGAAAATATTCAAGTGCCATTTCTTCCTCTGCCTAATGGTATTGTGCGTGCAAAATGTCACGGAAATCACACAATGTGTTCATGATTTGCAGCATTTTGTAACTTTGGAAGCCAATCTTAGCCAATCAGGATGGAGTCTGAAAAATCTGAAAGCCATCGTTGAATGGCTCTAAAGAGACTGCATTGTACCAATTTGCACGATGTTTGGACAAAATCTGTAGGTGTACTGTCAAAACATTTGTTTTGCACAAAGCGGCCTCCTGGTGGCGCTATAACAGTCCAATGTGAAAGCTTTGGGGCAGAGGTTCAGCTCTGGCATTCAGGGAGTGGGTGTGCAGAGTATGGCTGCGATCAAGCCAGCGGTGCCAGAGATTAGCTATTCACAGACGGACGGATGGAGTGCAAAACATACTATCTCCCTATGCCTACGGCCTGGTGGAGACAATGACATAATGTACTTACTTTCGGGGGACCTTCAGGTGAAATAGGCCGGTGTTGCTCGGGACAGCTCTGCAGCTCTCTGCTGGAGCTGTTGCCTCCACAACACGGCCCGGTGTAGAAGACTGGATGGATTAAAATGAAACAGCGACATGACAAAAGTGTTAACTTTTACAGTAGTGGGCAGCACAGCACTCTACTACTGTCAAACTACAGTTACTTTGCTGCTGTTTTTATTAGCCTGGCCAGCATTCCTTTTTGGGTTCACACAGCACTTTTGTAACACAGACCAGCCTTTCCTCCGAGGTGGAAAGCCTGGTGATGCAAGGTTACGTTTTTATAAACTGCTTCCTGAACAACCACAGTATATGGAGGTTTTTAAAAACTGAAAAAAACTGCAGCCGCATTATTTGGACTTTTTTGGTTGTGGGACAAAAACATAGCAGGCTGCATGATGCTGCCTTCACATTTACACCAGCAATATTATTTTGCTGCCATGATCTGAGAAAGTAATGAGGGTCAATGTATTGTCTACAGATAATTAACCATTGTTCCAGGAGGGCCAAAAGCAGAGCAGCAAAGTTGAGCATAGTTCAAATTTCAAAATTTCAAAATTAAAAAAAAAACAAAACATCAATTGTTGATCAATTGTTAACATCCCTACCTGCTGGCAGTGCAAATACATTGAGCATTTTGTGAGATCAGCCCTTAACAAACCAATTTGCCTCCTCTAGTCAAATATAAGTAAATCACAATCCTTCTGTCAAATATATTACTCACCTGCAATGGTTGTGGTGGTGGTGTTGTGTCTGATTGTGGTCGATTCTTAAACAATTATAAACACAAATGCAGCAAGTTAATTACCCTATAGACCAACATCATACAAACTTATCTATGGTGAAAAAAACAAGTAGGCCTACAATTAAAAAAATAATACAAAATAAGAACTTACTCTACCAGCCAGAAAGGCGATGTCGTCTTTAATTTGAGGTATATCTAGTGTAGGGATGAATAGGAAAGGATCAATCACGATGATAACCTCTGCAATACACATTTTCTCATGTAATATTACTAAAATAGACTTGGGCTGACTGACAGCTAATAGCAATAGAATAATGGAAATATAACGTACGTGTGGTGATAATTTCTTGGAGGTGAGAAACTTTCTCCTTCAGTTTTGCGTTCTCATCCCTCAGTTCCTGGATGGTCGTCTGAAACTGGGCAAGCTTCATGTTCTGCCACAGCTGTAAATCAGCCTCTTTCCTTTGTTCAAGTGCCTTTGGGAGTATTAATTTTTTTTAAATTACATTCATGAGGCATGCCAAGTAATACCTGGGTTGATTTAAATTGTTTAATTTGTAATCTAAAATCTATACCCCTACTTGGTGCAGTTAAATAAATATAACATCATGTTGAACTTATAGTAGTGTACGCTTTCCAACACAAATGATAATACCTTTTTCTTTGAAAGCCCTTCACCTGACTCCATCTCCAGATCAGCTGACCTTTTCTGAATCTTCTCAGACAGACAGACAGACAGACAGGATTTCATTAAAAGGACAAGAAAAGTGTTAAGACTAACCTTTAAAAAAAATCAGTTTGAAGTTATTGTAATGTTACAAGAACAATCTACACAGTTGAAGTTACCTTTTTCTTTGGAGGGCCGGGGATTTTTTCATCCCTCCCTTCAACCAGAGGAGTCGCAGGACAGTTGGGTGGCTATATGGTAGAGAGCAGAGTTCATCAGCTTACCATGTGCCAAGCCTCTGCATAACCCGTCCTATACCCACATACCTGTCCAATGACTCTTGCAGAGTGTGAATTAGAGGGACAGGTGTAACTCCAGGGGTAGCAGTGTAGCATTTAAAAAATGTATGTCCCAGAGGTCAATTCTGAATTGGGTAAGAACTAAGAAAGCCTTCTAATATTCTGCTGCCATGCAGTGGACCGGCCTACTATTGCACATCAAAACATGGGGTGGCATTGGCTCAGGTGTAGAGTGGCTGGATGGTAACCGCAAGGTTGCCAGTTCGAACCCGGGCTCCCCAGAGTTAGTCAAAGTGTCCTTGAGCAAGACACTGAACGCCTCATTTCTCCTGATGTGCTGATTGGTGCCTTGCATGGTTTCTGCTGCAATTGGTGTATGAATGTGTGTGTGAATGGTTGAATATAATGCACAATCTATGTAAAGCGCCTTGAATCCAAGGCGCTATATAAATGCACCATTTACCAATGGAAAAATCTGACTGTACTGTACTTCCAAAAGGGCAATTAGGAGACAGATGACGAAAAATATCTGAGCGCATTAATGACGTGTCATTTAGAATTAGATACTGCTTTAATTAGAATCTTGGATTACTTTGTGGTAGTATGTACATAATAAACACACAAAAGACCACACTTACCTTTTTCTTAGAAAGATCCATTCCCCCCTCCTCCTCCACATATTTCAGGTTAGGCTTGGGGGCCCGTTTACTGCCCTGTCCACTGCCCTGTTGCTCTCGTCTCTCGATCTCGTCCAAAGTCTTCTGAAGAGGCTTCTCATTAGCTGGAACATGAATAAGTGTTATGAAACTATAAATTAGTTCTGATCTTTGTTAAGTTAGCCCACCTAATTAGGGGTCGGAAACAAAAATGGATTCAGGGATATATTGTGATTTTTAATCACGCCAAGTTCAGAATCAATATTTATTTAAATGTTTTATTTTTAGGAGAGGGGGGGGGGGGATGTCAGAAAGACTGACTGACATAATCTGCTATCTGGCTGCATTGAAGTATATGTACTTCCCATGGTCTAGCTATGTTTTTTAGAATAATTTTAAATGTTCTAAGATATTATTTTGAACATAGCTAGGACACACACACACACACACACACACACACGCACACGCACAACCACATTACCCAGAATTCTTATCGTTCAATGAGCATCATGCATGCACATCGCAATTCCTCTAGTCTAGAAGATGCGCCTGCTAGTGTTGTTAACATCCCGAATTAAACTATAGTGCACTATAAAACATATAAATCACATAAATATATCATGAATCACAAACATGACGTATAATTGTGTACATGACACTGCACAACAATGACTTACAGGAAATAAAGCTAGACAGAATTAGTTGACTGGAGTCAACTGGAGTGAATTAAAGTGCTGCAGGCTCTTTTCCTGCTTCATTTCCTATAATTAAATGACAGGTTCACACGACGCTCGCTCTGAACGTTAACGCTAACATAATTAGCCTGGCTAATAAGCCGGACTAATATCGCATGACCTTTTGCCAACGGCTGATATTCGGTCTGTATATTAACCAGCCTGCCGACTGTCTAACATAAATGAGGGAATGTATTTCGGCCTGTTAAATTTGTTCACTTACGTGCAACACCGAGGAGGGTTGCTCGGTAGACGGGCCATGGCTTTTCTTTATTCTTTTTGCGTCCAGGTATGTCCCCTTTCCACTCCACCAAAATGGGTTGAGAGAGCTCTCCTTCAGCTATATATTCGTCTTCCATCCCTTCATATTTCTTGCCATTTTGTATCCATTGAAATGGAACAATGCTTCTCTGTCCCTTGTCCATGCCCTCTAGGAACTCCAGCAACGCAAACATTTTGTTTAGTTTCTTTTACCTTCTGTAAGAAAAGTTTTCTGACTGACGCGGACTTCTCTCTCTCTCCTGTCTGTCAGTGTCAGTAGCTCGAGCGGCCCCCACAATTAAGTCTCGCGTGGTCTGGAGATTGGAGATTGGAGAACAGATAAAGGCAACGCGAGACTTTGTGGGTGGGCGCTCGACCAAATGTGTATGAAGCTCGCGACTATAAAAAAAGCGGCAAGTGGAGGGGTTGGCAGAAAGTACTGAAACGGATGTGACGTACTGGCTGAAAATTAATTCTAGGCTATATAAAATAATAAAATTAAATAAAACGTGAAAATTGCGCAGGAAGGTAATTCATGTGATTAAAGAGTATAACAATGTAGAACAACGTAGAACAATATAATTGTAACTAGAACTGCACTCTGCCGAGTGCATACTTGCTTGTTGCACACTAGTAGGCCATAAATGGCCTACTAGTGCGCAAGCAGAGCGCGCAAGTACTTTCGACCGCTGGAAAGTATCACATCTCAGTATCTCTGTGAAGGAACGTTTGAAATGTATAATCATTACGTGTAACTATTTGCTATATCTCTCAGTGATGACGTAAGAGATATGGTCATCTGTGTAGTCTGGTCCCAGCAGACCAGGCACAGATTTACAAATTACAAATCACATTACAACTACATACAGAGTATGTAGTTGTAATTTGATTAGCAGTATACTGTGGTTACTTGGTTCCAAAAAGTGAAGCCAAGTTTTTTTCAACCGTAGGTTTGTGCCTGGTTTGCTGGGACCAGTTACAACATTACGTCATCGTTGTGAACTGGGACCAGAGTACATGGTGTGTATATGACGTAATGTTGTAACTTGTAACTTGTAACTAGTCCCAGCAAACCAGGCACAGACTGTATGTAGTTGTTCTAGTTACAACTACATACAGAGTATGTAGTTGTAATTTGATTAGCAGTATACTGTGGTTACTTGGTTCCAAAAAGTGAAGACAAGTTTTCTTCAACGGTAAATCTGTGCCTGGTTTGCTGGGACTAGTTACAACATTACGTCATCCTTGAGAGAGTACATGGTGTGTATATGACGTAATGTTGTAACTTGTAACTTGTAACTTGTAACATTACGTCATATACACACCATGTACTCTCTCAAGGATGACGTAATGTTGTAACTAGTCCCAGCAAACCAGGCACAGATTTACCGTTGAAGAAAACTTGTCTTCACTTCGAAGAGACCAAGCGAAACGATTACTTGCGCGCTCTGCTTGCGCAAGTAATAACCAAATAAAGATTTTTACGTCATGCCAGCTAGGTCAGCTGACCGCTGCCGGATGTTGCGTTGCACTTGGCTGAGAAGAGCTAACAGAGGAGTGAGAGGACGAGAACGAGAAGGCAGACCGGAGAGTGGAGACAAAGAGAAACTCATTCTACATTCTCATTTTACAATAATACAACACAATAATGGACAAACTTGTCCGGTACAAGAGGTACCTCGTTGACGACGAAGCGTCCATACCACGCACAACTAAACGAAGATGGAAAAAGAGGTAACAGCACCAATAAGCCACTATACTAGTTATCTCTACACAGTCTACAGTATCTATGCTAACGTTAGCACGCTAACTGTTTAGCCCATTTCTTTATAACTATGGTCTCGTAAGCTGTGTCTTCTTAAACTTGTCTTGCACCGTAAATAGCATACCTAAAAGCCCTCAGTGCACCGCCGATGCGACGTGTTGAGGCTTATTCTTAAGCTATTGTTTGGCGCGAAAGTAAACATTTAGCTTCTAGCTGGAGCAGAACTAACAGCGTGCTATGTAAGGAATATTTATTTTTATTTTATATAAAAAATAGCATGCGGTTGCTAAAGCAAGTGTTTTTCTTTCTTGCTAAGATATTGTCTGTAGACATTTAGCCAAGTAGCTAACATTGGCATTGTTACACACACACACACACACACACACACACACGTGTGATAGTAACTCTAAATTAATATAATTGTAATTGCTTTCTCGCACAGCAGTGTTTTATAACTCTATGGTCGTACACCGAAAATTGCAGACCTACAAGCCCACTTCTGATGCGACGCGTTGAGGCTTATACTAAAGCTATTGTTTGCTACGAATGCATTGTAGAATGCATGAACGCGCACGCTTATTTTCGCGCCAAACATGTCGGTGCGAAAATAAGCGTGCACACACACACCAGTCATTTTTGAGCGGCGCAACCATTACGAATGCATTGTAGAATGCATGAACGCGCACGCTTATTTTCGCGCCAAACATGTCGGTGCGAAAATAAGCATGCACACACACACCATAGTCATTTTTGAGCGGTGCAACCATAGATATATCTGCAACCACTCCAAGAAACAGCTTTGTTCCAACCTTTTTTAACTTATATGTCCGTTTAATTGAGTCCAAGGAACAGCTTTGTCCCTACTGTATGTCCCAACCTACGTGACTATGTCCGTTTAGAGTACCAATAGGTGGTGCTGTTGCACCACTCGCTTCAGACTGGTCTGATTTTTCTTTTAATATGGACAATATTTGTATCTGCTTTCTGTCAGGTTTCTGCTCAATATGTAAAGTGTAAGACAACTTTTGATTTGCCACTATTATTGAATTCTGTATTTGTTTTAGGCATTTCACCAATGACGTGGGTAATGGTGACACTGAGGAGGGCTCCTTTAATGGTTCTAAGGACACAGTAAGTTGACAAAACAGCTAATACAAAATCATTAATTTAAAGGATCCCCAATGCCTATCTAACGAAATACAAATGCAACCAAATGGACCTGTATTGTTCAATTGACATCCATTTAGATCAATTTATATGATTGAACTCCGCAAGTATATTTAGGACCAAATGAGAGTCCCTGGACCCCATTTGGAAAACCACAGATTTAATGTATCTTCTACATTAGTTGCTCAAACTTTTCATATCAGCATCCATGTGAAGATATTTTGTGCCAGGGTATTCTCACAAAGGCGTACTTCATAGAAATTATAGAAATTATTCAAAAACGATCAAAGATTTTTCAAAAATAACTCTTCAAGCTTTACATCTTAAATGGGGTCCGTGCAATCCTTCAATAAGCTAATCCACTGTTCATTCACAGACCATGCAAGCAGTGCCTGACCCGTGTCCTTGGGTGGATGCGTCTACTGATACAGTAAGTTGCTGGAAAAGCAAAACGCATTACAATAGGTAGTTGGCAGACATTAGATTTAGCATGGGCGATAGATGTGAAAATCCATAACGACATGGTATTGTATCAGTGACTAGGGTGTATTGCGTCAGTTGACAAGGTCATGTAAAGTTTTGCGAGCCGCGGCTCATTCCAGCCAGTGCCATGCACTCCAAACTGCAAAATTATCCCTAACCTCTCAAACTAATGTTAGGTCGAGCAGACCCTGTAAATTTACGTATCATTGGAAAGTCTACACTTGTTTGATGTGATACCACTTTTCAATAAGGAGGCTAATCTGTTTTAAATTCACAGATTATCCAAGCAGAGACTGACCTAGCTATACGTTTGACAGAGGCCTCAACTGTTTCTACAGAAGACACAGTAAGTTCTCCATAAAGCTAAAAGAAGGGGGGGGGGAACTAGGAGGAGACACTTTTGTATTCAGTGCAGCCTTTCACTAAGCGTAATCCAATGTGTGAAATTCACAGATTATCCAAGCGGAGTTTGACGCACATGCACTGGCATATCGGACAGAGGCCTCAACTGCTTCTACAGACATGGTAAATTCTCCAAAAAAGCTAAAACACAATTTAGTCGTAATCTTATTATTGTGAATTAGCCTAGTGTAGTCGACTAAATAAACCAGTAATACGCCCTGATGGCGAGAAGCCGATGCGTCCACGCATCGGCTTGGATGACAGCAGACTGCTAGGCGAGCACTGGTGCTTTGGCTGCGGTCAGATACTCTGTACTGGCCATATATGAAGCGTGTCTTGAGTGTACATGGTTTGATGAGGTTAGATCAACATAATTATGGAATGTCATTTGTTTGATTCAGTGCAATCTTTCAATCAGGCTAATCCAATATTTGAAATTCACAGATTATTCAAGCGATGTCTGACCTACCAAGTCCACAGGCAGAGCCCTCAGATGCTTATAGAGACACAGTAAGTCACAGATAAATGGTTAAAAAAACAAGAAATGATCACATACAGCCAGTCAGTACTCGGTATGACTTATGTATGACTAGGTCTTGTACATTTCATGAGCTGTTAGTCAGGTTTCACCTGACAAAAGAAATCCACAACTATTTGCTACATCCTGACATTTTTAAATAAGGCTAATCTCTCATGAGACTGGAAGCTGTGGGTTCAAATTCCGACCGGGTGCAGAGAATGTAAATATGGGAATCAATGCCTTACTGGTACTGGCACTGTCGGTGTACATTTTTTCAGTAAATTCTGATCTTGTCATAGTCTATTCAATAACATAATTAATATTCTTAGTCTAGTTTTAGTTTTATGGAATATTTTCTTTTAGTCTAGTCGGCCTGTATAATTGTCGGTGAGATTGGGGGGTAAAGTTGTGTCATTCTTGCATTTTTCATCTGCTGCGTTTCTTCACTGTGCTGTCAACCGCAGCAGGGAACTTTATCAGTCTGGCCATATTGCAATAAATACTTTAATCTCATCATTAGACTTTCGGTCCAACGGCCATTTTTGCACTGCATAATATTGGCTTTTCCTTCCTCATGTGCCAAATACCAACTTCTTCATCCCACAATGACACATTATTTGATTCATCTAAATGTTGTGTTTGCAATTCACAGATGGACCAACCACTATGCACTCCACCAGAGGAACCACAGATGGACCAAACACTATGCAGCACTCCACCTGAGGAGCCAATAGATGATGAGGATGATGACATCAGCCCAGCAGAGCAAACTCCATCAAAGGAACAAGTAGAACTACTCATGCTTGCATTAAAACTAAAACACGGATTGACAAACAAAGCCTTAGAGGATATCATGAAACTTATAAATTTGATTGGTGGTCAAACTGTTAGTGGGTCTAAGTACCTATTCTACAAAGCATTTGATACGGTTAAAGATGTTTTAGAAATACACTATGTGTGCAAAATGTGCAATGTCAACATGCAAGAATTTCCTCATACTGTGAAGTGCCGTGTTTGTGACCAGGTCATCTCTAAAGTGGACGCACAGAAAGACCAGTGTTTCTTATACCTGCCACTAGAAAGTCAAATTAAAACATTACTCCAAGACCATGACCTGGGAAAACACTTGAGACACAGATTTGATGAAAGGGACCCCTCTGTAATCAGAGATGTTTATGATGGACGCATCTATAAAAAACTATCACCCCTCGCTTCACCAGACAACCTATCACTGGCTTTCAGCTGTGATGGCGTGCCAGTCCACAAATCCAGTAAACGTAGTTTGTGGCCAATTCTGTGTACCATAAATGAACTCCCAGTACATCTACGTGGCAAACATGTCATGGTCTGTGGGCTGTGGTTTGGTGCAAACAAACCACATATGAACAGTTACATGAAACCATTCGTCGATGAATGCATTCATTTGTATGAACATGGTCTTGAATGGGAGAGTGAGAGTGGGCGAACAGTCTCAAGTAAAGTACTTGTGACTTTCATGGTGGCAGACTCGGTTGCTCGGCCAGTTATTCAGAATTTCAAACAATTTAATGGAGAATTTGGTTGCTCTTTCTGCATGCACAAAGGCACTACCGTGTTAAAGCGCAAGGGCCGTGTAAGAGCATATCCCTATGACGCTGTAGAGTTGAGAACTGAATCTCAAACTGAAGAACTGGTAGAACAGGCCCTTTTGGGTAACCCTACACATGGAGTGAAAGGGCCTAGCATTTTATCATGTCTCCCCCATTTTAATATTATTGATGGCTGTGTTCCAGATTATATGCACGCTGTGCTTCTTGGTGTAGCCAGACGCATGACCTCACTGTGGTTTGATTCAGAAAACTTTCAGTCACCCTGGTACCTAGGACCTGTTATTGATCAGATAGATGGCATTTTTACTTCAATTAAACCCCCCTGCAATGTTTCCCGTGTTCCCCGCTCACTTCAGGAGAGAAAATACTGGAAAGCGCACGAGTGGTACATGTGGTTATTTTTTTTACAGTGTACCAACATTGAAAGGATTCTTGCCTGAGAAATATCTCAAGCACTGGTTTAAGTTGGTTAAGGGGGTCTCTCTTCTACTTGGTGAGAATATAACGGCCATGCATTTATCTGACTCAGAGAATTTTCTAACAGACTTTGTTAAAGACATGGAGGTCCTGTATGGCATAAGTAATGTCACTTTTAATGTTCACTTATGTCTTCATCTACCTAATACCGTGCGGAACTGGGGTCCTCTCTGGGCACAGTCTGCATTTGTGTACGAGTCTTACAACGGCATCATTCTAGACATGATAAAGAGCAGTCAGGCTGTTACTCACCAAATAATAAAAACGGTTTGGCTACAAATGGCATTACCATCATTTGCCAGAAAAGTATTGGGGGGGGCTTCAAATGAGTGTTTGGTTATCTTTGAGGCTTTTTCAGATGAAAAGAAAAAAATGCAAACCGTTGATCGTTGTCATGGTGTTACAGCTCTGGGTAGGCCAAAGAGAAGTCCAGTCAACAATGATGATTACTTGGCCTTAAATGGCATCGGTACAATTGCACATAGAGCCCCTGTGAGGTATTTTAGCAGAGTTGTTGTTAACGGTGAAATTGTTCACTCAAAAAACTACACAAGAACATTTCGGAGAAATTCATATACTGCCATCCTCCGTGATAGGGAAAGAAGTATATTCTCTGTGAAGACATTCATTGTCTGTGATGTAGGTCAGGGAGAGACATGTTATGCATTGGGGAATTACTTCCGAAAAGAGAAGCATGACATCTGTTCTCAAATGAAGAATCCTGATTATTTCATCCCTGTGGAAAAAGTTCTTGGACATTTAACTGCGATTCCAGCATCACAGATAATAGCCAAGTGTTTGTTCATGGAAACGAAAAAGAACAAAGTAGACTTTGTTTTCACATTCATTAACCACAATGAAATGCTCAAATAGGTACAAATAGGTTATTTTGCGATTGGACAGACATGGCGATTGAATGAACAATGTATACTTGAAGAGAAAGTACAGTAGAAGAGAACTAATAATCAGGGTTCTTCATTTGAGAACAAATGCATGTTATAGAAAAAGTATACTTGAAGAGAACAAAGCACAGTAGAATCTCGAGACCCCCTTAACCAACAAACTATGACGGCTACTATATAAAGTGCTTTACTTGTGACTGTTGCCCACTCTTACTCTCCCATAGCTATATAGTAAGTTTAAAATGATATGTTTTTATTTAGTTTCAACTTAATTTCACATTTCAGTTTGGTATTTTGTTTAAGTCCTTATTTTTATTTATTTTTCCTTAATTTTTCTGTTTTATTTACTTTGAACTGTAATATGGTGTGTTGATTACAGATTCCTTAAGGGACATGGAGGAGGAAAAATGCATGTAATATTTATTTAACTTCCCCAGGAGATCCCAGTACTCTAGGCCTATCTAGCCTGTGCAGTGCCCGTGCCACATGTGGGGACTGACAGCTAGTAGCTAGCAATAGGATAATGGAAATATAACGTACGCGTGGTGATAATGTGTTGGAGGTGAGAAACTGCTACCCCTGGAGTTACACCTGTCCCTCTAATTCACACTCTCCTAGAGTCATTGGACAGGTATGTGGGTATAGGACAGGTTATGCAGAGGCTTGGCACATATGGTAAGCTGATGAACTCTGCTCTCTACCATATAGCAACCCAAATATAAATCAACCCAGGTATTACTTGGCATGTTATTGCCTCATGAATGTCATTTAAAAAAATGTAATACTCCCAAAGGCACTTGAACAAAGGAAAGAGGCTGATTTACAGCTGTGGCAGAATATGAAGCTTGCCCAGTTTCAGACGACCATCCAGGAACTGAGGGATGAGAACGCAAAACTGAAGGAGAAAGTTTCTCACCTCCAACACATTATCACCATTTCAATTATTCTATTGCTATTAGCTGTTGGTGGAGGTGCCATTTCACTGGCGTCGGGCTAGCTCTGAAAATGTGTCATGTCTACCTACAGACTCCCGCAGCATGTTGCTCCCTGCACAACCCAGCATTCATGGACCAGAGTACGGAGAAGGCTGAGAAGAATGGTGTCGTCAGAACCCCCTCCCACCAGACAGCGAGACCCCCTCCCTGGATGGTGCGTCACACTCACTCTAACCACTGTATGTGTACTCGCCACTGGGCCCTTTGTTCGCCACTGCAGAGGTAATGTTTGTTTAACATTAGTACTATGCATAAAGGATGACTGTCACCTTATGAGCACTCCCTCTGCTCAGTAAATATGCTTTAATTCAGTGGGTCATCTCAGCTAAGAAGAGGTCTTAGCCAATGCAAAAGGTTTTTCAATGGATCTGGACATGCTTAAGAACATACAAATGTAGAAAAATATACCTTCCGGAAAGGCGTCATTTCCAAGATGGCATTCAAAATGGCAGCCGGCCAAGCATAAATTTGCTGTACTGTATCTACCGGTATATGATTTTTCACTTTATTCCGGTACCTACGAAATATACCTTCAGGACAGGCTTCTCTCTTTCCACAGAGATGAAATAATCCGGGTTCTTCATTTGAGAACCCCCCCCCCCCCCCAAAGTGAATTTAGTACAGATAAACGCTCAAAATGTTTGCGTCGGGCACAAATATGTGGCAGAAAAGAAGACCTCAGATGTTTCTTGGGATAATAAACGTTTATTTACGGCAATAAATCATAAAAAATAATAATTTGGCCATAAAAATAATAAAATACATTGGCGGGGTGGGGGCTCCAGGTCACCAAGGCTTCTCTTGGGCACGTACCACTCTGATGTCATCCCCAAATATGATTTGATAAAAAAATCACAATTTGCGTCATGTCGTCATGACGTACAATTCACTATGATGTATCATTCTCCATTCATTGTCAATCTGAATTTAATGTTTGTGTAGAGGACAGACATTAAAGCTGGATATAGGAGGGGCTGGATATCAACAGCTTTATTTAATTTTAATAATATCATTACTTCTTTGTCTACTTGTGGGACCGCCTCAGCTCCGTCCAAATTTCTTTAATGTGGCTTCTACATAGAATCAAGGAAAAGGCGATAATGAGAAGACAGTGGACCCGATTTATAATTTAGGCATTTATCAATGTAAATCGCTTTTAATCCAGAGCGTTTTACATTTAACGTTTCACATGACGCTCATATTTCACGCCAAAGCTTGGTAAAGTAAAGGCACAAACGTTAACATGCTATGCCTGCTGACTATCTGACCCTGGCTTATGAAGACGAATATCTAGCTGAAGGAGAGCTGGCCGCGTCAGTCAGAAAACTTTTCTTACAGAAGGTAAAAGAAACTAAACAAAATGTTTGCGTTGCTGGAGTTCCTAGAGGGCATGGACAAGGGACAGAGAAGCATTGTTCCATTTCAATGGATACAAAATGGCAAGAAATATGAAGGGATGGAAGACGAATATATAGCTGAAGGAGAGCTCTCTCAACCCATTTTGGTGGAGTGGAAAGGGGACATACCTGGACGCAAAAAGAATAAAGAAAAGCCATGGCCCGTCTACCAAGCAACCGTGCCTTTACTTTACCAAGCATTGGCGTGAAATATGAGCATCATGTGAACCATGGCATAATGACAGCATGAATGACATGTCATGGTTCAACTTAATTTACAGCTACATTTGCAAAGCCTAAGCATGCATAAACGTTCAGAGCGTCGTGTGAACCTGTCATTAAATTACAGGAAATAATATAGTTCTGCAGTCAACTAACTGTCTATCACTGGCTTTCAGCTGTGATGGCGTGCCAGTCCACAAATCCAGTAAACGTAGTTTGTGGCCAATTCTGTGTACCATAAATGAACTCCCAGTACATCTACGTGGCAAACATGTCATGGTCTGTGGGCTGTGGTTTGGTGCAAACAAACCACATATGAACAGTTACATGAAACCATTCGTCGATGAATGCATTCATTTGTATGAACATGGTCTTGAATGGGAGAGTGAGAGTGGGCGAACAGTCTCAAGTAAAGTACTTGTGCCTTTCATGACACCCCTCCTAAAAATAAAAACATTTAAATAAATATTGATTATGAACTTGGCGATTGGCGTGATTAAAAATCACAATATATCCCTGAATCCATTTTTGTTTCCGACCCCTAATTCGGAGGGCTAACTTAACAAAGATCAGAACAAATTTATAGTTTCATAACACTTATTCATGTTCCAGCTAATAAGAAGTCTCTTCAGAAGACTTTGGACGAGATCGAGAGACGAGAGAAACAGGGCAGTGGACAGTATATACTACACTTAAGAGTCATCAGTACAAATCTATTACTGAGCCAGTGTTTGTTTAATGGCGCGAGCACATACCAAGACGCAAAAAGAATAAAGAAATGTTTGCCACGTAGATGTACTGGGGGTTCATTTATGGTACACAGAATTGGCCACAAACCAAGTTCGTACTTGATTTGTGGACTGGCACTCCTATCACAGCTGAAAGCCAGTGATAGGTTGTGAAGTGAGGGGTGATAGTTTTTGATAGATGCGTCCATCATAAACCTCTGTTTCCCCAGATCTGTGTTTCTTATACCTGCCACTAGAAAGTTAAATTAAAACATTGCTGCAAGACCATGGTCTTTCTGTGCTTCCACTTCAGAATTGACCTGGTCACAAACATGGCACTTCAGTGTGAGGAAGTTCCTTCATGTTGACATTGCACATTTTGCACACAACCTTTCCGGAAGGTATATTTTCCTAGGGTTTTTTATATTCACATATCTACAGGTACCAGAATCACTTGAGAAATCATTTGCATAATTATCTTTCTTTTGAGATAATACTGTATAGCCATTTTAAGCTTGGCCGGCTGCCATTTTAAATGCCATCTTGGAAATGACGCCTTTCCGGCAGGTGTATCTTGTAGTAGGCCTATGTTACGTATGTTCTAAGCTCCTCACAGCCATCTGGGACGCCATCTTGAAAATGGCACTTTTTGGGGGATTATATTTTGTATGCCCAATACCATCATAATCCATGGAAAAACCTTTTGTATCAATCTTTTGGGGGTTAAGTGACAGTTTTTCATATATTTAATCATAGTTTCACCTAATAGTTCCAATCAAAAGGACAAACATTTCCTCTGCAGTGGCGAACAAATGGTAAAGAGTATGGAGTTACATTTGTGTCTTTATTAACCAAACAAAATAATTTGAGAGAGAAAAAATATGTGTTGTCTTTGATTTCGATTTTTTTCCTCTCTTTCGGATTATTTGTGTGAGGGGTGAAAGTTCAGAAGGCGGGTCCTACGCTGAAAAGATGTAAGACACCTCTCCATTGGCCACTGTCTTAAACCCTCCCCATTCGCCACCTTCTTATGGAGGAGAGTAGGCGAGGGGGGGGGGGGGGGTCAGGCAGGAGGAGAGTAGGCGAGGGGGGGGTAAGGCAGAGGGAGAGTAGGTGAGGAGGGGGGGTCAGGCAGAGGGAGAGTAGGCGAGGGGGGGTCAGGCAGGAGGAGAGTAGGCGAGGGGGGGTAAGGCAGAGGGAGAGTAGGCGAGGGGGGGTCAGGCAGAGGGAGAGTAGGCGAGGGGGGTCAGGCAGGAGGAGAGTAGGTGAGGGGGGGTCAGGCAGAGGGAGAGTAGGCGAGGGGGGTCAGGCAGGAGGAGAGTAGGCGAGGGGGGGTCAGGCAGAGGGAGAGTAGGCGAAGGGGGTCAGGCAGGAGGAGAGTAGGCGAGGGGGGGTAAGGCAGAGGGAGAGTAGGCGAGGGGGGGTCAGGCAGAGGGAGAGTAGGCGAGGGGGGTCAGGCAGGAGGAGAGTAGGTGAGGGGGGGTCAGGCAGGAGGAGAGTAGGCGAGGGGGGGTCAGGCAGGGGGAGAGTAGGCGAGGGGGGGTCAGGCAGGAGGAGAGTAGGCGAGGGGGGGTAAGGCAGAGGGAGAGTAGGCGAGGGGGGGTCAGGCAGAGGGAGAGTAGGCGAGGGGGGTCAGGCAGGAGGAGAGTAGGTGAGGGGGGGTCAGGCAGGAGGAGAGTAGGCGAGGGGGGGTCAGGCAGGGGGAGAGTAGGCGAAGGGGGGGTCAGGCAGGAGGAGAGTAGGCGAGGGGGGGTAAGGCAGAGGGAGAGTAGGCGAGGGGGGGTCAGGCAGAGGGAGAGTAGGCGAGGGGGGTCAGGCAGGAGGAGAGTAGGCGAGGGGGGGGGTCAGGCAGGAGGAGAGGTTAGGCGGGGGGGTACTCTCGCCTACTCTCCTCCATAAGAAGGTGGTTATGGGGAGGGTTTAAGACAGTGGCCAATGGAGAGGTGTCTTACATCTTTTCAGCGTAGGACCCGCCTTCTGAACTTTCACCCCTCACAAATAATCCGAAAGAGAGAAAAAAAATCAAGACCAAAGACAACACATATTATTATTACCCAAACATTTTACTAAATATTTTGTTTTTTGCTTACAAATTATATTTTTTTATGCTTTCCGTTTTAATTAGTTTTCATTCTAAACTATTCTTTGCTCAGTTTAGATTTTTTCTCTCTCAAATGTTTTTCTTTTGTTTGGTTAATAAAGACACAAATGTAACTCCATAAAAGAGCACAGTGCTGAGTACTCCCATACAGTGGGAAATGAGGCATAAAGCAGACTGTCCTGCCCCGGATGTCGCACCATCCAGGGAGGAAGTCTCACTGTCTGGTGGGAGGGGTTCTGACGACACAATTCTCTGCACCCTTATCCGTACTTGGGTCCATGACTGCTGCGGGAGCTTGATGTGTCTGCTACACTTTTTAAAAGCTGGCCCGATGCCAGTAAAAATTTAAGTGCTCCGTTCCATGCTCTTGTATAGCTGGCTTTGATGCCAGTGAGACGAAACACAGCACCTGTGCAGGGGTGCAGGACAAAAGCCGCCACAACCTCAGATTTTCTGGCTGGATATATAGTGTACTGGGATCTCCTGTGACAGAAAATAAATGTGTATGCTTTAGACTGGAGGGGGGGGGGGGGGGGGAGAGATTTTCCAACTAACATTTATTTTCCTCCCATACTTTCTTTTGGGTTTTCTTCCTCCATGTTGTTTTCAGAATGTTTTCCGACAAGTGAAAGAAGTATTTTGCCTCATGACTGTGCGGAAAAATACGATGAGATAAATGTCTTTTTATCCTTTTTCATTTTTACCCCTTTCATAATGTAATGCTTTTAGATTATACATATAGATACCGGTAGATAGATAGATATGCCTTCCAAACAGATTAATGTCATGCAACAGTTCATTTATGGTACACAGAATTGGCCACAAGGAGTTGATGGGGTTCCAGGTTGTCCTCAACCATGTGGTAATATTAAAAGAAAAAAAAAAATAGAATGATGTGAGTTTGAACTGGCTTTTCTGCTTTTCTGCCTTTAAAGTTGAAACTATATCAGACAAGGTGTACATGTGGTTCCTCATGTGGAGTGCATAGTACTTGGTCCATCTGAATTGCAAACAGCCATGTAGGCTACATAATGCCCTGCAGTATTGCCCTGATGAAGACTGCTTAGTAGACTAAACTAAATATGTTTACACAGCTTAAAAAAAGAAAAGGAAAGTTAGTCCCAAGATTGTCATATGTATTATACACACGCCTGTGAGTGAATTAACTTGCAAATAAATGTTTTAAACACAATCAATTCATGTTGTCATTTTTACATAATGTATACATTATTAACCTGTTTGTGACATGAGCTTTACATGGTGTATTATGGCTATGCAATATTATGAACCTGGATTTCAATAGAGCTATATATTATGCATAATTATGTTTTATTTTATTATTTATTTACATGTATGGACCTGAATGTGGCATGTATGCACTATATAAGTGCCATATTTGTTGCATATATGTACCTGAATATGACGTATATGTTGCATATATGTCCTACTTATAGACATATATGCACATATATGGACCTGAATGTGGCATATATGCACTATATAAGTACCATATATGTTGCATATATGTCATGCTTATATACATATATGCACATATATGTACCTGAATATGACATATATGTTGCATATATGCACATATATGAACATATAAGTTTCATATAAGTCCTTTCCGTGTGGGAGGGTTCATGGCCATTATGCACTGCGCAAAAAAGAATGGAATACGGATGTGTATATTACAGGAAACTCCCGTTAACAACAAACTCTGGTAACGTCACCTGTATATTACCGTATATTAACTGTATATGCTGCTAAACTTGGGGTCACATGTTATTATAAATAAATACATACAATAAATGCTTTCCTCTATGAATACATCTGAATAGATTAAACAAATAGGGGTGACTTGACACATCAAGCACATAATTGTGTCTCGTAAATCAACATTTTGATGTAGCTTATAGTGATGTGACAACATGTAGCCTACATTTAAAAAAATAAAAAGACAAACATGTTAACATAAGGGGAAGAGAAAGTGTTATAGTCATCCAGGGTCAGGCGATTGGACAGTGGGTGTTCAGAGACAGAGCTCAGATCAGATGTGATGTTAGGTCATCATTCAACAACGTGACACCCATCTTAAGTATTGTTTAAAATTGGGAGCAGCAATATGACTGATCTGTAGCCTACAGCACTTAATTGTTTAGTAAATAATTAGTTACTAAGTATAGGTGTTGTGAATTCACATAACTAGGGGTTACGTATGTAACCAAAGTTATATAACAGCGAGCAAGGCTGCTCACTTATGGGAGTTTGCGCCCCCTAGCGTAAACACAGAAGCATTATATAAACTCACAGACAATTTTGGCTGGGACTTTGAGACGTGATGACGTTGAGAACCGCCCACCGGTGCGCTAGTATAAAAGCGCGTCAACGTCCCTTAGTCTCCATTCGATAACAATTGTTCTCTTCTCAAGCAACAAGAAGGGAATCCTAGTGAGCAGCCTTGCTCGCTGTTATATAACTTTGGTTACATACGTAACCCCTAGTTATATTAATCAGCTTAGCAAGGCTGCTCACTTATGGGAGACTTTATTAACTCCCTTATTGTCATCGCGAAGTCTGGACCCTTAGGGCCCGTACCATCTGTGAGCAAGGACCACAGTACGTCCCCAAAAGGACTACTGCCCCTCCTTGGGAAAGCCAACCAGGCCCAGGTCTGTCATAAGCGCCTAAGAGGAGCCGACAGAACAACCAGCTCAGCACCCTGGAGAAGACCAATGTCCCCCCAGGGA
Source organism: Protomyctophum bolini (assembly GCF_963924005.1). NCBI lineage: Eukaryota > Metazoa > Chordata > Actinopteri > Myctophiformes > Myctophidae > Protomyctophum > Protomyctophum bolini. The sequence goes on from NC_137871.1 coordinate 2,557,909, forward strand.
GCCGAGTCACTCCACTAACTGGAGGCCACGCTCAGGACCGCATGCGCCATCGGCGCTGCTGTCACATCCAGCCTATAGAAGGTGGCAAAAGTGGAAGACGATGCCCAACTTGCAGCGGAACAAACATCCTGAACAGAGACCCCCCTACAGAGGGCCCAGGATGACGCCATACCCCTCATGGAATGCGCCTTCAACCCTATGGGAGGCACTATATTCCTACCAGAGTAAGCCCGCTCTATAGCCTCCACGATCCACTGGGAAAGCCTAATCTTCGAGATAGGCAGTCCCACAGTCTTGGGATCCCAGGAGACAAACAGCTGTGTAGTCTTCCTTGTCGCCTTAGTTTTGTCCAAATACAAGCTCAATGCCCTCACCGGACAGAGGTTATGCCTCCTCCTCTCCTCCTCAGAGGCAAAGGGGGGCGGACAGAACGCCACCAGGTCCATCAGTACCGGGGTAGCCAGGCGGTTCTTAGGTAAAAACGCCGGATTGGTCTTCATGACCACCCTAGCATCCCCATTAAACCTCATGCATTCCGCACTCGTGGACAACGCATGGATATCACCGACCCTCTTAGCGGTCATCAAAGCTATTAACAACGCTGTCTTCAGCGACAATAGCTTCATACTCAACTCCTCCAAGGGCTCAAACGGTGGTCGGGACAGAGAGTCCAGAACCAAAGCAAGGTCCCATGAAGGGACCAAAGACTTAGTCACCGGAAGGAGACGACTAGCTCCCTTCATGAACTGGCGTACCAGCGGGAGCTGGCCCACCGTCTTGTCCTCAAACCGATGTGGCAGGCAGAGATAGCAGCCAGATACACCTTGACAGTACTAAAGGCTCTGCCTTTATCCAAGAGGTCCTGGAGGAACGACAGAACGACCCTCACTGGCGCTTGAAAAGGCACCACTTGAGCTGGTGAACACCAGTCCTCAAACAATCGCCATCTCAAATCATGCGCAACATAACCCTGCCCGCGAATATTTGAAGTGAAAACACCACCAAATAGCCGTCCAAAGCACCCAGGCCTAGAAGCGGCCTCACGCCCCCCCCCCCCCCCCTTTCTCTTGCGAGAAAGCAGCGGGGTAACACCGGTGCCGTCCTGCCCTATGGACGCCCCATGAATAGCCCATCTTCCCACAAGAGGTGGGTGCACAGGAGCCCTCATTTACCAATGAAAAAGCAAACGGGCGTGACCTACCGGGCCTGGGACAGCTCCCGTAGGAAACTGACCCAGTCGTGGGTTATACCACCCCACACATCGGCTCACGCCCTCCAAGAAGTTTCAGGCGGTGACAGCGTCAGTTCTCATGTATTATTTATTCAAGAAAAAACAATACAGAGCAGATACAGAAAACAGAAAAACAACAGTAATACTACAGAAAATGTACAGGGGCTAAGAGCGTGCACATTTCCTGATCAACCTCCATTCTCCCTCCGAGGACCGAGGGTGGGGCCCGAGACCCCTACCATTATCGAGGTCCCTCATAGGGGGAAGGAGGTGGGGCAAGTCCCGACCGGCCATTATCCCTAGAGCGTGGTCCAAAAGGCGAGGTCCGAGACCCCTCCCTGACAAGCCCGGGACCGCAAGGCGGAGGGGAGAGAGGCAAAGACGTCCAGTCTGGCCCCCTACAGCTGCCCCCATCGGTCGTGCCCCTCAGGAGAGCACGTCCCGTAGGACGGGGAAGGGCGTCGGCCCCCAACTCCGAGACGGCCTTGATGGCGCATCACGGTCGGAAAAGCCACGCCGTCCACTCCAACAGCCCTCCTGGTCGAACTTAGGGGGGTTATGGGGACCCCTCTCAGTCTGCCCTGGCGGAGGGCGGGGGTCGCCCTAGCCTGCACCGTCGACCCACGTCCTAGGAAGGCCACCGCAGCGACCAGAGGGAACGCCACGGCCCCGTGCAGCAGGGGCGAATCCACCTGTTGCACGTCATTCCCCTGCCCGGCGACGTCGGCGGGGACCCCGTTGTACGGCATCCCCTCATCCATCACATCCACAGGTCGTGGGGGAAGAGACGGCGCGTTGCGGATGCCGGTCCGCGGGGCCGGGATGGGCCACGCCCGGGGGGCAGTCGTCCTCGGAGCCGCCCGAGGCAGTCCTCCGAAGAACCTTGCCGTGGGTTTCGGGGTTCCGACGACCTGCCGATTCTCCGGCCTGTCGAAGTGCATCCGCACTTCACGGAGGCGCGACTCCCTAAGGCCAGGGGACCTCATGCTGTTGCACGGGGTGCAGGAGGGGCCCTCCCCCGTGAGGGCATTCTCCGCGTGAGCCGTCCCCAAGCAGTAGAGGCAGAGACTATGTCTGTCTCCTCCCTCTATGAAACCCCTGCAGGCCTCCAGTGCGCAGGTCCTCCGTGGAGGGCCTCTGCGGGACCCCCGTGCCGCAGACATTCCGCGCTGGGCCTCATCCTCTTTGATCTGGACGAGGGCGTTCCGTTGGGCCTGGTATGCCCTCTGTGTACGCTTAATCCTACATCGTACGATCATGTCAGAGAAATCCAGGCAGTGTGTACACCGCCCCGGTTTCTCCATCGCCTCCACGGCGTGGCCGTAGCCCAGACAGTACAGGCACTCGTCGTGCCTGTCGGCCCGGGCGATCAGGCCCGGGCACGACCTGCAGGTCTTCTGCGGGCGCTGGCTGTCGTCGTCCTCATGGGCGCGACGTTGCCGACGGCGGGCTCTGGTTGCCACAGACATCCTCAGCTAGGATGTAAAGGAAACAATAAAGCAGGTTAGTATCCAGTCATGTAAAGTGGGTAGGACAGAGCTATCACTAGCAGTCGCGAAAGCCGTCACTTTATTGAACAAGATACAAGCGGGGACTCAAGACAGGGCTGTCGCCAGCTACTGTAGAGGCGCCGCGGGCGTGTGGGGGCTTAGCAGGGCCGTCGCCAGCCGCCCCCACAGTCCGTCACAGCATGGGAACCACATTGCACCAGCCCTGTGCTGCCCGGGTCAGTGGGCAAACACGTTAGGTGGAATGCTAGGAATGAACATCACTAGCTGGAGCAAAGGAAACCGAGGTCACGAGAGTGATCCCCAGGTTCGGTGAGCAGTTCCCGCGAGGTCGTCCGCCGATGGGGGGGGCCCGAGTTTGGCGAAGCCAAGACAAGTGTGCGGTCATCAACCAGGCAAGCCAGCCACAGACCTCCGGTCATAGGCAGTCCCCACCAGCAACAGCCCGACTCACAGGCTAAGAGCCCGGGCTCGGGCTCGGTTACACATGTAACCTCTAGTGGCGGCCAACCGGCAGCCACGTTTAGTGAGGGTCCAGGCAGGAAGTGGCATGCCGCTACGAGCAGCCGACTCATCCTGTAAGGTCAAGAGAGGCGTGGGCGGACAGGTCGCAGGCAGGGCTCGCCGATTAAGGAGCCCTAGTTACGTCAGTAACCTCCGCTTCAATGGCCGCTCTTACAAGCTAAGTGCAGCGATAGCTGAGTCGCAGACCGCCACATCAGTGGGGTGCGAAGCAGCAGCCCGAGCCATCAGCCACGTAGGCGGAGGCTCCGTGGGCGAACACGCTACCTGCATGGTTCGCTGATTCATGCCACCCGGGTTACTAACAGTACCCTCGAGTTTTATCAATCAGTTTCACAGGGCTGTAAGTTTCAGACCAACACGCTGCCGTGGGCTCGAAGGGCCGCGGGACGTCGTGTGTGGAAGCTGGGGAAAGAGCTATCACTAGCTGTTCACCCAGACCGTCAACACAGCGTGAGAGCTAAACAGGCATATCACTATATGCTGTTTGAATCATCGGGGCGTCGGAGAGCGGCGCCTCCATGTCAGGGGACCAGTGCCTGGCTCCTTGTTTCAGAGCGGCAGTGTAGGCCTTCTGTGCAATAGAGGTTGCCATAGCCCAGGCAGTAGAGACACTCGTCATGCAAGTCGTCATGGGCGAGCAGGCCCTTGCAGGTCTTGCACGCCCCTTGTATGCACTGGCTGTGAGCGTCTGCCCGGGCGCGGTGGCGTTGGCGACGGGTTGTGGTCGGGGACTCTGCCATCACACGAGGCTTAGAAGCACGTGGAAATGAAGAGCAGAGTTACAAGCAGCCACGTAGGTGGAGGCTTCGTGGGCGAACACGTTACAGGCAAGGCTCGCTGGTTCATATAACCCTGGTTACAACAGTAACTGCGAGTTTAATCAATCAGTTTCACAAGGCTGTGCGTTTCAGATCACCACGCTGCCGCGGGCTCGAAAGGCCGCGGGACGTTGTATGTGGAGGCCGAGAAAAGAGCTATTACTAGCCGTTAACGCAGGCCGTCAACACAAACGTGAGAGCTAAACAGAAATATTACTATATGCAGTTTAGAATACACGGCGCCACGGGCTAGAAGGCCGCGGGGCGTTGTATGTGGAGGCCGAGAAAAGAGCTATTATTAGCTGTTAATGCAGGCCGTCAACACAAACGTGAGAGCTAAACAGAAATATTACTATATGCTGTTCAGAATACCACGGCGCCACGGGCTTGAAGGGCCGCGGGGCGTTGCGTGTGGAGGCAGAGAAAAGAGCCATTACTAGCTGTTAACGCAGGCCGTCAACACAGACGTGAGAGCTAAGCAGAAATATTACTATATTTTGTGCAGCTCACCACGCCGTCACGGGCTTCGGGGCCGCGGGACGTGCGTGTGCTGTGTCGGCTACACTAGCTGTTAACGCAGGCCGTCGACACAGACGTGAGAGCTAAGCAGAAATATTACTATATTTTGTGCAGCTCACCACGCCGTCACGGGCTTCGGGGCCGCGGGACGTGCGTGTGCTGTGTCGGCTACACTAGCTGTTAACGCAGGCCGTCAACACAAACGTGAAAGCTAAGCAGAAATATTACTATATTTTGTGCAGCTCACCACGCTGTCACGGGCTTCGAGGCCGCGGTACGTGCGTGTGTTGTGTCGGCTATAGCAGGCTAATGGTAGCAGCCACCGATGCCGGCACACGTGTGGAAACTAGCAAAGGGTCGAGACCGTTTCTAGCCCGTCACACGTTCGGGACCTTAAGTCACCGAAGTTTGTGTGGAAGCAAAAACACGCTATTGCTAGCCGTGTCAAAGACCGTCACACGGGTAAAGAAACTTAGCAGGGCTCGAGCCACCACACAAGTTACATTACCCACCAAGTTATTATTAACCTTGGTTAAGGAAAACGGACTTACCGTTTTTCTTTACTTCTCGAAGCCTCTAGGAAAGCAGTTTCCGCGGTACCGAGAAGTTTTCTCGTCCTTATGGAAATAACTCAGATGCTAAACCTTAGGGAGACTTCGCTTGCGCTGTGTTACACACATGAGAAGAAACAAATGAATGGAGACTAAGGGACTTTGACGCGCTTTTATACTAGCGCACCGGTGGGCGGTTCTCAACGTCATCACGTCTCAAAGTCCCAGCCAAAATTGTCTGTGAGTTTATATAATGCTTCTGTGTTTACGCTAGGGGGCGCAAACTCCCATAAGTGAGCAGCCTTGCTAAGCTGATTAATATAACCATGCATAGATGTCATGGTTAGCTAAAATATGTATGTTAAAAGCTTTGAAATATTGCACCATTTCTTGAGAAACCTAATGTTGAACTTATATTATAAAAGCAAACACAGCATCTTCTTTCCTGTAAGTCTCACACCTTTCTCAGTATCAGGTTATAGATGTTGTTTATGAGAGCGGAGGCAACATGCATAGATAGGGATCTTTTCAGGTTGCTCCATTCCAGTTCCATCGAAGGGGCCCCCGCGTGCCCCCGTCTGTCGCAGCCATAGAGGGGACAGGAAACAACTACCTCTCACCCCCACTCCTTGGCCTTCGTCTCACCTTCCTGATACCGAGAACCTAACGAACTCTGAAACCACAGAAAGTGTGCTTTTATGTCAATCCTATATGTTTCTCTGAAATACCCATGTGACTTATGACCACTGGGCGGATACAAAATGTTGTCGTGAATATAATGCACAGAATTTGTAATAAACGTCAGTGTTATCATTTGAACCATTCGTGACTGTGTGGCTCCTTTTCAAATGGCATCCTCAGGCGCGTCCTTTAACTCTTATCTATCCTGAATGCTGCTGAGACTGGTCAACGATTTATTTTCTCCATTGGGGGTTTCCACTCATGCCACAGCCAAGTGACGACAGCTGACCAGACGGAGACTGACAGTTGAAATATTGCTATAGTAGGTCAGTCAGGCTCGTTTATTGTCCCTGTCAGCTGAGACCCCTGCCTCATGGGAGATGGAATGATGTATGAGTATGAGCACCACATATAGTACCTCCCAGCTCTTACACACTTCGCACGCACATCTTAGATACCCAAGCCGTGCTACTCATACGCTGAGTTTCCGTTGCCCGGGACCAATTAAACCCAGACAAGGTTCTGACCAGATGTCCCTCTTTGCGTATAGTCCTACATACTTACCAACCCCATGCTAGCCTACTTAGGTTCATCTTATGAAACTAATCACTAACTGTGCAATGTAACACAGCAATATACTTAAAGGAGAACTGACACGCCCCTCGGGAGCTAAGAACGGCTATCAAACAATGCTATCATGATTCTGACGTCAGAGTGGCGATGGGCTTTCCCCAACGACTTCTATGCGGGCTCGCTGGGCTTGGTGGCCGTGGTAGCATAGCAACTTATGCTACTATTTTGGTGTCACATTTAGCTTGAATACTGGGTGAAAGTCTCATTCAAAAAATTATTTTTTCGCTCGAAAATCTTTGTTACAATGACATTGAGTTGACGTGTTTTTTGTTTTAGGGTAACTGTAGCATAATCGCAATTTCGCACTCTAGTCCCATGCCACGGCCATCTAGCTCTGTCTCCCCCGCTGACGTGCCCTCAAAGACGGCTAAGTTCAGCCTGCTTGCGGGAGCCCTTCTCACAGGTTGAGTAGCGGCACTGCACCGGGCTAAAATGCATATCCGTCTTCAAATATCTTATGTACCACAACATTGTTCAGGTGAACTGTGTGTTTATGCTTGTTCATTGTAATAATCAATATCGCTATCATGATTTATCGCCGCGTCGCTCCGCATGACAACATACAGTCTAGCCTGTCTCAGATGCAGGCTGCACACACACACGGGGGGGGGGGACGGGACGACGACGACGACGTATAGCCTCTTTAGTCTCCGCATTGAACTGGGCATGTGTGTACACACACACACACACACACACACACACACTCTCTCTCTCTCTCTCTCACACACACCGATATGGGGCGGGCGGGACCCCCCCCCCTCTCTCTCACACACACACACACACACACACACACACACACACACACACACACACACATAATGTATACTATACTGTATGTATGTATGGAGGGGTATAATATTTTATATACATAAAATGATCACCCATACAAGTTGATAATTATAGCCTAAATAACGCTATGTCAATGAGATTAATGAGATGAAAGTTTCATCATACTTCTGGTGGTGACGGAGACATTATAGTCACATGCAGAGCCTTCTGAATGTGGCTATTTGGAGAGCTACAAGTTGCGCACGGATACTTTTTTTCCAGTGGTTCCTAAATGCTAGTTTCTTCGAATATATCTAATCTTCACAAGTTGTCGCGCTGTGATGCGTTTTTTTATTATTATGAGAGAGAGAGAGAGACCTCCTGCTCGTCCTCTTCCTCGTATTCATCGCTGTTTTCTTTTCTGCCGGCGGGGGTGAAAACTCTCCAATATTTCTTATTGTGTGTGTGTGTGTGTACACACACTCAAACTCATACAGCTGCACACACACACACACACACAGGCACAGCATATGTGTGTGTGTGTACTGTGTACTCAACCTGTCAACTTTTAGCCGTGGCTATAGAGCGCCGCAGTCCCCGCCCCCTTTCAGAAAAGCGAGTGGCCCAGGAAGTGACGAATCATGACAATGAACACAATATTTTGGGACGATCAAATCATTAGAAAGAAGAAAAGAAAGTCAGGAGACAACACTATTTGTTTTATTTTTCGTCTTATAAATTATTTGATCGGCCCAAAATATTGTGTTCATTGTCATGATTCGTCACGATCCGAATTGGCTTTGTCCGCGGCGTAACCGTCTTTAAATAAATTATATTAAAAGTGCCGATGGGAGAATGCATGGGGCTTCCACTTCCTGGGCCACTCGCTTTTCTGAAAGGGGGCGGGACTGCGGCGCTCTATAGTGCATGTCAGAGAGCTAAAGATGCCCGAGGCAGATTCCGTGCCATTGCGTACTGTGTGTGTACATGTGTGTGTGTGTGTGTGTGTGTGTGTACAGTGTACACACATGCCCAGTCCCCCGTAGAGGCTCATGATCTCGTCCGCAAGACTATGCCTCGGCTCGGACAACCAGGCCGATAATTCATCATAGCGATATTTATTATTACAATGAATACAAACGTAAACACACTATAGTTCACTTGAACAATGTTGTGGTAACTAACTACGGTATTACAGAGTGAGAGGGGTGTACATGTCAGCCTGCGGCTGAGAGGGGAAAAGAACAGTAGTCGCGCTGCGGGGCTGCTCTCAGAGCGCCCAGACAACAGCAGACAGTCCGTAGTCGCGACTGTCGCGCGGCGGGGCTCAGAGGTCTCAGAGCGGGCAGACAGGGGTGTTGGCGACCGGGGTAACGTGGGACTCGAGTCCAAAATTTGCGCTTGTGCTGCAGTTCCCCTAAAAAACCCCACGCCAACCTCAATTGCATTCTAACTAAGCATTTCTGGCGAAATATTTTTTTTTCAATTACATTTATAGCCAATACGACGCTAAATGTACCGTCAAAAACGCTAGCCTGACCTATAGCCACTTGTTGCTAGCGCCGTAGCCCTGTTTCAAACTGTTTCAAACTGTTTTCAGTCAGACCACGTGATGTGCTGTACCACCCATATTAATTTCGGGGCGTGTCAGTGCTCCTTTAAAAGTAAAAAAAAAAAAAAGTAAAAAGTTCCAGCATGTGTCTCCACAGTAAGCTGAATTATACAGTTCTTTAACTTAAACGCACAATGCATTCTCAATTGCAATAGCACAAACTTTGGCATGCTACTAGTCCTACATACTTACACCTAGAAACCCCATTCAAACCTATTTAGTTTCATCTTACGGTGGACATGTTTGCCTGAAAAGGAATCTTTGAAAGGTGTCATAGTTTTAGAAATATAGTGCTTTCAAATTTGAGACTTTTATAATGGGGCTCAATGGCAGATTTTGGCACGTCAAAAAATCACTTTCACCTAGAAACTCCATTCACACTTTTTATTATTCAGCTTACTGTGGAGACACATGCTGGAACCTTTTACTTTGAAATGTTTTGTAGTTTCTGAGTTATTTAACTTAAACGCCCAATGCATTCTCTATGGCAATAGCACAAACATTGGCATGCTACTAGTCCTACATACTTAAACCTACCAACCCCATGCTAGCCTACTTAGGTTCATCTTATGAAACTAATCACTAACTGTGTAATGTAACACAGCAATATAGTTCATTTCAATCACCAACTTGGGTAAAATGAACAACCCAGTGTATGGTTTATATTTAACCGAGCAATATGGTTAATTTCAATCACTAGCTTGGGTTAAATGAACAACCCCAGTGTATGGTTTATATTTAATCGAGCGATATGGTTAAATGAACAACCCAGTGTATGGTTTATATGCAACCCAGCAATATAGTTAATTTCAATCACTACATTGGGTTAATAAACAACCCAACACATTGGAAATATTGGGTTGAAATGATCCAACTCAGCACATGGGATAAGATAACCCAGCATGTGTGTGGTCCAAAACGAAACCAGGGGCTGGGTTAAGGTTTGGAATTTCCAGTACTTCTAAGTGTGCAGTAGTAGTACTAGTAGTATTATTTATATTTTGTATAATTTTTTCCCAAATTATTTAAGGAAAGCATTATTTAATTCTAACCTCCACCTACTCTCCTCCTGCCTGACCCCCCCTCGCCTACTCTCCTCCTGCCTGACCCCCCCTCGCCTACTCTCCTCCTGCCTGACCCCCCCTCGCCTACTCTCCTCCTGCCTGACCCCCCCTCGCCTACTCTCCTCCATAAGAAGGTGGCCAATGGGGAGGGTTTAAGACAGTGCACTGCAAAAACACTAAATCTTACTAAGTATATCTGGCTTATTTCTATTCAAAATACCTCATCATCTTAATATAAGATACATCATCTATTTCTGTGAGATATAGGGACTTGTTTTCATACAGTTTAACTTGAATATCTTGCTATGTCATAAAATCTTGAAACGATCTGGTATTGAGTCATGTTTTAGATAAAACAAGCATATTTTGGCATATCACTAATTTTTAAGCTGTGTACTATTTGTAAAAGTTTTATATCAACTAATTTCAAGAAATAGACTTAGTTCTTTTTTTAAATACATCTTTATTGGAAAGGTCCGTTTTTTCTTCCCCTCACAACATTAAGTACCGGTATGTGAAATGATGTCTGTGAGCTCATACTTAATTGGGATGTACTTTCTCTTATTGAATGTTACATAGTAGTATGGCATATAATCAACAAGATTTCCAGAATCAACAAAAATATTGGCTTGGGCCTGGTAAGGAACTTCTACCTCATAAGCCAAATACTGAGCATTCCACCCAACTGTAGAGAGAGGTTGGCATTCAAAACAATACAATGATGCATTTACAATATAAATGTTTTGCACAAGACCAAACTCTGGAGTACCATTGATGAAATTAGAAATAGCCAAAGACTTTTTACATGAATACTTATTTCCATACTGCATAATCCATGGTATAGAAACTACATGTTCAACTTTCTCTATTCCAAAGAAGTCTTTGATCTTCCCCTCTACATAGTGGACATTTTTCACCTCAGAGACGGGGCCCATTTCAAGTTCACTTGAAACAATTGGATGTTTCTCTTGAACATTCTGACTACATTCATATAGTTGGTTGTGTTTCACAAGAGATTTACAAATATTCTTAAAACTACTTTTCAAGGCCCACTGTTTGAAAAAACAATGTTTTGACTCAAAGCGCATACACATAGGCCCTCATTTATCAACCGTGCGTACGCCAAAATACGGGTGCACGCCGAAATTGCCGACATTTTTGACATTTACTATTTCCGCCAAAGCTTGAAATTGAACGTGACAACGTTGAAAATCCACGGTTGCTCCTCAGCTGGCGTACGCATTTTTTTTCTGTCTTACACAAGCGGAGCAGCCTTGTCTGAACTGCTGACACTGTCACAGGCATCAAAACATATGTTTTCACTCCTAAAATGTTAATATAAAACGGTATGTGTATGTAAAAAACAAAAGAGAGATTTCCAACTTTACAAGTAATTAAAATCGCGCAATTAAAAACAATATAACATGTTTACAATGTATTAGTTTGTGCTTAATCAAACACTTGTTATGCGAGCGCACTTGTGAGATGATTTTGGAGCGCATGCGGACGCGCGGTGATGCGGCATATGCGATTATGATATTATTATTTTTTTAAAGGCATGAATGGACTGCACGCCTTTATTTCCAAGTGACAATGACAAGCATACAATACAGCTTGCCTATTTGTAGTAAGTACTAGCAGGCTATAGGCGTAAGGGGCTTAATCATTCACCATTTATAAGTGCTTAGACAGTTTTGACAGTTCAGATAAAAGCGAGATCATTTTCGGGGCTCGGGAGGACGGGACCGCGGCGTGCGTCGCCAACACATACCAGCGCAAGCGGCAAGCCTTCATCCATATGTTTATGATTCGTTCATCAATGATCAAATCACTACATAAACGTTGATTGTGAGCTGCCTTGACGACATCTCAGCCTATCTCTCATGCAGGCATGTCACCCACAGGACTTTAATATCACAGCAGTGCGCAGTATCACGCCTTCGCCGTGCACTGCGCACGAATGGGTAAAATTAATATAGGCCAGCCTACAAAAACTAATTCCATTCATGGCGATGCGATGTCGATGTGTCATGTATATGCGTGCATGCGTGGACATGACAGCAAAGCAAGCGAGGTGAGAGGAAAACAGACAGGGTAGGCCTACAACTTTATTTAATTCATGCAGGTGTTCGTTCTTTATTTAACAAGACACCAGTGGGCTTGCAAGTTGCGTGTGCTTCTGCGTGTGTGTGTGTGTGTGCGTGTGCGTGTGCGTGTGCGTGTGCGTGTGTGTGTGTGTGTGTGTGTGAGAGAGGTGCGTGAGGCGGGCAAGGCACGGGAGAAACCTTTTTTCCGTAGTAAAAACTTGTTTCCATGGTTCCCACAGGTCGTAATTCATGTGTTCAGTCGCAAAAACGAGGGCGAGGCTTGATTTCATAGGGCGTGCCAGATAGATTTCAGCCGTCACATTTATTAACGTCAGGACGAAATTAAGGAAGGATCAGCTGTTTGCGATCACTTTATAAATGCCGTGGCGACGTGGGTGTACTACGAAACCTGCACTCGAATCTGTGGCAGATTTTACACTCGATTGATAAATGAGGGCCATAATGCCTCACTGAAGGACCAAGTGCCTTAATCTGAGAGGGAAGATGCAAAAGGTAATGCTGTTTAGGTATAATATTTGTATCTGGAAACAGTTCTTTGAAATCTTTCAAATGTTGCTCTATTAAAAGCTTCAACCTTGAAAGGGTTGAGAGAGCTATAATAGGTGAAAACACAATTTTGACTATCTCCAATAACTTAAGCAGCATTTTTGTGTAATCATTTTCTCCAAGTGTGTCAAAAAGGAATGGCAAGATCTTTAACAAAACCAGCATCTGCCCAGCTGACTGTTTCAGTTTGTTGTCATTTGATGTCAATGTATTGACAGATATGGGGCATGGCTTATCTCTGGCATCTAGAGGAGAATAAGGGAAACCAATAATAGCACTGTTGAATGTGTCTAACTCCATATGCCCGATAGGACTAGGTGCTTTAAAACACATTTGATTTCATATGGGGCAACACCTTCAAGAATAACATGCATGATGTCTTGAGGGGTCTGAGTGATAATATCAAAGTGTGGAAATTCAGTTAATTTGCTCCTCCTGTTTATACCATAATGTTGTTTTTAGCTGTTCTTTTAGAAAGTCAGTGCTTGCTTTTTCAATTTCACAACATTGTCTTATATGACTTTGTATTGTCCTTTTAACAAAACAATCTTCATTGAACTGATTCTGCATGTCTTCAAAGTTACATTCACAATGCCTGCATTTACTGTACGCAAACCCTACTCCTACTTTAAATCCAGCAACTTCATGTTGAGCTAGAGTGTCTCCACACATAGACATAACCGCCCCATAGATTGTCTTCTCACCATTTGCAGTGACAATTTTAACACCATTATACAGTTCATTTAAATCACGGTTAACCCTCTGAAATATTTTATCAATACCACAATCAGCATAATCTTTTGATTTTACCATGGCAAGCAGACGAATTGCAGCAAGTCTTGATCTGTATTTAGGATTGATGTTACCTAAGGTGTAATAGATCAGTAACAATTTATGTTTGCTTGCCCGAGATCCAAGAGGATTGCATAGATCAATTTCATCTGTGTACAAGATTAACTGCAACGCTTTGGGAACTTTTATAAACAGTGGGTGCATCTTCAAAATGTCTCCATCAATTAAATCAGAAACAAATCCATCCTTGCATGGCTGTGGCCCCTCTTCAATAATTTGAAGAATTCTTGGATGTAATAACAGCTGCTCCAAACTTTTAAGCAATGGTATATAATGCAATAAATGGCTCTTAAGGGTAAGGGCTCTGGAATCTCCACGTTTCACATAACATGCTGTCTTTTTTAAGACGATAAGCTCTGCTTCAACTGGTTGCAACAGTTCTGTGATTCTCTTGTCCTGCAAGTGAGTTGTAGAAATGTCACTGAAAGGGTCAACAAACTGGTCAAATATACCCATTGCATCACTCTTCAGTTGATCAAGGTCTCCAGAATGTCCTTCAATCGTGTCACTCATTTGTTGTTTTAGGTGCTCCAGTAATGCGGCCTGATATTGCTGCACTCCACCCACCATCTGGTTAACAGCTCTCTGGGGAGGGGAGGGGATAAATACACAAACTAATAACTAAACTAACAAAAAGAAAGATCTCCCATGAGGGCCTTTAATTTATTATACAATTTTTAGATTGTTACTTGCGCAAGCAGAGCGTGCAAGTAATAATTTCGCCTGGTCTCTTCAACGTGACAGCCGTCAACCACTTTTCTGTGTTGCAAATCTGTGCCTGGTTTGCTGGGACCAGATTACACAGATGACCATTTCTCTTACGTCATCATTGAGAGCTAGTCATACATATACACACAGGCACAGATTTGCATACACAAAAAAATGGTTGACGGCTGTCACTTTTTGGCACCAAGTAACCACAGTATACTGCTAATCAAATTACAACTGCATACTCTATATAGTATATGTATACGTATGTCTAGTCATTAGTCATTGCTGGGACGGTGCATACGCATCGAAAAGGCTGGGACGGTGCATAGGGCGCAAAGTAACCACAGTAATCAACTTACAAATGACATATACATAGAGGCAGAAACTGAGATTTGACAGTTTGTAGCGGTTTGTAGCGGTCAAAAGTACTTGCGCGCTCTGCTTGCGCACTAGTAGGCCATTTATGGCCTACTAGTGTGCAACAAGCAAGTATGCACTCGGCAGAGTGCAGTTCTAGTTTATTATATGTTTCATTGCTTGCTACCAACAATGAAATTCCATTAGAAGACAATACCTGTGTCAGTCGTTGGGTTTCTCTGGCTTGAAGAAGAAATGCAGTTGCATGTTTGGAAAGGTCAACCTTCTCAGGACCCCCTCCTCCACCTTCTGCACTCTGAAAAAGATAAACAAATATCTCTATTAAAACAGGGAAACGTGATGAGGGTAACAACAGCATAGAACTACTCTTACAACACTTTCATCAGAGTGTTGTCATCAGTACACCACAAGTGTTGTCATTGTCATAGACCTCACCGTGTACGAATCCTTATAATAGTAACTATACTACTAGACTCTGAGTGTACAAATGTAACCAAAACGGGACAGTTTACACTGGTAAACAGGTCTGTAACCAAATTAACCCGCAACCGCAAGTCTCATTTGGACAGCTCTCTGGGAGGTAGGGGCAGGGGGATACATACACAATGAATACAAAAATCATTAAAATTAACAATGTAACACCTACCGTTCCAGTGGCGCTGAATGAATTATCTTCTTGCGTTGTAGGTACGTTGTCCTCAGCTACAGCGCTGTTGTTGTTGTTTTCAAGTGCTCCTGGTGGCGGCCCGTCACCCCCCGTTGCAGGCACAACTTGTTGAAGATGATGCGCGTGCGTTCGCTTTATGTGGTAATAATATGAATTATACACCCTGTACTCATTTGAGCAGCCATCGATACCACACACCACACGAAAGTCAGGACTACGGCTGTGTAAAGAGTTAATGTGACTCAAAAGCTTTTTGAGACTAAGTGCCACGAAAACGTAGCAGATAAAACAACGCCAAACCATCTTCAAAGTCGGACGTCCGTCCGTCAGAAGCAACACGTCGATGTTATACTGAAATACAATAATAGCAACTTGTCTGTGTATGTTCCAGTCTTCTTTCTGCTTCTGTTTTGATTTGAGCGCGCCAGAAGCTAATGCAATAAATGCATATCCTGCGGTGCTTCCGGTACCTACTAAACCAGACTATAGGGGCCAATTCTATTTTGGTAATGTTATATTTTCATTGTAGTTCAACAGCACAAAATGTAGGGAACAAGGCAAAATTATTACATAGATATACAAAACCCTCACAAATTAAGAAATGGTGCGTTTTAAATTAATTTGAGAGAATTGGTGTCACAAGACTCGTCTCAACCCCTCTTCTTTTTGGAAATGGTAGCAACCGGAAGACAGCCGAAGAGAACGCGGTGCCTTTGATCATCTCAGCATCAAACACAGCTTTGCCTTGCCCAGCCCCAGATTCAAATTCACCTCTACCTGCTTTGTTAATCGTCCTTACTTCTCTGCAACTTTGCCAAATAAACCTGATTTGAAATCACACGTTATTGCAGGTAAATATTTTACATTTGAAGTTGATTGCGTTAATGGTTAATATCTTAACGGTTTTGAATGTTAGTGACGTTTCAAATGAACATGCTTGCAGAACAGTCTATGTTGCAGAACAAGCTGAGCTAGAGTATAAAGAAGGACGTTTTTGGAAGCTAACCAACTAGCCAAAAACATGAGCAACTTGGATGACGTCGCTGTGAAGACTTTAAGGGGTAATGCATGCACATATTTGTATGTGATTTATTTGTTTTATTTAAGGGTCTATTTGGTTCCATAATCCATATAGACTGAGTGACCCCCTGGATCCAATCATTTTCATTGATATTATAAAATAAAAAGAGTTCTCAATTATTAGATCACTTGATATAATTATTGCTAATAAAAAATCATTATTTGCAGCTCCAGTTGTATTCATAATTACATTAATTGATATGGCTGTTGTGTTAACCCATTAAGACCTGAGGCCCAGCAACTAGGCAATACATTTTATTTGCCATTATATTTTCCTATAGCTGCCAACATCAGTGAGGCATTGATGGGCACCCTGACTCGTGAAGACTTGCACGAACTTTTCCCAGGACCAGTAAACTTCTTGAGGAGAAAAGCAGTCTGGCGTTCATGTCATGGTGATGTCGAGGTCAGTTTGTACAATAACAACAGTAGCAAGTACTTACTTACTGCCCTTTACGCCGGCTGGCATGTAGGGCAGCAACAAAGGATCTCCACTTCAGTAGCAAGTAGCAACCTATATAACTTTAGAAGCAGCACTGACTGAGCAGTCATTTTGTCATGAACCCCCAATACTGTCAATTTTTAAATGAAAATAAATCTTTTCCTGATGTCCCAGTGTTATGATTTATTTATTTTTGCATAGTACTGTCTATATTCTTCTGTCATTTAATGTCTGTGTGAATTTAGTACAAAAGGACCCCAATGTAAACAAGCCATTGTGCTTTCTTGGGTTTAAATCATGTGACCTTGTATCCGAACTGTACTGGCCTGTGCTATTCCTAATTGCTGCTATTTAACCTCCAAAATTAAACATAGCTTACTTGTGCTGAGTAGTTGTCATTGCAATTTAACACGGTAAAAAGAAAATGTTGTTTTTGCCAGTACTTTATTATTATTATTATTATTATGTATTTGTTTCATAGGAAGCTGACCGAGAAGTCTGTTCTACTTGTGCTAACAAAGCACCACTGCCACAGATGTCCACACCTGTTAGAGGATGTCCAGCTGCAAACTACACGACCCCTGAAAAGGTTGTGGACATATCCTTACCAGACTATGGTGTCTACTACACGGATACTGAACTTGAGCATGTCAGAAAACAATACTTTAAGTTGGCGGCGAAGGGTCAAGAGCGGAACTGCCGAATGTCCAAGGAGCTACGACGCCGGCTCATTGATAACACCATGACCAGTATGATTGCAAAGAGCGATGCTGAATCCGACAGATACCCATCAAAGCCAGAAATAATAGAGATGGCAAGAAAAATAGTCCTATACTACCCCATGCTGCAGGACATGAACAATAACAATACATGGGTAAGTGAAATGTATCCAGTTGACTAAAGGGTTTGGAATTTTAAGTGGAGATTAGAATGTTTTACTTTTGTCTTGTACAGGACACTGTGAATGGACAGCTATACAAAAGATTGGAAAACGTGAGCTCCCCCAAAAAGCTCCGTCTTGAGGAGCCACCTGACTCGGATGAAAGAGGTGACCTTCAAATGTATATTTACACATGTATCCTTGTAAGGTGTTCACATTTGAACCATTTTGGTTTCCATGATGCACTCAAATAAAGTGGAAGGGTTAGTATTGGCCAATGTGCATTCTGATTTTGACTGTTCATAGACACCTGAACATTTAATGTCCATCAACCTTTACTAATTTGTATAATCAGCTCTTCTGTATATACCAACCTGAAATTGCATTTTGTTTAGTAGAGATGTAGAGACAGGAGAACCCTGTTAATGAATAAGCGCACTATATGATTGTTATCAGAATATCGAGCTATTCATTTGACTTCAATCACGTGTGTTTGTGTCTTATAGCTAACGTGCCAGCAGACAGCGACAGTACTGATTCTAACTCTGACAGTCCAGCAACCACGGCCAAGCAGTACAGAACCCTCCAGGCATTTTACAAAAGAAACAATACAAAAGATTTGAAATTCAAAGCCAGAAGAGCATTCATTGATTCAGATTCCTTTCCTGAGAAAGACAGATATGACAAAATTGTAGAGGCATATCCTTGCTTCTACTTCATTGAACATGTAAGTGATTGATGAGGCATAATTCAAAACACACTTTGCCAATGTCCTAAACTCCTAAAGGATGCATTCAAATGTCTGTATTTCATAGGTGATGGAGGAACTTCGCTGTATCATGGACAAGAATAACGTAGACTACATTGATGAACTTAAAGGACGGTGGCACGACTTCTGCCAGAAGGTGCTGGTTTATGGCGTGTCAAGAGATATGATGAAACCTACAATGGGAATGAGCAAAAGTAAGTACTTGTTTGTTTATATCAAGCTATTTTAAAGTGCATTTTATCAAAGTGTAAATGTTATGAATCTTTTCCTCAACAGTTCAACAGGCTATCATGGTCCTCCGTGCACTGCCATCACTGTTCCCTTCTGAGGCTGCTGCTCCCAAGAAGCTACGAGATGCCAGTGAGGCTTTGGCGCATGTACTGGAGGTGAGTTGTGTACAACATTACAGTTCACCTGTCAAAATCAACACGATCTGTTGAAATAGTTGTAGCTGAAGGACCTGCATATTACTTCATCAGAATTTAGCTAGCTTAGGTTTAAAAATAAATAAAATAAAAGATCCTTGCAACGTGTGTTTGTGTTAAAGGAAAAAGAAGACCCCAATGCGTTCTTGAAGAAGCGTCCTCTATCCTGTCCTGTGCTGCTTGTGAGTGAGTCAGACTGCATCCTGGCTATAGGAGATGAGCCCGTACACACACTCCCAAAATGTGAGGTAGCAGATGGTGTTTTGTATCTTATGGCCTACTATTATGCCTTACACCTTACATACCCCAAGTGTGTATCCACCCTGCTTTCTGTCATACAAACGGAGGTCCTCTTGGACAAAATCCATGAGGGAGACCTCACTCCATCTTACAAGAAGGCTATGGCCGATTGGAAAGCTTTCACCGCCCCCCCCTGCCCCCAATCCTTGCTATAATCCAATCTGAGAGTCCATGTATTCTAGGCTGCTGCAATCCACATGACTTCCTGCAATTCGTCTGCTTGCCATGGCAATATCAAAAGAGTATGCAGATTTCGATAAGATATTTCAGAGGGTTAACCGTGATTTAAGTGAGCTGTATAATGGTGTTAAAATTGTCACTGCAAATGGGGCGGTTATGTGTGTGGAGACACTCTAGCTCAACATGAAGTTGCTGGATTTAAAGTAGTAGGGTTTGCATACAGTAAATGCAGGCAACTTTGAAGATATGCAGAAACAGTTCAATGAAGATTGTTTTGTTAAAAGAACCATGCAAAGTCATATAAGACAATGTTGTGAAATTGAAAAAGCAAGAGGGAGACCTAACGCCTTACAAGAAGGCCATGGTCGATTGGAAAGCTTTCATTGGCCACTAAACAATGGTCAGATGTGGTCAGATTTAGTTTAGTCCCCATCCAGAATGTATTCTTGGCTCCTGCAATCCACAGCCTTAAAGGGATATTTCACTTTAAAAATAACCTTGTCATTTTAACGTCTACTCAGGCTTCTATGAACACCCCAGGCAGTTCTTAAGTTGCTTGATTCAGCAATTTGATATTCATTTTAGCTGCCCCGTCCCCTTCCTATACAGACCAACACCTAAACTTTTTCTGTTGACTGATATTGTCCTTCTAATACGTGAGGGGGCCATGGTTTGTCAGTGACTGTTCTCATTTATTTTTAATAATTATTTTGGAAAATAACCTCCAGCAGCTCCAGCTTCTCACAAAATCAAAAATAATTATTAAAAATAAATAAACAGTAAATGTCAAACCACGGCCCCCTCGAGTATTAGAAGGACATTATCAGTCAACAGAAAATAGGTCGGGTGTTTTGTATTTATATCATGGTTACAATGCCTGAGTAGATGATGAAATGACAAAGTTTTTTTTTAAGTGAAATATCCCTTTTAAATTATCTGTAGCCTTGTTTTTCCTCTCCCCCTGGATTTCAAATTTCCAAAAGTTTAATTAGAATGTTATTACACTAGAAAATTGTAACTACACTTTTGTAGACAACTTTGTTAAGATGTTTGAATGTTATCTTGACCATTTGCTTGTGTTGATGTTAAAGCAAAGCCCTTATTTTGAATGTTAAAATATACAGTAAGCACTCAGCCAATTGTCACATGTGGACTTCAGTAATGTACTGAGTTGTTAGCTGAAGTAGAACTACCTGAGGTTAAATCTAGGCAGCTGTATTAATTTAGCCTTGTTGGCCCAGCAGTACATTTTATCCAAACTGTTTAATTGGAATACTGCACTTTGTAATGAGGAAATCCCTTGTCAACTATTTGTTTATATTGGTCAGCTGTTTGTGTTAATGTTGTAAGGACAAGATCACTTTGGTAGAGGTTTGGGTTGTGTAGTGACCTTGCCATGATGTAACTATAAAGGTGGGCAAGAAATCCATTGCCTCATTAACTTACATATTACAGTGAAACATCTCTCAAAGTCACTCTTACTGCAAGTAAAGGATTTGAAGATATCCTTCCCAGACCACGTAGTACACAGAGAACCAGAACTGGTACTGGGTGTTTTTATGTTCTATATTGTCTGAATCATTGCATTCATTTATAAGCTAAGGGAGAGACTTTGACAGCTGTCGCACCATACAATGTAAGCCAACGAGGAGCATATATGGAATTGTCAATTACTAATGGATACGATTTCTTGTCCACCCTGGAGTTGCATCATGGCAAGGCAATCGCACGACCCTACCTTGTAAACTTGCCCTTTTGAAGCAATGCCCTTGAATGTTTATATACGGTATACAGTAAGCACTTTGTACGTGTATTGAATTGGTCATTATGTTCAGGTATGATCTCAATGCTGTACACACTTGACATGTTTGGGAATTTTCAATTCAGTACACACTGTGAGCAAATATGTTTTGAAATGCCAGACAGTACAATATTATTTTATGTTTTGTTTATTTTGTTGTGAATGATATATAGTGGCCTGTCCAGCCAGTCAATACTGTATATTGAAGATGTGATCCACTGCTTTGTGTACTGTACATAATCTGCTGCTGTATTATTATTTTTATATAAAGGGTTGAGAAAATAAATATTTTATTTGTTTAATACAAGACTTGTTCAATGTTTTTTTTAACGCCATTGACAATGAAGGAAAATTTACATCATCTTGTCCCTAAACACAAACATTTAAATCCAATTAACAAAGAAATTAATTAGTTTTAGTTTGTTTTGACAGTTTGTTTTATATCATTACATCACCTAATTGATTTAAGGTCAGATCAAATCAAACTTTATTTATAAAGCACGTTTTAAAACAACCAAGGTTGACCAAAGTGCTGTACAGAAAAAAGGGTAATGCTAATAACTTAAATGTGGATGTAAAGCCGCGGTCTGTGGTTCCCTTCACTTCCAGCGTGTAATGTATTTTGACCATATGCGCGTTCCGTTGTTTACAATGAGCATATCCGGTCCCGACCAGACTATGTAGTGTAGGGTACAGTTCCATTTTAGTTATCTTGAATTTGAGTTCCACTGCACAGAATTCAGGCAACAAAACGTAATATGTACATGCATATATGTTATAAGGCTATCATAAATAAAGTAAACGATGCGTTTTAAATTGATTTATGAATGAATTAGTATTACAACGCCCCTACTTTTTTTAAATGGTAGCGACCCACGAGCCGATGAAAGCCGAAGACAACCGAACGGAACGCGGCTCCGCCTCCTTTGATTGTCAGTATGAAACACAGCTGGGTCCACTAATTCAAATTGTAGTTTGTACCGGTATTCTGTTCACCTCCACCTAAGAACACACCGTCTTTATTTCTCTGCGACTTCACCAACAAAACCTTATTTGAAACCAAACGTTATTGCTGGTAAGTTAAATACCACATGAAATGTTACTTTTGAAGTTGATTACGCGGTTTGAAAAATGTTATTAATGTCATTGTGTATTGTGCACGTGTTTAGAAGCCAACAAGTGGAGCTAACCAGGCCAACTAGCCAGTTCTGCTAACATGGAAGACTTGGACGACGTTGCTGTGTCAACTTTAAGGGGTAATGCGTGCAAATATCTTTAAACAACATCAGAAAACTATTAATGTTATCCTAGCCATGGTTCATGACTCTCGTATTAATGTTATCCATTTATTTGACGTGTCTGCGCTAAATGCTATCGCGTTGTTTGTAAAAAAAACTTCAAGCTCACATCCAGCATATGGGTGTCGCGTTGTGAGTTTGTAAATCTGGTCTTTTTTACACATCTATTTTAAATTGGAATTAGTTAGTTGGGCTGATATAACGTGCTTCATGCCAAAACCTAGTAAAGTTCTAGTTATTCATTCTAATCTATTTATTTTTTGATGTAGGGCTAATATTTAGAATTCTATCTTGGGTCTTGGCTAGATGCTTAGATATAAAGCCATGCCACCTAGTTGCCTGTTGCATTTATTACAGACCTGTTTTTAGCACTGTACAAATGGACCAGTAAGGATCCATTTGGTTCCTAATTATCAGTCAGTTAGCTGGTGACCACCAGATCAAATCACTCTCACTGATATTATAAAATATACACTTCTCATTTATCAGAGTTATTGCTAAAATATTTGCAGCTCCAGTTGTGTTGTATTAATGAAATTTTTTTATTAATAAACAGTTATTTTCTCTTCCTATTTCCCTGTAGCTGCCAACATCAGTGAGGCAATGATGGGCACCCTGACTCGTGAAGACTTGAAGGATCTTTTCCCAGGCCCAGAAAACTTCTTGAGGAGGAAAGCAGTCTGGCATTCATGTCATGATGATCGTGTTGAGGTCAGTTTCTACAATAATTAAGTACCAACCTGTATGTACTTTAATGATTTATAGTGCTTAACACTAACACAATAATAATGCAAAACATGATCAACTATTATTACCGTTAATAACTTACTCCAATATCCTCTAATTAGAGTTTAGCTGATGCAAGATTTAACCTCCAAATTAAACATGGTATACTTGTGCTATGCTGTCAGTGCAGTTTAACACAGTAAAAAGGAAATGTTGGTTTACCAGTAGTTCATAATATTTTATTTCATAGGAATCTGGCAGAGAAGACTCGGGGAGTTCTACTTCTGTTAACAAGTCACCACTGCCACAGACTTCCACTCCGAATCCTGTTAGAGGATGTACAGCTGCAAAATACACAACCCCTGAAAAGGTTGTGAAGATATCCTTCCCAGACTACGTAGTACACACAGACACCGAACTTGAGCACGTCCGAAAACAATACTTTGAGTTGGCGAAGAAGGGTGAAGAGCAGACCTGCCAAATGTCCAAGGACCTCAGATGCCGGCTCATCCGTAACACCATGACCAGTATGATTGCAATCCTGAGGGCAAAGGGGGATGCTGAATCTGACAGATACCCATCAAAGCCAGAGGTTACAGCGATGGCAAGAAGAATAGTCCAGTACTACCCCATGCTGCAGGACCTGAACAACAACAATACATGGGTAAGTGAAATGTATCCAGTTGACTAAAGTGTTTAGTGTTTTAAGTGGAAATTACAATGCTTTACTTTTGTCTTGTACAGGCCACTGTGTATGGACAGCTATACAAAAGATTGCAGAACGTGAGATCCCCCCAAAAGACTGTTCCAGAAGGCAGACCTTCCAAGAAGCGCCATCTGCAGCCAAAGGTGCCTCCTCTTGAGGAGCCACATTACTCGGATGACATTTCGAGTGACTCAACCCTCATTATCGACTCCTCCTCAGAGGGCAATACAAACCCCTTCCTTCCCTTCCTGGACTCTTCCATTAATGAAAGAGGTGATCTTCAAATGCACTGTCTATATACTGTATATTCTATTGCTATAGTAAATCGCCAGATCTTTAATGAACAGAATGTAATTTTAAATATAGAGCTGTGTGTGTGTGTGTCTGTCTGTGTTTTATAGCCAACAAGCCGGTGGACATTGACAGTCCTGACTCCAACAGTCCAGCAACAATGGCCAAAAGAGGTGATTTTCAAATACACTGTATATGTACTGTATATTTTATTTCTATAGTGTATCTCCAGGTCTTTAATAAACAGAATGCAATTTTAAATAAAGATCTGTGTGTGTCCTTTTTATAGCGAACAAGCCAGCGGACATCGACAGTCCTGACTCCGACAGTCCAGCAACCATGGCCAAACACTACAGAACCCTGCAAGTGTTGTACAAGAAGAAAAATCCAAACCACGAGTCTGTCTCTCAGCTCCTGGATTTGGAATTCAAAGCCAGAAGAGCATTCATTGATTCCGATTGCATTCCAGAGGAGCACAGATACGACAGAATTATGGAGGCATATCCTAGCTTCAATGTCATTGGACATGTAAGTGATTGTTGATGAGGCATAATTATAAACGTTTTTCCAATGTCCTCCTAAAGGATGCATTTAAATGTCTGTATTATATATTCAATATTTCATAGGTGATGGCGGAACTTCGCCGCATCCTGGACAGGAACAACAGCGACTACATTGGTCAACTGAAAGGAAGATGGAATGATTTCTGCCTGAAGGTGCAGTTTTATGGCGTGGCGAAAAAGTTGATGAAACCTCCAATGGGAATGACCAAAAGTAAGCACTTGATGTTGGGTCCATGTATCAAGTTAATGTGCAAGTGTCTTGTCTTTCTTTTTAATCTCCTGGCTGTCCCATCAATTGTTTAATGCATTGTAGATAATCGTGCATTTATTCAAAGTATAAATGTAAGGAATCTTTTCCTCAACAGTTCAACAGGCTCTCATGGTCCTCTGTGCACTGCCATCACTGTTCCCCTCTGCGGCTGCTGCTCCCAAGAAGCTACGGGACGCGAGTGAGGCTCTTGTGCATGTCCTGGAGGTGAGCTGTGTACAACATTACAGTATATTTGCCGTATACTATTCACCAAAAGCAACTCAATCGGATGTGTTTAAATGGTTATAGCTGAAGCTCCCGCATATAACTTCATCAGAATTGAGCTGGCTTATAGGTTTTAAAAATCCCACCTGTGTGAAGTGAGGGGCGCTACTATATTAAAGTCTAACTCATGTTGATTAGGTAAAGTGATGTAAAACAAACATTGCCAACACAAACATTAAATTATCTTTATTGTTAATGGGATTTAATTGAATGTTTGTTAGAAACAAGATGACATACATTTTCCCTGCATTGTCAATGGCGTTTTTTAAAACACACACCTGTGTATATAGGAGGGGCTAGCGCCCCTCAAACACTAAAATGATCCTTGAAACAAAAGTGCATTACCTGATGGATGGATGTGTGTTTTGTGTTAAAGGAAAAAGAAGACCCCAATGCGTTCTTGAAGAAGCGTCCTCTATCCTGTCCTGTGCTGCTTGTGAGTGAGTCAGACTGCATCCTGGCTATAGGAGATGAGCCCGTACACACACTCCCAAAATGTGAGGTAGCAGATGGTGTTTTGTACCTTATGGCCTACTATTATACCCTACACCTTACATACCCCAAGTGTGTATCCACCCTGCTTTCTGTCATACAAACGGAGGTCCTCTTGGACAAAATCCATGAGGGAGACCTCACTTCATCTTACAAGAAGGCCATGGCTGATTGGAAAGCTTTCATTGGCCAAAACTAAAGCAATGGTCAGATGTGGACTTTAGTTACCCCCCCTCCCCATCCAGATTGTATGCTAGGCTGCTGCAATCCAGCATTTTGTGTAGACTTGTGTGCCCCCCCCCCCCCCCCCTCAGTATTTCAAATCTCCAACAGTTACATTTGAATGTTAACATTGGTCAGATGTTTGAAGTACTGTGTTACTGCAACTTAGCACAAGTATGCTACATTTAATTTGGTAATCTTCCCCTTTTGAAGCAATGCCTGCGTTTTATATTAATGTTTAAATAAATATACAGTAAGCACTTTGTACGTGTATTGAGGGACATGCCATTGTTCTTTGTTAGGCACGACCTCAATGTTATATATTATGACATGTTCTGCAATTGTCAATATTGTTACATTGTATACATGTTTAGTTCACTTCAGTACACACTGAGCCAAAATGTAAAGCATCTAATGCCAGACAGTGCAATATTGTTATGTTTATTATTGTTGTGAAAACTAGTCTCCTATGTCCAGCTAATGGCTAGATTGGTGCTCCAGTCAATCAATATGGTGATGCTGTCAATACTGTGAAGTTATGTGATGCAGTGCTTTGCTGCTGTATTTTATAAAATGTCAAATAAAATAAAAATGTTTAATGCAAGACTTATTTTAATTGTTTCAGCCTTATTTGAAGTAGACAATGGGTCTCATATCTAGGACAATATCACTTTTGTAGAGCTTGCAATAAGATGCATACACCTGAATTGAAACGACTAGGCTTGCCAAACTGGGCAAAATATCTTATATTGAGACAAAAAGAGTGTCCTAATACTAGTAACACATGTTCAATTTGAGTATTCCCAGCTAATATTTGATCAGTCATATAACTTACTATCAGCTAATATAGCTAACAATGAGTTTTCCCCGCTAATTTCAAGTTGTATTTTTGTCTAGATAGCCCACATATTACATCTTATTTCAAGAAATCTTGACAAGCTAAAATATACTAGTTCCATTGGCAGATTATTTTGCTTATTTTAATGATAATACATCTTGTATTTCATAACATTTTGCTTATTTTTTAAGTGGGCTTTTTCCAGTGTGGCCAATGGAGAGGTGTCTTACATCTTTTCAGCGTAGGACCCGCCTTCTGAACTTTCACCCCTCACACAAATAATCCGAAAGAGAGAGAACAAAAATCGAGACCAAAGACAAAGGTTTTGAGAGAAACATTAAAACATTAAACATTAAACGATTTTATGTAGTTTAAACAGTTTTTCCTTATTTTTTTACTCTTGAATTTTTAAAAGTTTTGTTCTCAATTATTTTTTCTTTTCTTTCAAATCTTATTTTTGCTTGCAATTTTGATTGCATTTTTTATTTGTTTTAATTAAAAATATTTTTTGTTCTGTTTATATAATTTCCTTTGCTTACAAATGATACTTTTTTGCTTTCTGTTATAATTTGTCTTCATTCAAAACTATTCTTTGCTCTGTTTAGATTTTTTCTCTCTCAAATGTTTGGTTAATAAAGACACAAATGTAACTCCATACTGTTGCTTTGTAGCGGCCAGTGTGAACACAGCACAACAACAGCAGCAGCTCTTTGTAATAGCGGCCATTGTCTGTTTCCCCTCCTGTGTAAAAGTGCTGCCCCGTGTGAGGCTCGAACTCACGACCTTCAGATTATGAGACTGACGCGCTGCCTACTGCGCCAACGAGGCTTCAAAACCCATATGCATGGAAGCAAACATGGGTTATTACTACACTATTACACTAATTCCAGTATTAAACTTTTTATGACATAGGCCAAATGCCACAGTAAATGGCCAGGCAAGCTCTGATCTCAATCTTCCAGCACACAGAAGAAAACCCTTTACCTGTAGTCTACTTTTTGTGTATCTTCAAGTTAATTGGCTTCCATTGAATACAATTTGAAGCCTTTTGCTTTGACAAACTTTTTTATGACATAGGCCAAATGCCACAGTAAATGGCCAGGCAAGTGCTGATCTCAAACTTCCCGTCTGCACAAGGGGAATTAGCTCAAATGGTCAGGAACTTATATGGATGTCAGGATGGCCGAGTGGTCTAAGCCAAGGCGCCAGACTCAAGGTGACAAACCTTCCAGGTTAAAGGGACACTTCAGCCTTTTAGCAAAAAATATATATATCAATGACCTTCATAAGATTTAGAACACTTTCCTGGCGTTATCTTTTGTGTAATCTCTGGTTTTAGATATTTTAGATTATCCGAGTGGCACTGACGTCAGAGACACTCTTCCGTTTTCCTTCCGGACTACACTTGTCTCCTCACAATCCTCGTGTCACGGACACTAGGGTGTCCCAAGACTTGTTCCACCTACCTACAACCTTCGTTGAATCCACCCCCACATGCGCATTTGTTATTGCGTTTGTATAATGTCGCCGAGCAGAGCAGCGCGCCAGAACCAGAGAGAGTATGCAGAAAAAAACAACTCAGACAAGCTGTGTTGCCACGAATCCCCAATCCCCCCTGCCGAATCAATATGTGTACCGGGTAACTCCACAAAGTTACAACGCAGCTGTGGACGCTTGGTCCAGAACCCAGCGAGTGTCGTGTCACTCGTGTGGATGGAATATTGTCTGTCACGAGTAAGTAGGCCTATATTGCTAGAAATGTAGTATTGTATTGTAGCTGTTGTCAACTTCTTACGTTGTCTTTTGTGTATTCTAAACCAGGCTAACCGTGGTCATTATCTAAGTGCACTGTTGCCGTTATGGCATCAAATGGTTTGTTGCCTAGGATCTAGACTCGTAGATATCGATTATATAGACGATTTACAAGCTCACAATGTGTTGCATTGCAATGCATTGTGAGCTATTTCCAATGGCCGACATATACAGGGCTGAAGTGGTTACTGTATGTTTTTGGAATAATAATTTTAATCTACAAAGTAACTATAGTTCTAATTTAGATAT
The DNA here is from genome assembly GCF_963924005.1 of Protomyctophum bolini. Lineage (NCBI taxonomy): Eukaryota > Metazoa > Chordata > Actinopteri > Myctophiformes > Myctophidae > Protomyctophum > Protomyctophum bolini. Next base: position 2,586,690 of record NC_137871.1, read on the forward strand.
GAGATGTAGTGGAGTAGAAGTAAAGTAAAGTACAAATACCTGAAGATTAATTGTTGTAAATTAAGTACAGATTTTAAGTGGGGTCAACTCTTGGCAGGTCACTCTTTTTTTAAAGATTCTTCTTTGACTTTTCTGCCTTTATTGATAGTAAGCAAAGGTTGTCATGAACGTGACTCGAACACGTGATGCGCTGTCAGGCCAAAGCCTATATGTGGTCACTATTTTGAAAATGTTGAAAGGGCACACAAAGCGTTTTAACATGGCTCCATAATTGAGTAGGAGGACTGCCCATAAGTCTGCAATGCCGTTAAGACTCATGCGTGGCCGTTGAAGACTCATGCTTGGCTGGTTAAGACTCATGCATGGGGGGTTAGGACTGAGGTTGGTTTGGGATAGTGTTAGTAATGGTCAGACTAACGGGAGGTTGGAACAATGACATGTTACCATTAAATTGATGTCTTCATGTATATTTAGAAGTAAAGGATATGTGGCCTAATTAATTTCAGACACCCCTACCCCCCCCTCTCTCTCTCTCCCTCTCTCATTTCATTGGAATTGGAGTTCAGTGTGTGCATGTGCAATACGTACAAGGAACTGCATGTGTGCACACATGCTATAGTAAGGTTGTGTGTGTGTGTGTGTGTGTGTGTGTGTGCTGCCTGCCTGCGTGCGTGCGCACAATAAGTGCCTGATGTATATTTTGATAGCTTATGCCTCTCTACATATGTCATAATTGTTCACATAGCCTAACACTTCGGCCTATAGGAGGTCACACGCAGGGAAGCTGTGAGTACATCCTGTCATATTAGCATATAGTGGACAGGATGAGGTTTATCATTGAAGAATGCTCTCCACAAGTTTGGTGGACACTGGACAGGGACCTAAGAGGTTGCCTCCTCTCTGTTTTAAGGTCCACACTTTATACCAAGACTCTTCTCTGGCTGACATCTCTTCAACACTAGGTAACTATGCTTTTATGTTATTGTTATTATGACATGTAATGTAATATGACATGTAATGATTGATAGAGAATATACAGTAGAGCTGTCATTAAGACCTGCTTCTTCAAAAAGCTTTCTAAATCATTCTACAGAATTACTTACTAAATCGAGAGTTCTCAGACTGTTTGGTGCCAAGGACCCCCAAGCATGATGATTTTTTTTCTATTTCTTTACAAAAATGTTCCAAGAATAGCAATGTACAAGCACGCAGAGTGGCACTAAGTGACGTGCATGTGAGCTTTGCTTCTCGCAAGAACCACACACACGCACAATGGTGTAAATTTCCAATAGTTATTATTATTTACTTATTGGATCCAAATATTGTACCTTTACTCCAATACGAAAAGTTACGAATAAGTTGTTATTACCCACTTCCATGGGTAAGAGATCCAGTTTGGTTGAGCTCTGTAAATGTAAAGGGAAGTAGGGGTGCTGGAGTACCCCCCCTTGGACAGTAGGGGGGAAATGATAATAATAATGAAATAATAATTTAATTATTATTTGATATGATCAAAACAGATTTCTGTTACAATGCCTAATATAAATATGCTGTATGTATCACACTATTGGCGCCTTATCCTGCCTTGCCTGCATGACATGTGTCTGTTTGCTCCAGGGGTCATCAACATGTTGTCAAGACTTGTCCAATTGTCTGTGACATTAGTTTGAATTATTTTGGTGACTGGTAAAGTGTCCTGGATGACATGCTCATTATTGTCAGGTGAGGATGCAAGACAAGTAGACAGCTAGAAGTAATGTTTGCTAATAGCTGCCTTTCATTGTTGCTCTTTCATTGTTCCACTGGCATAACTTACATCACACCACCTATACCGGTATGCATGGTCTAAGACTTTATCATCAACATTAAATACTTGTTCACCTTAACGGAAACCACTACTCTTGAAACTCACAAATGAGTGGGAATTAACATAGGATTGACCTGTTTATTGAGCTACTACTAATGAGACAGTTCAGTTAAATGAGTTTGGGAACAGACGGATTGACACAAAAGACATATAGGTCCTCATTCACAATGGCATTTACGCTCATAACGTGACGTTACGTGAGCGGTGCGTGAGCGGACAGGCATTTAAGAGGATTCCCACATTACGTGGGAATTCATTGCCATCTCCGTGAACTTGACGGTGACGTTGGTTGGTCGGAAACTCTGCACGTGGTAGTGTAGAAGGCATACGGCTTGCGTGTATGTATTTAGAAGGCTTTAGTCTTCATGCTGAATCAATAAATAGTTCCCAAATCTCAGATAAAATATGTAGGCATGTGTCCACAACATTGGTCAGCACATAAAAAAATGATAGCCTATATAAAAGCCAAGTATCACTTGTATGCCTATATGCATGCATTCTAGAGGCAAGTTACTGTAGCTTAGAGTCCCATACAGAAACTGCCCCTGCAAGCCCGACACTGTTTTATTTATTTATTAGGATATTTCTAGCATGGACGATTGCGCTGCTCACTCGACAGCTTCCTACGCAGTGCAACATGTTGTGAGCCTGTAGATCGTCTCTCGCAGACTTGCGCTGCATGTTAAAAGACAAACTCACAATTATAATAGGAACATACCTGCACTGTACGAATCCAACGTTGTTTAGTGTAGTAATGCTTTCAGTAGGCCTATTTAAATTGTTTTGTTATGGAGCTCCTTTGAGTCAGCCCGGACAGAACACGGCCCGGCCCGACTGGCTTTTAGCTCTAATGCATTCTATGCTTCACAGACATGCCGTTCTGACAGACAGACAGCAGTCACGAGGGCTAAAAAAATATTTAAAAAATATATTTTTTGTGCTAATATTGTGGCGGCCATATTGTATTTCAAGGAAACTTGCAATACAAAACATGTTCGTATTCATATCATTGATCAACCTGAGAAGTTTCGTGGAAATATCTCTCAGTTTAAAATTTGGCCCTATTCACCCCCCATTATAACTAATAGGGGCTAATATTGGGGGCGGCCATATTGGACTTTCGCAACAAAATTGACCGAGTTGTCCATAGAGGTTGTGATCCTACTGGGTCATAGATATTATTTCTGGTGGACAACTTTGTATGTTATGACAAATGCAGGTTTCCTAAAAAAAATGTGGTTTTACTGGTTTGCCCTGTGGGTAATGTGAGCTCTTGATGAGACTAGACAGACCACTGAGAGGTCATTATGACCTATTTCTTTCTTATTTTGCAGTTGATTATCTTTGCCCATGGAGCTATCAGAAGGTTAACCTTCCATGACCATCATCATCCATTATCATTCCATCATCTCAGATATTGTTTTACATCTGAAACATTTTCTAAATATGAATAATGCACACACACGCACGCACGCACTCACTCACACACACACACACACACACACACACACACACACACACACACACGTGCACACAGAGAGACTGTCATTCACAATCTCCACCTGTGTCTTGTAGTGCCCTAGCCAAAATGTCCATGGTTTTCAGCAGTACGTGTCTTGTTATTCCTGTGCCTATTTAAACACGCCTGTTTCCCCTCAGTTGGTTTTTAGAGCCATTCTGTACTGGGGCACTCATGCAGTGTGCTACTCTACTTCACTCTGGGGATCATGGGAGCTAGCTAGGGTGGTGTTTGTTTGCAGTTAATGGGACTGCTCATGATGATGATGATGATGAAGACTAGCTAGGAGAGATGTGTTTGTGTTTAGGAGGGGACAGGATACAGTACATCAATGTCTCCTTTAGTCAGACACAGGGCTGGGTTATTAGCAGACTGTGGTTACTGTAACTGACTGCAGAAACTCTGAATCTCTTGACTGGGGTCTAGCCTGGTGGGTCTGAAACTGTGGCTGGCATGGGGTCCCAGACCCCATGCCTTTTTTTGAATGGGGGTGGGCATGGGGTGGGGGCCATCCTCAGATGACAAAGTGACAAATTAATGACTTATAAGACCTTTTTAATACTGACAAATGAATCAAAGGTGGGGAAAAGAGCAATACTGCATCAAAAATAATCAAACTAGGCCTATCTGACCTACAGTACAGTAAACATTTGTTGATCTTATAGGAGTATAAGCACTGTACGCTAATTGTCAAAACATATAAGAGTCAATACATGTGAAAATAGCTGATGTATGAGCTTGTGTGAGGGGGGGTGGTTGTTTTACAATAATAAAGCTTTTTGAGGGCTGCTATGTCCTCCAAGGTCACAAGCATTGTCCTAACATAAACATTGAATGCCACTGATAATGAATGGCCAGCTTTGAGTGTTTGTGTGAACACAAACATATTGGCAATTTGCACCCGAAAGACAGTTAATGAAATTTGATGTAACCAGAGCTAATTATTGTTTTTTTAGTTTTTTGAGGGGCGCCAGCCACTCCGCCCAGATTACAGAGGGTGCAAATTGTGATTGTGAATCATAGATCTACGGTGGACCCACCCGACACAATAGTGGTGGGGCATTCATGCACCATGGGTTAAGATTGTTTTTGTCACACACTATTCAATTGATCCGCGGCAGATATTATAACTCTATGGCAGGGAGATTGGACTTTCCCAAATGTATTATTATGAATTGGATGATTAACTTATGGCAACGTCTTACCGCGCTTGCCCTGGGCAGCAAGCACGGTAAGCACAACATGCGTTCGTTGCGTTGGGTGGAAGCTGGATGGTTGTTCAACTGACGGAGCCGTCTGCAGAAACAAATTCTGTGCGTGTTAGCCCCACCCCTCTCCCTCTCTCTCATTTAATTGGCATTGGAGTTCAGTGTGCATGTGCAATACGTACAAGGAACTGCATGTGCACTGTGAACATATGCTATAGTAAGGTAACTATGCTTTTATTTTATTGGTATTATGACATGTAATGTAATATGACATGTAATGATTGATAGAGAATATACAGTAGAGCTGTCATTAAGACCTGATCCTTCAAAAAGCTTTCTAAATCATTCCTGGTCAACCCTGGTTTGTTTTGGTTTGCGCATGGATGTTGTTTTGGCTTTAGCATAGTTAGCACAGTAGCTAGCAGAGGCTGCTGCAGCAGCTGCTGCTGTCATGATCGTATTTAGCGCAAGTTTCGGTCCCAGAAGGATTTGCGTGGCTGCTCCTCCTTCTTTTCTAGCTGGTAAAACAAACAAAGTACTTTTAACGTGTTGTGGCTGTTTTCTGGCAGCACGGAGTGGAGTGGAGAGCAGTGCGAGTCACTTTTCCTTCCTCCTCCTCCAGACGCGTAACTAGATGCCAGTGGGCCCCGACGCAGGCTGATCAGTGAGTGCCCCCGACGACAGCACAGCACACCCCCCCCATCCCCCACCCGCGCGCGAGCGCCGGCGAAAATGACTAAAACAGACAGTTTTTGGCTTAGAAACAGCGCAGCGGCTGAGCGGGGCAATGTACAGCAGCCTGTAAAAACAAGTCCAAACTGTGTGTGTGGGTTTATAATCAGCGGGGCACTGTACAGTTGTAGTTGTGATTTGTGCACGTACCTGGCTGTCGGGACTCGAGAATGGGAAAGCCCAATGCATGCACACTCGCCAAAGACACTTCTGACTTCCTTCACGTTGTTAGCCTACAGCCCTACGCTCTAACAGAGCTGTTGGGGAGGCGGGGCACATCACACGTGTGCCTAATGCATATGGTATGGTGGCTGTGTGTGCTATAGCAGCAGCCACCACCAGGCTCCGCCAAACTTTGTTCAACTCAACTGTCATTGCATCTCTGTATGTGTTTATAATTTTATTTTACAGACGGCACGGGTGAGTGGCCGTGTGCCCCCCTTGACTCTGGGCCCCCACGCAGCCGCGTTGTCTGCGTCACGGTAGTTACGCCGCTGTCCTCCTCTCTATACACACACACATACATTACACGCACACACACGCACACATACGAGACAACTCGGTGGACTCTGCTGGATAAAATACATCATTGCACTAGTTTTTAAACCAAACGCAACATTTTCACCGATACAATACGCCCATATATGGTCATATCGGCCGCCGATATATCGGTGTACCGATTAGCGGTCGGTCTCTACCTTATATTAATTGTTATGTTACTTTTAGGTTTCAGGACGATGGAGAATATGACCACACCTGCTGTTTATCACGATGCTGGGGCTAAGGATGAAGAATATGACTGGGATAGATTCTTCAAATCCGTCGACATCATGTCCGCGACCATCTACAGCCTGGTGTGTGTGATCGGCGTGTTGGGGAACGGTATGGTCATCTGGGTGTTGGGCTTCAGGATGAGGAAAGACGTCACCACAGTTTTGTTCCTCAACCTCGCTGTGGCCGACTTCCTGGCTACAGCCTTCCTGCCCCTGAACATCACACAGAGAGCTCTGGACAACCAATGGCCTTTTGGCTGGTTCATGTGCAAAATGGACAGTGTGGTTTTCTATATGAACATGTATGCCAGTATCTACATTCTGGTGCTGATCAGTGTGGACAGATGTGTGGGTGTGGTTTGGCAGGGAGTGTGGAACCACCGTTTCCACACCGTCAGAAACGCATCCTTGGCCAGTCTGGGTGTCTGGGTGATGGCTTTGGCTCTCAGCATCCCTCACGTAATCTCTAAGGAGTTGGACTTTGGATTCTGCGGGGACTATCCTGACCCCCCCCTGGTCATCACTAACCTCCTCGTGGGATTCGTGTTTCCTTTCTCTGTCATCGTCTCCTGCTATTCTGTCTTCATCTACCGGATCAGGGGTGACGGATCACGTCGCCCCATCACGATCATAGCAACGATTATCGCCGCATTTTTCCTGTGCTGGGCCCCCTTTCACATCATACGACTGATTTATGTTGTGGTGACAAAGATCAGTAAGACACTGGGTCTTGTGCTCGAGTTCGGGGTCCCCATATCCCTCACCCTGGCGCTTCTCAACAGCTGCCTGAACCCGCTGCTGTACGTGTTCACGGGTGGGCGTTTAAGGCGTGTGTGCCGTGAGTCCATCCTAGAGAAAGCCTTCGCTGAACATCAGCCGAACAACGCTCCCACAGACGTAGAGCTTAAGGACGTATTCCTCGTTATTTAGCCGATCTGCCCTTTCTGCCACATGGAGACGGCATTTTTAGGGACTTAACCGGCCCTTTTTAAATCCACCTCCCAGAGTGGCAAACTTTGGACTTTGTCGTCTCCGTGTGTATAGCGAATGCCGTCTCTTTCCTGAGCCGGTGATGGCATAGTCCCTTCGCCCACTCCAAACTCATTTATTCATGAAGTGTTAATGGTTTATTTCACCATAACCACTTACATAAGTATCACAGCTATTTTATATTTGCACATAATGTCTATAAATCTCTAAATCACAATGCATCATGCCGCCCGTCATTGTGAGCTTTAAGATCTGCAAACTATGAATCTCATGCTTATGTAATGTATACTTTGTAGCCTATACTTCTGGCAGAAGAGGGAGGTTATGAGAATATTAGTAGGCTTATGTAAAATCATTCAAATTGTAATGAGTAATGAAATTATCAGCTACAGTTGATTATTCATTCACATGCATTTTACAGGCCGTGCATACTATAGCCTACTACAGCTATCTCTGGGTTTTTTTTGGATGGCCTAGACATGTGTATTACATCTTTCTCTGGAATCCGGAGCAGTTTACCAGTATCGTGTATACGACATGCATAATTAACATAACCTCAATGTGGACACTCAAAATCTAAATGCCGTCTACAAACTTGCAATGTACAGCCCGAGCCGTTGTGGCAGGGGGCCTTAGTCTCCATGGAGTGAGTAATTGGTAGAAGAAATTTTCATTTTAGGAGTGCATTTAATTTAGTCTTTTCTTCTCAGTATCCTAAATTTTCTCAAACCATGATGAAACAGTTTTTTCTATTTAATTTATATTTATTTTAAACAGTATTTTGTTTAGACATGATGCATCTTTAAAGGGATCGTGACATATTTTTTCTTATTTCTTGTTTTGTTTAAAAAAAAACTGAACTTTTAACATTCAGTATATTTTCTGTGGTCTGGGGTTTTCTGGGCCAAACAAGTGCTTTGATCTGCCTGTGGACTTTAATGCAAGAGTCCACAAATGCCATCTATGACATAAGAATTTTCCAGCAGATGTCACTGTTGAGGGATTTTGCCTGTTTTCATTGCAGCTCAAAAGGCTTCAGAACACACAGAGGAATTAATTCCCAGACCACAGAAAACCCACTGAATGTTCAAAGTTCAGGTTTTTTGCATGTAACTGAGGTCATAAAACCTAAAAGGTTTTCCTCCATTTATGGAGCTTTATGCAAAATAATTGTTTCACCATGTCAATAAAGTCACATCTTTACACTGTAAACCAGTGTAAAGTGTTAAGATGTTGTCATTATTTTGTACACACGGTCATAAACAGTGGTGGAAGAAGTACTCGATACTTTGAATTTTAAGTAAAAGTATAGCAATACCACAATCTAAAGATCTCCATCCATCAATCTTCAACCGCTTATCCGTAGTTGGGTCGTGGGGGCAACAGCTCCATCCGAGAGCTCCAGACTTCCCTCTCCAGAGCAAATAATACTCTGTTACAACTAAAAGGCTTGTGTTTGAAATGTTACTAGTAAAAGTAAAAGTATTGGCATCAAAATACTGAAAGGTTTGAAAATAGCCTACCGTATATTACCAAATAGTAGCCCGGGCTGTTAATATGCAAAATCGATTCGGACCCTGGGCCGTTATTTGCCATAGGCTGTTATTTATTTTTGCACCGGCCTGCACAAGGCCATTATTTGGTTTCAGTATATACATACAGTAACATGTAGTGCAAATATTGTCTGGAACTGGTATTACCGTAATACTAATTAAAAAAACAAAGCTACAGTACATACAGTAAAGCGTTTACAATTATACTGTACAAAACAACATATAACTAGAACTGCACTCTATCGAGTGCATACTTGCTTGTTGCACACTAGTAGGCCATAAATGGCCAACTAGTGCGCAAGCAGAGCGCGCAAGTACTTCCGACCGCTGTAAACTGTCAAATCTCAGTATCTCTGTGAAGGAACGTTTGAAATGTATAATTATTAGGTGTAACTACCTACCTACTTTATGCATATAAACAAGTATTATTAAGTATGGTTCAAGTTTCTATCTATATAAGAAATACAGTTTTATCGATGTAGATATATTCTAGATCCCTTTTTAGTTTTTCAAAGAAAAATAAATCATTGATATGTGATGAAAAAAGGTATATAAACTGAATTAAATATATATTATACAGTATAATTATTTTATTATTTATTGTAAATTGTCAATTGTTTTAAATTTATTTAATCTTGAACTATAGTGATATTAATACTAAATCATGATCAGAGTAATATGTGTCTCTAACTTCAATTTCTGTAATAATACTTTCACATTTGTTAAAATATACATGATCTAAAATACTTCCGTAATCTGTAGTTGGATTTGTATTTAATTGTTTAAATCCTAGTCTTGACATGAAGGTCTTTATACTTCTATCTTTCTCAGTATAATGGTCTTCATTGAAATCTCATTATCTCATTATCATAATTGCAGAAGTCGGAGATGATAGATACTTTACCATGATTTCGAGAAATGTGTTTAATTTCGAAAGGTCTGTTTTAGGTGATCTGTACATAAGAATGATATATAGATCTTTATCTTTTACATGTATGCATACGTGTTCTACTCTTTCTAATATCCTGATTTCATTTAGAATTATTTCAATGGAAATATCTTATTTTATAGCAAACATAACTCCCCCACCTATATCATATTCTCTGTCATTCCTGATTGTATTGTAATTCGTGTTCATTGTGTTCATAATGTTATTCTTTTTCTTTAAGTGTGTTTCAGTAAAAGCTATTAGATCCAACATTTCGAGTTGGGAATCTGAGTTTATATCTGGCCAGCCAACCCGCCACTTGATGCGTACATGCAAATAAAACAGCAGATTTGTACATGGTTTTCTGGGACCAGATTACATAAATGACCATATTTCTTACGCCATCATTGAGAGCTAGTCATACATATACACACCATGTACTCTGGTCCCAGCAAATCAGGCAAAATTTTCTATTTTATTTTACTGATTATGTATATAGTATACGTGTAGCCCAGTGGTTATTTCATGCCCTTAGCCTTATTCTTATATTCTAATACATAATACAAGTCATTCTAAAACAGTTGACTAAGTTAAAAATGTATGCCTTTAATCAAAACTTGTCTGTTATAAATAGATCTCTAAATAAATAGGTTTTAGTACAGGACTTATGTTGAAAAACGAAGCATGCCGTTCATAGCAGTTAATGGGTAAAATGCATATGAGAGACTATGGAAAAAACTCAATAACGAGGTGCAATGTTAAACAGGTGTGTTCCAGGGTTAATAAGTTTACTAAGCTAAGAGTAAATTAGACAGTTAACCAGGTACTGGAGTTCTTCATTCTGATTGGTGTGTGTGATCAAGTGATGTGTTCTGATTGGGGGTTTCTCAATTAGGTGAAGTGGGGAGGAGAGAGAATATGGAAGGAGTGGAAAAGTACTGAACAGTTGGAGAGAGAGAGAGTGTATGACCTGACACAGAGGTGTACATGACAGAGAAGTGAAGTGGATGTTTTCTGATAGTTTGATGCACAGTGCATGATTCTTGTGTCTGTTGTGTCTGAGCGAGTTATAAGAAGTCTTAAGTGAGTGGTAAAGTAACATGTGCTTGGACTGAGTGAAGAAAGCATGTAGTTTCTCAACAAGAGGAGACTTTTGCTCAATTCTAAAAGACTGTGTTTTGGAGTGTGTTCCTGACGAGGATTCGACGTTCCTGCAGTCTGCTCGGCTTCATCACATCTCACCATCTCACGAACTGTTCTACAGATCTGACAAAGAACTGTGAGTAGGACTTTTGCTGTTGCTCATCAACAAGGACTGAGGAGTAAATCATCATCACCCCACCATCACCACGATCAGGCCTGCAACTTTTGGTTTGTGTGTGCACGTGTGTGTATGAGTGTGGGCCCACGTGTTTAGTTTAAAGTGTTTTGTATCTGCTATTTAGGAATAGTGATAGTTTATTTTGTGTAAGGTAAAAGGGTTTTTGCACAGACGTCTTACAGAGTTTGAGAGTTGGGTTTTGATATTTTATTTTAAGTCCAGAGTGATTGGTTTTGTGAAGTTAATTGAAGGTAATTAAGGGACATCTGGTAGGGTTTATTTGGTTTCACTGGTTTAAAGGCTAGAGCCTATTTGGTTATTATTACAAGGCCTACAAGGCCTACTGTTGGTTCATTCTAACCAGGGTTTACCGTTATTGTTTGTATGTCTACTGTATTGTATATTTCATGTTTTTATTATTTTCTTTAACATTTAAAAAGGGTTCAACACATTTGTGAAAACAAATAACTTCATTAACCCTATCAGTAAATCTGATTTACATTTAAAGTGTGGTCTGGTATATTCTTTACAATAGGTATACTGAGCTTGTAGATCTGCTAGTTTGAAGTTAAAGTCAAGTTATTCAGCCTTGTGGTTTATTCTATAAATACAGGGTTATACAGAGGTTAAGTTAACGAACTCAAACACCCCGTTATTCCCTTTAAGACGGCACCGGGGTGCTACATACGTATGACTAGCTCTAATTTGCTGTTTTTTTTGCATACACATCAAATGGCGTGTTGGCTGTCACGGTGAACGAAGACAGGGCGCAATTATTACTTGCGCGCTCTGCTTGCGCAAGTAATAATACTGTACAGGGTTCCTACCGCCATGAAATTCAATTAATTATTTTTTTAATTTCATAAATGACAACCTTTTTTTACATCTGTTATTTTTTCCATGTTGTCAGCTTGCTTGGGGGGATTGATAGCATACAATATCCTCATTAATGCATAGGCCTGGAAATGGGGTAAAAATACATTTGGGAATGTTGTAGAATATGAATTGTTAAAAAAATAATTGTGGCAATTAAACTTGTGGGAACCCTGACTGTCGCAATCTCAATGCTATACCAATACTCATCATCCTCCTCCAATTTAGTGCAACAATATTGTACAAGACCTACAAGCTCACAACGCGCCGAGGCTCGACGCATTGTGAGCTTGTAGATCAGCTATTTCTTTGCACACCGGCCACGGCTTTTTGCACCAATCTGCACCAGGCCACCATTGGTTCCATACAGTGATCCATGCAGTCATCTTTTTTTAGTATGGTAAACAAACAATAAACATTGCAGGCAGTCCTCCAATGCATTTTGATTTAATTGTAAGAGGGAGCGTATCAACACACAGGTGTAACCACTACATGTTCTGATTGAGCAAGGGGAAGCAGCGGACAAATAAATTATTTCATTATAAAATGTAGGCCTACGTACCGGTAGATTGCAATTGAATAAAACCATAATTTATTGGCCTATACTACACATAGCCTACTGTAGTACTGTGTGTAGTCAAGTGGCTAAACCCCACAGGTTAGGTTACAGGTGATAGAAAATGTAATGTCAAGCAGCCATGGGGTGCACGTGAACTATATGCCGATAGCATCAGCTCACTCCATATAATTTAATAAAAGCATATAAAAAACATGAATTATACACCCAATGAAAATTTAGATTATAGATTATTTCGAATTAGAACAATCGGTTGAAAGTTGGCAGAGATTAGCACGATTTAAATATTAACCTTTTTGTTGCACTATGAGGACTTGATCATGGTGGCGGTGTTTTATAGTACTATACTTGTGAGGACCTGGCTGGCGCACGCCGCACACCGAAAATGGATCATCTGCAAGCTCACAAAGCGCTGTCATGCAACAAAACAAGTCACGAGTCATCTTGTCTCGAGTCGAGTCGGGAGTCATTGGCTAGCAAGTCGGAGTCGAGTCTCAAGTCTCGTTGGTCTTTTACCTTCCAAGTCCGAGTCGCAAGTCTTTACATTCACAGTCCGAGTCGAGTTGCAAGTCGTCAAATGTGCAACTCGAGTCAGACTTGAGTCGAGTCACTATGACTCGAGTCCAATTGTCTGCCTCTTAGTTATTAATTACCATGTTTAGAATGAATCATGGTGGTTTATCTTGTAGGCTAATATAGTATAGCTATACATGATGGCACATTCGTAGCCCTCACCATTTATTTTCATATAATATGACTGTCGACAAACTTGATTTCGTGGTCACCAAGGTGGACTCTTGCTCATAATGTACTATCAATGTGCGCCGTGTGTTTTTCGGTTGTTGTGAACACTCCATTCTGCTTTCCGAAAATAACATAGCCCATTAGCCTCACAACCATCGGAACTACCGTAATATAAATACTATAAATCAGGCTTACGTGGCTCTAGTTGGCTAACGTAAAAATGTTTACAAACTATAGGAGTGCAAGTACAGCTTTATAACACTACAAACTAGTGTACAAAACGTAACCGAATGGACCCTTAACCATAAGTCTATAATTGGCTAACAATAGCTGTGTATATACTGTATATAGATACCTTTATTATCCCGCGGGGGCAAATCAGTAAATACAATAAATTAAGCTTTAAAAAGGCTATTCTGAATCACGTGGATGTGCTGTAGAGAGCTATAGGAATCTGGTCAATATATGATGGCCTTAAGTGAAAAAGTAGGCTATACATGATATAAACATCCACAGTACACCATTATCAGTCCTAAATGTTTCCCTCGACTTCCACATTTAACGTAGAAATATTTATAGCCCTCAAATGTCAAATGGTCAAGCTTGCACTTTTCCAATTTAACATTGAGGTGCCCACAATGTTTAAGTGCCCACTCTTCCTGTTGGCCATATAGAACATTTGGTAATGATAGAGCTAACGGAACATGTCAGTCATATTTCATCACAATCTTTCAATGGAAAAATAACATTCTGCTTTGTCTTACTATTTCAGGTCATCAAGGACAAGGATGTACATCAAGCAGAATTAATTGTGCTGCTTTTGCTATTTGTTTTCAACTTTTACATATATTCTGCAGTGATGTTCATCTTTTCAATTAAAACCCATGAATGTCTGTCAATTGTCATCTGTATTAATACATTCAGACAGGTAATACCTCACATGTAATTAACAATGTATTTGTGACAAAGTACAGTGCTTCAGGACACAAGGGGCATTGGTCTTTTTCTTCTTTTTGCAGATTATGAAACTACTCACAGAATGTAAGCTTTCAAATGACGAGTCGTTCATTGAAATCAGAAAATATTTGAAAAAGACATGCTTGTTTGAACGTTGTTGAACCTCTAACCATCCATCGGAGTAAAATGCTCTCAGAGTTAAGTTTGTCACACAGTCAGGTAAAGGGGTGAAGTGTGAACTGGATGAATTGTTAACTCTTGGTGAGTATGTGATGAATTCCTGTTCTGTTCTTTAACTATATTTCTGTCTATTTGTATGTCTCTAAATGTTTTGATGAATTGAACAATGTTGTAAACAAGTGTAAGGCTTAATTGGGTCGTCCACTCACAGTTAACAGTCTTTGTATTGAGTTTGTGCTTGAAATGTACTGTAATTATGCAAACTGTTAATACATATTTCAATCAATCAATCAAAAAAACCTGAGAACAATAGCCACACATTAGCCTACCGAAACTGCAAATGTCAATGTTGGCTTTAATATGTTAATTGTGTCACCAGGAAACAATAGAATGTATAGTACTCGTGTGTGTGTGTGTGTGTGTGTGTGTGTGTGTGTGTGTGTGTGTGTGTGTGTGTGTGTGTGTGTGTGTGTGTGTGTGTGTGTGTGTGTGTGAGATGGACCAAACAGTCAACAGAGAAAAACATTTTGAGCATTGGTTGAATTCTCCAAATCTGATGCTGATCTGAAGCTGCTGCATCCTGAACCCTGGGCTGATGTCATCACTGATTATGAAACGAAAATAAATGCACCCAAGACGATACATTTATTTTATGTATGTGTGGCCAGGGCACTAAGGCCCGGACACAGAACACCAGACTACGCCACTCTGGGAGTTTCACCCAGAGAATATATGTACAATAGCCCACTGGGCAATGATAAAAAGGGGGAGCAGAGACGTGTAGTTCCAGTGGAAATATATTGCTTTATTACGTTTACTACAAAATGTTCATTAAAACGTGACTTTAATCAAAGGGTCGATAGCTAAAATGATCTAAAAATGGCAATAGCCTGCAAAGCTTAAAACCTGTATACCAGTAGCCAGGGGGGTGCCGTGGTGTCCTTACGGACAGGAGGAAGGCAGGGAGTGAGGGGAATGAGGGGAAAGGTCACCGCCACCAAGAGAGCGCACACTTCACATCAAACACTGCAAGAAAAGAGAAGTATAATTATACACAGCACATTAAACCCACATTAAACAGATAGCATGCACTATAACTAAACACCCAGACAACGTGACCCACCACCTGTCGAGACTACTAACACAGGCTACACAGCACCCTTAGCTACTGGCAATACTATAGACTGCTAGGCAGAGCCCAATACTACATTACCCGTTATGTTCAATCAAGCATTTTATCAAAGGAAAGGGGGCATTAAGTCTGAGATACTTGCACCAAACAATAAACTGAAATAAAACAAAACAAAACAAATTAACTAGGACAAAAACAGCAGCAGCAAGGCAGCAGCAGCAAGGCAAACCAGCCTAACAAGACAAAAACATATGATTAACTAGAAACAAAATTTCAATAAATTTTACTGGGTGCCTGAAGCTCGCCAAGTCTGTGCAGCATTTGAGCCACGGACCACCATTTGATGACATTTAGCCTCTCAGAAGGGTCCATTCGGTTACATGTGAGCCAGGTCTCCCCATTGACTTTCAATGGGGTATTTTGTCTTAGTTCATTGCGCATTATGTTGCCACCAACAGCACTCAGTGAGACTCAGTGAGAGAACGTATGTCCGAACTCATTCAGGCAGTTTCTTCTGTCCATACATAAAGTAGTTAAAGTACTTGGCAGGGCTAGACAAAAATGTTTTGGCCCTTGGATTTCAATGCCTTGAAAAAATAAGATTGTGTTTGGCTCTGGCTGAGAAGAGGGGACAAGGTTTAATAATATTGATAATAATAATAATAATAATAATAATAATAATAACTAAAATTATTGGTTTAGATATTTAGATATTTAATTTATAAAGTACCTTTCAAAAACCTGTATATTAACAAAAATAAACAAATTGTGTCTCTTCAGTGCAGACTTGAAAGAGTCAAATGAAAGGCTTGGGAAGTCCTGAAGATGTGATCGCTACAAGATAAGTAACCGTTTAGATTCTGTAGTTTGCCCTCACTGGGAAAACAGCCTATAACGGCCCACATGATACACGCCAATCCTGCCAAACATTGCTTGGTCCAGTAGGTGTGACAGCCAGAGCGTAGCAGGGAGACAACCTTACTGCATTGATTAAAGGATACATTTATATTTTACCATTATGGTTTCATCTTGCTTCTTGTACAACCATCTTCCCTATCTTTCTGGATGTAAAGTCCTTGTGTATTTAAAGTTAATCTGTTTAGACAAGTTCACACGTCATGGCAAGTGTTAAGTATTGACAGTTTATTGAGCCTATCCTGGTCCATTGTGGAGAGAAAATAGTTCATTATTATTTTCATTGTACTAAAGGATCTCTATCCTGCCACTATACTGATGAACATGCAAAATATCCTCAAGGCTTAGTTAGGCTGTACCTACTGTATACTCTTCGCTAATATGAGCTCTCTCTATTTCTTCTTTTCTGGCATTCTGATTCATGTATACAGGTCGTGGCAATGCAAGGAAATTTACTCCAATAATGGTACTTTAGATCAGTAAATGTCACAGCCGCTGGTGCAATATTACACCATGACTGGTCAAATTATGTAACTTGCCCTCACTGGCATCTTGCGGTGTACTTTTGACATAGTGAAAAAATTATATGAAAAATATTTGGGGATTTACTTCCTTGGCCTGTCATTGTGCATGAGATAGCACTGATCGTTCCAGTGGTTCACGAGATTAGCCGCCTACGCACAGACAGACAAGACACACAGACAGACCCCTCTTGTAGACCGTCGGTTCACCGTCTACTAGGAGACACGGTGTAACAAACAACACAGCCTACTGGCCGACAGATATCCGTCATTTCTGCTTGGCCTGGCGAGATATAGAAGGCATGCAGCAGATGGGCCGCAGCACTACCATGCCAGAATCAGAAGGGCTCAGGTTAACACCTGGCCTTGTCTGTAAGTACCCGATTTGTAGTGTTGCCGACGTGTAGACTGACCTGTACTCCCATCAATTAAGTAGGACATTGTGAAACGGATGAACTGTGCCCCGTGCTCTTGTGTTTCAGTGACCAGAAGAAACGGATGATTTCAACTGTCCCCGCTGCTCCTTGCTTTTGTTGCACATGGTGGAACACACTCACATACTACCTTCAAAAGGCATTTGATACGGTAAATCATTCGATCCTACTGGACAAGCTGAAAGCGACTGGTTTTGATAGTACTTCACTATGTTGGATGAGGTCCTACCTTGAAGGTAGAGAACAAATGGTTGACATTAATGGAACCATGTCCTCCCCCCTCCCAGTGAACTGTGGGGTTCCCCAAGGAAGCATATTAGGACCATTACTCTTCCTACTTTATATTAACGACATGAGCGCCGCATGTAATTGTAAGTTGTTTTTGTTTGCCGATGACTCAGCACTCCTGATTTCGGGAGAAAACAAAGTACAGGTTGAGGAGGCTCTTAGTACAGAACTCACCAAAATACGAACCTGGCTTACCGATAACAAGCTCTCATTACACCTCGGTAAAACGGAATCTATCCTCTTTGGGTCCAACCATTCCCTGAGTAGG
Source organism: Protomyctophum bolini (assembly GCF_963924005.1). Taxonomy (NCBI): domain Eukaryota; kingdom Metazoa; phylum Chordata; class Actinopteri; order Myctophiformes; family Myctophidae; genus Protomyctophum; species Protomyctophum bolini. Next base: position 2,604,470 of record NC_137871.1, read on the forward strand.
ACAAATGTAGAGGATTTTAAGGTCTGTGTCGATGACATAGTCATATCTAGCAAAGTAGAGGTCACATACCTAGGATGTATCCTTGACAATAAACTGACAGGAGATAGCATGGCATCAAGGGCGATTAAAATAATAAATCAAAGGACAAGATTCTTGGGCAGAATCTCCAACTTTATTAACCAAAGGGCCCTTAGGACCTTAGCTGGAGCCCTCATACTGCCCATTTTTGACTATGCATGTACGTCCTGGTTCCCTAACACCTCAATGGCACAGAAAACCAAGCTTCAAACTTCTCAAAATAAACTAATCCGACTTCTTCTTCACCTAGGGCCCATGACTCACCTATATGCGGAGCATTTTGACAGCATAGGATGGCTCAGGGTGGAAGATAGAGTCAAGCAATTAAAGATGGGCCTGACTTTCAAAATTGTAAATGCAACTTTACCCTCCATGCCCCCAGTACCTACTTACTTGTCAAATTACTTTAAAAAAGTGAGCAACACCCACAGCCATAAAACTAGAGGGAGCGTGAACAACGATCTGGTGCCACCTATTTATAAAACAAATATGGGCAAATTCACCTTTCAAAGCACTGCTACCCAGGTGTGGAATGCCCTCCCCTCATCGCTCAAAACAAACAAATCACTGGCTTCCTTCAAGACAGGCCTAAAAATTCACCTGTCAGCAAGTCAAAGGGAGAGGAGGTGATCGCATCAGCCGCTTTTGTGCGAAAATAATCCCCTTCCGATTAACTTTCGGCCCCAACCTGTAAATACTGTATATTTCATGTTTAGAGGAAATGTATATGTTGCCTTAAATTATTATTGTTATATCACTTACTATTACTGTGTTAACTTATTATTCATGTCATGTGTGAGTGGATAGGACCCGAATGGAAACAAGGCCGCAAGGTCTTTCTTCGGTGAAATCCTTTTTTGGACAAAAATGCATGACTGTACTTTGTGCTGTTTGCATTTATGTTGCCTAATAAAGTATTCAATCAATCAATCAAACCTGACACAGCGCTCCACTCCAGACCCAAGCCATGCGTCAATGACAAAATTAGAGTAATACTCAACAAAGCCAGCACACTTAGAGGTTTTGTTTAATATAGACAGAGATGCAAGGATGGAACTCGCTGTTAAAGCAAAGGCCAAGAGAAGGCACCTCAGTGCCGAGGATTGTGGCCGTTTGGGGAGAAGTGCTGAGGGCACCGATGCCCTCACCCGGCCCAATAATGTCGCCCAAAACAATCCTCACAGAGGACTCCACCCCAGGACGCCCACAAAGAGGCTGAGACTTGTGAGTCTAGAACAAAATGACGTGGAGGCAATCCCTGGCCCCTGCTATGGGCTCCTGGGCAGCAGCAGTCATCTGGCAGTGGAGGTACTGAGGAAGGTTCTGAGCCGCCTCCCCGCCCAGGACCTGTCACGCCGTTCTGGTCTGCCACCGCTGGAACGACATAATCGCAAGCAGCGCAACTGCCTTACCTCTCGAAGGTTAAGCACGCACGTATATTTTAGGCGGAGGACACCCGGCGTGGGCCACCTAGTTCTGGATGCGTCGGCAAAAAGAAAAGATGAATTACTATATTTAAATAATTAGCCGACCACATCCAAATATTCTAATATAACACAAATGTGTTATATTAGAAAGGGTATTGGTCTATTGGTGTGTCCTGTCCATGCAATTGTTTTGTTCCTTGTAGATAAGATATATTTTCCAAATTGTTTATGTACGGAGGCTGTGGGCGCAGCCATGTTTGTGAAAAGAACTACAGTCTCAAGAATTGATGTCACTGTACCAAAGCCCGCCCATAGTGCAGTTTTCAGCTGCCGGTTTGATGTCAAGAAATCAACGCATGAGTTTGAAGCCTCAGACATTGGCTAAAGTCGTGTTCTTGAAAGCGAACTCAAAGATACTGTAGCCGTAGGCAGTGGCACTGCATGGCAGATATAGGCACAAGACATGAGCATTGTTTTATTTTGTTTTAAAAAAACGAATAGCCTATAGCCTACTTTATTGCAAAATGCAATACTAGGCCTGCCTAAAGTAAATGGCCCAAAGTTAGCAGCATTGCAGCGATGCTATTATTATTTTTTATTTCATACATAACAATAGCATTCTGTTTTAGATTTTATACATTTCTGTAAATGTAGACTATCCAGCTCTTTTATATTGGTTGATTGTATTCGAGCTTTTCAAAGGCTATGAGAAACGTGCAGTGCACATTGAGTATTTTGTTTGTGTTTTACTGTGAGACACTTTGTAGACAGTTATGTCAAGTTATATTTTTTCATAGGCATATTATTATTACAGCCATGTGTTTTGAGTGTTTGTATGTGAACACAAACATATTGCCAATTTGCACACGAAAGACAGTTAATTAAATTTGATGTAACCAGAGCTAATTATGTTTTTTTGAGGGGCGCCAGCCCCTCCTATGCCCAGATTACAGAGGGTGCAAATTGAGATTGGCTGCCATGATTGGGTGGAAGATGTGCCACTGGCCAGAATGAGATGTATGATGATGCGCCCCTCAGTTCACACGGGTGTGATGTTTTTGTGCGTGTGTGTGCGTGCTCACAATAAGTGCCCAGTCTGTTGCTCAGTTTTAAATATTTGGAATTAGTCAGAACAAGCCTGACAAGTTTGGTGGACACTGGACAGGGACCTATAAAGTTGCCTCCTCTCTGTTTAAGGTCCACACTATATACCAAGACTCTTCTCTGGCTGACATCTCTTCAACACTTTGAAACAGGTAACTATGCTTTTATTTTATTGTTAATATGACATGTAATGTAATATGACATGTAATGATAGAGAATATACTAGGGGTGTGCATCTCTCCTTTACAAGACGATTCGATACGTATCGATATGCATGGGCTACGATGCGATTCAGAGACGATACATTTATACACAGAACGATTCGAATTCGATTCGATTCGGTGGAATTCGATGCGATTTCGATTTTGTGGAATTTGAGGCGATTCGATGCGATTCGATGCGATTCGATACGATACGGTGCGATCTGACACATTTAACCTTTTTTTGATTTTTAATTTGAAGCTAGATCTATAAAGAATAGGGTTGGGACTTAAAAAAACCATCTAATTAATTGGAGGATTTGTGATTAATTAATTTCAATTAATCACATTTTAATCGCATATCAATAGGCCTATTTGACCTGATCAGTGAGCTTTTTTTTCAAATGGATTTGGATACGAGTGAATCAATGAATGAATAGGCAATTAAAAAAGTAGTAATAATAATAGTGATAATATTATTATTTATATAATGCTTCTCTGAGTACTTAGACGCTTTTCAAGGGGAACATTACAAAACTAATAAAAACAACTTTATAAGAGAAAAACTAAGACTGGAATAAAATAAATGAAAGTGGAATGAGATAGCTGGGGAAAGACATTCTGGGTTTGAATTTATAGGTGGTGGCATATCTCTGAGCTTTGGGAAGTGCATTGTTTTGACAGGTCTGCCTGCTGTGGACAGTGAAACCAGACGCAACGATACAGTCATACTGTCGATGCAAACAGACGTGTACAGTAGCTGCTCGGCCTGCTCCAAATGATATTCCTATTCGTCTTTGTGTCTGCCCGTGTAAACGCAGCATTGAGTGTGAGGGTTGGGGAACGAATGGACCATAGAGTTATTAAGGAGGACTCTTTCTAACGATATGGACCAGAGTTAAACTAATGTTAGCTCCCATGCTAACTAGTTGCTACCCTCGTCAGAAACAACACGATCATCCAGATCGGGTGGAAGCTGTTGATATCACGTTGCTTGTGCCCGTGGATGGGAAATGAAATGTAAAAGGCTATAGAAGCGTGGATGAAAGGCAAAGCACAGATGTGCAATAATGCTGTGTCGTGACTCGTATCTGCGTGTGTATTCCGTCTGACAACGAGTGGTTTATGCTGCTAGCCTGCTACTGTGCTCGTCTGTTGTTGCTGGCTGCTGATGCATATAGAGCGTCATCATAAGCATGCGCCCGTCCTGCGCTGGAAGTAGCAGATCTACAAGCTATCTACCCGTCGCAATGCACAGCGCTTTGGGCTTGTACATCTGTGTTTTTCCCGCAGTTAGTTGAATTATATCGATTCGCAGCTTTAGGATCGAACCAACGTCCGATGCAGACGCTATTTTGACCGATCCAGACACACGTGCATCGATGTAGTCGCATCGTTAATGTTAAAATCGATTATCGATTCATATCGATATTTTTTGACACCACTAGAATATACAGTAGAGCTGTCATTAAGACCTGATTCTTCAAAAAGCTTTCTAAATCATTCCTGGTCAACCCTGGTTTGTTTTGGTTTGCGCATGGATGTTGTTTTGGCTTTAGCATAGTTAGCACAGTAGCTAGCAGAGGCTGCAGCAGCTGCTGCTGTCATGATCGTATTTAGCACAAGTTTCGGTCCCAGAATGATTTGCGTGGCTGCTCCTCCTTCTTTTCTAGCTAGTAAAACAGTAAAGCAGTGCGAGTCACTTTTCCTTCCTCCTCTCTATACACACACATACATTACACGCACACACGCACACATATGAGACACCTCGGTGCACTCTGCTGGAGAAAATAAATCATTGCACTAGGTTTTAAACCAGACGCAACCTTTTCACCAATACGATACGCCCATATATGGTCATATCGGCCGCCGATATATCGGTCTACCGATTATCGGTCGGTCTCTACCTTATATTAATTGTTACTTTTAGGTTTCAGGACGATGGAGAATATGACCACACCTGCTGTTTATCACGATGCTGGGGCTAAGTATGAAGAATATGACTGGGATAGATTCTTCAAATCCGTCGACATCATGTCCGCGACCATCTACAGCCTGGTGTGTGTGATCGGCGTGTTGGGGAACGGTATGGTCATCTGGGTGATGGGCTTCAGGATGAGGAAAGACGTCACCACAATTTACAATTTACAATTTTACAATTTTACAATTTACAATTTAGGCATTTAGCAGACGCTCTTAATCCAGAGCGACTTACATTAAGCAAGAACAAAAAGCATGGGGAATACATCACATAAAAACATTTATCATGAAACATGCGTAAGCTAAGAAAGTAACAGTGGAATATCTATAATGAAACTATACATATAAGCTATACATCTATACTACTATGATATAAATTATGTACTATGACGTGCTATGACTACATACAATGCACTTATGCTGTTTACATAACATGCTATAAGTCTGTATCAAATGCTATCTAAGTCTACAGAATTGCTATCTAAGGGGGTGGGGTAAGTGCTATGGGCCATGATGGAGTCTGAAAAGGTGGGTTTTCAAACTACGGCGGAAGATTGGATTGGATATACACCACAGTTTGGTTCCTCAACGTCGCTGTGGCCGACTTCCTGGCTACAGCCTTCCTGCCCCTGAACATCACACAGAGAGCTCTGGACAACCAATGGCCTTTTGGCTGGTTCATGTGCAAAATGGACAGTGTGGTTTTCTATATGAACATGTATGCCAGTATCTACATTCTGGCGCTGATCAGTGTGGACAGATGTGTGGGTGTGGTTTGGCAGGGAGTGTGGAACCACCGCACCGTCAGAAACGCATCCTTGGCCAGTCTGGGTGTCTGGGTGATGGCTTTGGCTCTCAGCATCCCTCACGTAATCAGAAACAGTTTTTTCTATTTTATTTATATCCATCTTAAACAGTATTTTATTTAGACATGATGCATCTTTAAAGGGATCGTGACATCTTTTTTTCTTGTTTTGTTTTAAAAAACGGAACTTTTAACATTCAGTATATTTTCTGTCGTCTGGGGTTTTCTGGGCCAAACAAGTGCTCTGATCTGCCTGTGGACTGTGATGCAAGAGTCCACAAATCCCATATATGACATAAGAATTTGCCAGCAGAGGTCACTGTTGAGGGATTTTGCCTGTTTTCATTGCAGCTCAAAAGGCTTCAGAACACACAGAGAAATTCCCAGACCACAGAAAAACCACTGAATGTTCAAAGTTCAGGTTTTTTGGATGTAGCTGAGGTCATAAAACCTTGGCTGTGATAAAAATAACAGAGTTGTTGCAGAACTGCAGTTTTCAGGGAGTTTGTTCCAGATATGTTACACATTAATCTGAATAGTATGTTTTAATTCTAGGGTCATAAAGCAAACCTTTACCAGGTGACCTAGAGGTATGAGCGGGTGGCACCTACGCAAAACTAAAGACTTGAGTAGCAGCGTTCTGAATGAGCTGCAATCACCTGGTATTTTTTAAAGACACTAGTACAGTAGTCAAGACTACTATTGGACATTTTTCTAGATTCCGCCATTCCGGTTGGATATAAATCATATAATCTGATTTTGACGGTGCTAATGTGGCTGGTTAAAGTTCTGAGGCGTTCTGAATGAGCTGCAATCACCTGGTATATGTTTAGGGACATCTGTAAAACACTGGTACAGTAGTCAAGACTACTATTGGACATTTGTCTAGATTCCGGTTGGATATAAATCATATAATCTGACTTTGACGGTGCTAATGTGGCTGGTTAAAGTTCTGAGGCCATGACTACAAGGTTTGGAGCTAAGCGCCTAACTTTTAATCTACTGTCCTTGACTTCAAAACAAGTACTTTAGTTTTGTCTTTGTTTTTTTAGGACAATCTTGGTATATCCTAAATTGATTCGTTCAATGCATGTTCTCAGTGTTTCTATTGGACATGGCATAGTAGATTTGTGTGACGAGAAAAAGGAACTTACTTATAGAACAAAAATATCTTATCTGCTATCCAAAATGGGAATATTTTATCATTTTTTTAAATCATATATGTAAAAGACAGCCCCTCTCCACAAGTGCAGCAAAGCATTATGGTCATTGTAGTAATCCACCAGCGTCCATGACATCACAGACACTTTGAAATACTAAAATGTCTAAAAACACAAATGTCCCACATAAACCCCCCAGGAAAGATATGGTTGCAAAAGGGCTGAAGTGACCCTTTAAACATGCATGTGTGAAATGTCTATTTGACCATGAGAGAATGACTTCATACAGTGAATTTAGGATTTGCTATTAGAAATAGCTCAAATTGCTTTTGTCACCTACAGTATCAGATGTTGTCACAGGGATGCTAAGTATTTTCCAGTCTAAATTATTTAAATGCAAATGATTCCCAATCCTAAATATATGTTCCACTCCATTCACACAATATTGTAGGAGTACAATGGCATAGTAGACCTTTATGAAGACAGCATAATACAGTCATTGAAATACACTATGGTGATATGTTAGTCCAAACAACACATGTCAACACAGAGACAAGTTACAATTGCACCACTAGTCCGTGAATATTAATGAATATGACATTTTAATTGCTGAATAATGTGGGCAAACACTGCTTCTCATATTGTTATATCAATATCAGCAGGTCATTATGCAAGTTGAAAATTGAATAAAACAATTGATGTATAGTCCATGTTTTGAAGAAGAACACTCGTCATTTAACAGCTGTGTCCTCTTTATGACACGTCTCCATGTGTGTTTTTAGTTTGCGATTCTGACAAGCCTTTTTCACAAACTGTACACATAAAGAGCTTTTCCCCTGTATGAGTCATCATGTGTCTTTTTAGATCAGTCTTTAAACGACAGCCCTTGCCACAAACCGTACATGTAAATGGTTTTTCCCCTGTATGAGTCGGCATGTGTGATTTTAGATTACCCTTTAGACTAAAGCCTCTGCCACAAACTACACGTAAAGGGTTTTTCCCCTGTGTGAGTCGTCATGTGTGATTTTAGATTACTCTTTTGACTAAAGCCTGTGTCACACACTGTGCAAGCAAATGGCTTTTCCCCTGAATTAATCATTGTGTGCTTCTTCAGATGTTCCTTGCAATTAAACATTTTACCACAATCTGCACAACTAAAACATTCCTTACCTATTTGACTTTGTTTGGGTGATTTGAGGTCATGGAGCAGCTTGTTACTCAAAGACAAACTATTTCCTCCCATGTGTTGTTTATTGTGTGATTTCAGTGTGTTTAAACCTGACTGGTCATCCGTGGTCTCATCCCACTCATCACGGTCTTCAGTGATGTCAGATTCAGAACAGTGTGAAGAGAGGAGCTGATCATCACTAGTTGGTTGTGATGTTCCACAGTCCTTTACATCAGCTTGTGTTTCCATGTGTTTAGATGAGGTGCTGGCTACAGATTCTGTTTGTATGTTTTCATCATGTTCATGTTTCACTGATATTAATATCTCCGTTAATCCACCATCTTCCTCTGATCTTTGAAGTAGATCATCAAATTCCTCTTTAATCTGTGGAGATGATGGTTCCTCTTTGATCAGACTGGAGGTTCGCTCCTCCTGTTCATATTTAATCTGTGGAGGCTCTGTATCCTCCTGGACCAGACTGTAGGTTCTCTCCTGCTGCTCAGTGAATACCTCCTCTTTACACACAAGGAGGTTTATGGAGTCTAGACAGAAGATAGAGAATATAAACACATTATTATATTGTTTGAACATGACTTACATTTCTAAAACAACTCCTTGTTTATCAAGTATAATTTATCATTAGCTACAACCTATTGCTATCAGATATATCCACAGATAATGTTTTTCAATGCAACCTTGCAAACCTTTAACAGTTAACGTAGTAAAGGTTAACATAGTAAACACTTTACCAACCTGCACTGTGTAGTTTGAAGATTGGTTGTAAAACCATTTCCATTAGTCTGCGTTGGCAGTCAGTTTCTTGCTTGATGAGGAAAGCTTCATCCTCGTACTCTTCTTCCAACGACCCCAAATATCTTTTCAGCAGCAGCAGATAGTCTCTGGTTGACCAAGGACTTCAATGTTTGTAGTAAAGCCATAACTCAAAACCTGCCCAAATAAACGCTTAAGCTAGTGCAGAAAGGAGAAGTTCAGCTCTTAAAGGGACACTTTTAACAGAGTAAAGAACAGAGTAAAGAACATTGTTAATGCTATTTTCTATCATATACTTTTCTCTTGTAATTTCAAATATACTCAATATGACCATGTTTTTGGCATACACTTGTTAATGTACTTGTTAATATATGGCCGTAATGTATATAATTTAAATACTTGGCAGAGTGTTAAAGGAGGCTGTATTATTTCACATAGTTGCTATGTCTAAATTTCCAACAAAAGGCCTATTAATGGCTCATCTAAATGTATGTAGTCTTAGAAATAAAGCTCATGAGGTACAGCGCCTGGCTAGTCAGCATAATATCCATATTTTTACTGTATCAGAAACCCATCTTGAACCCTCATTTGATAATGCAGAGGTGTCAATACAGGGCTACAATATATTCAGAAGAGACAGAAATAGATATGGTGGTGGTGTGGCAATATATATTCAAAGTCATATCCCTGCTGAACCCATGGATGATCTAACCATAGATGGCAGTATTGAGGCAGTATGGGTTCTGGTACATCTACCACACACTAAACCATTTCTTGTAGGATGCTGTTATAGACCCCCCAATGCTGACATTAATTATCTGTCAGATGTATGCAGTATGGTGGATAAAGCCTCAGATGGAAACAGAGAAGTATACTTTTTAGGAGACATGAATATTAATTGGCATTCTGATAAGTGTAATATGAAAGTTAAGCTGTTATCTATGGCTCAAGCATGCAATATGACACAAATGGTATCTCAACCAACTCGGATTTTCACTAATAAGCATGGCAGTACTTCTTCTACATGTTTGGACCTCATATTTACAAACTTTCCAGAACGTTGTTCTAAAGCAGTTTCAATAGCGGTAGGATTTAGCGATCACAATTTGGTTGCACTGTCTAGGACTACTAAAATCCCAAAAGGAGGTAATCAAATTATCAACAAGAGATCCTACAAACACTTCAATAAGGAAGTGTTTGTTGGTGAGGTTGAACAAGTAGACTGGTCTATAGTGTGCAATGAGAACAACCCTGAAATAGCACTTAATGTATTTATGAATCTGCTCATGGAAATAGTAGATAGACATGCACCATTTAGGAAATTTACTGTAAGGATGAAAGGTGCTCCATGGCTGGATAAAGAGATCTTTGATTTAATGACATTGAGGGATAATGCAAAGAAAACAGCAAACAAACTGGGCTTGAAATCAGACAGACAAATCTACTGTCAATTAAGGAACAAAGTAACTAGGTTAAATACAAAGAAAAAGAAAGAGTATTATAAACATAGGATTAATGAAACAAAAAATGATGGGAAAAAACTATGGTCAACACTGAATGAAATAATGGGCAGAAAATCAAATACATCAATTTCATTCATACAATCTGAGGGGATGTTCATAACAAAACCATATGATATTGCAAACCATTTTAATGATTTTTTTAAAAATAAAGTTGATAAATTAAGAGAAGGTCAACAAAGTAGCGATGGTTCACTATCATATACACTTATAAAGAAAAACATTATGAAAGACAAGAACTGTCTCTTTAGCTTTAATCAGGTTGACAGGGAAACGGTTCTGAAATTAATCATGTCACAAGCAGATTCCACTTGTTCTGGTACAGACAACATAGACAGTAGAATATTGAAACTTGTGGTACATTCTGTAGCTACTCCTATATGTCATATATTCAATCAGTGTTTAAATAGAGGGGTACATCCAACAGTATGGAAGGAAGCTAAAATCATCCCACTTCCAAAAGACAAGAATAAAACATTTACTGGTCCAAACAGCCGTCCTATCAGTATTTTACCGTTGCTAAGCAAAATAATAGAAAAAATTGTATTCAAACAGGTCATGGACTACTTTTCCAATAATGATTTACTCTCACCCTTCCAGCATGCTTACAGGGAAGGTCATTCCACAAGCACTGCACTTTTACAAATGAATGACGATTGGTTATCTTCTATGGATAATAGGAAATTAGTAGGTGCTGTTATGCTGGATTTCAGTGCTGCTTTTGATGTAATTGATCACACCTTGCTTGTAGATAAGTTACAGTGTTATGGTTTCACCTCCAATGCATTATCTTGGTTTATTCATTATCTCTCAGGGAGGAAACAGAGTGTCTTCTTTAATGGCAGCTATTCAAAATGGAACCCCATTAACTGTGGAGTTCCACAAGGTAGCTGCCTAGGGCCTTTGTTATACTCTATTTTCACAAACGATTTACCATTGGGTATAAATAATGTTAATACAATTATGTATGCCGATGACACAACATTATATAGTGCGGACACATCTGAGCAAGCTGTAACTGACACCTTAAATATGGCTTTAGCAGACATTTACAAATGGATTGAGTGCAACAAGCTGATGTTAAATATTTCTAAGACAAAGGCCATTGTGCTTGGATCTAGACACATGTTAGGTAAGAGTCCTCAGTTAAAACTGTCAATTGGCACCACACAAATAGAACAGGTGAACACTATAAAACTTCTGGGAGTAACTATAGATAGCTCTCTATCTTGGTCCAAACATATAAATAATATTGTCGTCAAAATGGGAAGAGGAATTGGTATGACTAGGAAGTGTTCTGCTTTCATCACTCCCTCGATAATGAAATCTGTTATTCATTCTTTGGTTTTGTCTCATTTAGAATACTGCCCTGTTATTTGGTCATCAGCTACACAATCTGATTTGAAAAAGTTGCAGATTGCTCAGAATAAAGCGGCTCGTCTGGCATTAGGCTGTTCATACATGACAAGTATTAGTTATATGCATGAACATCTGGCATGGCTAATGGTTGAAAAGAAATTAGCAGTGAGTCTTATAATGCTACTGCGGAACATTATTTCCACTGGCAAGCCGTGTAGCTTGGCTCACCAGTTAGAAATGACTTCTGAACATGGTTACAACACCAGGGGAGCAGCTTCTGGTAACATAAGAATTCAAACAACACCTAAATCAAACTGTCTGAAACATACTGGTATATATAGGTCAATAACTCTCTGGAATGCACTGCCCAAAAACATATTTTCTACAATACATAGCAAAATTACTTTCAAAAAGAATGTCAAGATATACCTAGCCAATTTGCCAAGTACATAACTGTGATTTGTAAATCTGTTCTTTTGATTTATGATGTGAATTTGTACTTTGTATCTGTGTTCTTTGTAAAAAAAAAAATATTTATATATTATTTTTTTCTTTTTTTATTTTAAATTGTATTTTTAGTTGTACATTTGTATTGTATTTGTTTTATTCAGGACTCCAGGAAGACTAGAGGCTCAGTCATGTGTCTCTAATGGGGATCCTTCAATAAACATAAACATAAACTTCACCCTTTTTGCAAAAAAATATATGTTAATGCCGTTTAGAAGCTTTAGATCACTTTCCTGGGGGTATTTATGTGTGTAATATGTGGTTTTAGATATTTTAGATTGTAGCAGTGAGCCTGTTGTCTCTGATGTCATGGACACTGGGCTCACTTCCTTCCTGGACTACATGTTGTCTCAGTAAGACAGCTCTCCCCCCTATCCACAAGGAGGAGCAGTGCACCAAAAAAATATGGGAATTGTAGTCCAGGAAGGTAGTGAGACCAGTGTCCATGACATCAGAGACAAGAGGCTCACTGCTACAATCTAAAATATCTAAAACCACATATTACTCACATAAATACCGCCAGGAAAGTGATCTAAAGCTTCTAAACGTCATTAACATATATTTTTTTGCAAAAAGGGTGAAGTGTCCCTTTAACAACTAGCAGAGTTAAAGTAACTCCAAGCTGAACAAACTCTTGTTAAATACTATCAGAGGGCCCTGATGCTCCAATCAGATTGAGGGGGGTTGGGGGACAGACCAACAATAGAACAACACTGGCCAATCACTGCTCCCAACAACAAGGCAACTCAATATGTTTTATATCAAACATTATACAATGACGATTCAGTAAAACATAATAAAGTTAAAGGACCACTTCACCACTTTTCAACCTATCTTCATATAATAGGTCCTCACTAATAATCATGAAGAAATGGCATGATTCTTTTCTACTCAGTCTGTGTCTCATAGGAGGGCTGTGGGCAGTTTATAAACTGTCTTACAGTGAAATCTGACCCGGCTGGGCGACAAAAACCCCTTCCCATTTGTCGTCCAGGACCTCATATTCCCCAATCTGCTGTCTACAGTGACTGCCCTGTCTGTGCATGCGGCAGTGACAATCAAGTCACAGGATGGCAAGGTGGACCTCATGTGGTCAAGGTACGGGCTGCACAGGGTCATTGGCAGCCAAAGCAAGGTGTACACAGCGTACACCTTGCATGAGGCTGCCAATGCCCAAACCCCTCTTGACCACGATGGGGTAGCAGGAGTATCAGGGAGCTTATCGGGGGTATTCAGGCCGATTGATGTCGTTGGGGTACAGTTGAATTTCATTCAACTGTATTGTGATGGGCCCCACCGACATCAGTCGCCATTCTACAGGCACCCGATAAGTTCCCTGATACTCTCCATGGGGCTTGTGAAGGTGGATGTGGCCCGGGCGATGCACAGGAGGGCCCTTGCATACTTGAGCCACTTCCAGGACCTTTGCGGGAAAATGGGTGTCCTCTTGGGCGCGAGGCTGGAGGGCGTTGTCCGACTTGATACTTATTGTTCCGAACCAGTTTCAACAGCCCCGCAGGATCTCATAGATCTAAGCCAGCTGAAGGCCCTTCTGACGGAACACCCCCTCCTCCTTCCAGTGGGGAAAGCTGCTGACAAGGGTCTGTCCCCACAGGTCCGTGACGTGGGGACACACCTTTGCCAGCAGCTACAAACCCTGCTGGAATCGAGGAAGGAGCTTGGGGGGTTTGATGCCGCCTGGGGGGCCTTCCAGGCGGAATTGGCCCTTGAGGAACTTTTCCACGGACAGCCCAGGGAGAATGCGGACCACTTCTATAGCATCTCCCTGGGCTGCTCCTCTGTGGCGGCGAGGAGCCTCACCAGAGAAATGGGGTTCCTGGCGCTGGCCCCGTTAACCTCGGCCTGTGAGGGGGAGCTCCCCCCACCCATGCGCTTCTGTAACCCTGGCACCAAGGACATGATCCTGAGGATTTGGCGGCTGGTAGACAGCGTCAAAGCCCAGGATCATGTCCTTGGTGCAGAGCTCGTTACAGTCCTGCTGGAAGACGTGTACAGCGGGAGCGGCACCGGCCAGGATAGGCCATATGAGATTGAGGCCCTCAAGAACCCCAAAACCAGGCATGCAAAGAATCCTCATCCAACATGAAAAGGACCCAGAGGCTGTTCTGACCGCTGGGTTGAGGGAGGTCGGGCTGGTCTGGTTCCCGAAGATAAAGTACTGGGGCAGGAACAACCGATATGACGCGTTCTGGGACGCACCAGATATGGTTGTCCTGCACCAGTCGGGGACCAGGCCAGCGGTCGAGGTGACCAGGGTGACCTCCCTCACCAGCGAGGTCATTGATAACCTGCTCAAGAGGTCAATTGTGTTTGAGTCCAAGGTGTCCCTCTACCGGGAGAGAGGGATGCCTTGGATGGCGCAAGTCTTGGACAGGATGCCTACCAAGCACATTATGAATACCGAGCCCATCGCCCATGAGAGGCTGGTAAACACGCTGACGGTGGTGGCATGTTCCGGCATAGCGGTTCATCGACTACGCGAGGTGAGAAAACTGATGATGGACCGCATACTCTGCACCGTTCAAACCCTCCAAAGTTACAAAATCCTCAGCCGGTTCACCCAAAGACAAATTAAGGAGTACACCCTCTACTCCCTGGCTGAGGACATTTTTTTCAAAGTCCAGAAACCAGAAGAAAGGAAAGAGAAGCCTGGAGAGGAAGAGGAGGAGGTTCAGCAAGAGGTCAGGGACATTGAGGGGGCAGATGCCATTGGGGTTGAGGTGGATGACCCACAGCTACTCAACCCCAATGAGCAGGTCCTAAACCTCAGAGACCGGCCATTCATGTTGCCCAGTGGCTCCAAGAAACGTTGGATGAAGGAAGAGGAAGCGCTCATACCCCTTGTGGGACATGTAGGAATTGCCTACAACGTATATCAAAAACGTTGCCACAAAAGACTAATGTCCGTAAGGACATTCAGGGCATTTAAAACAAGGAGGAACGCCCTGCTGGCACAGGCTGGAAGGCAGCCCCTGGAGTAATTTCTGTCTGTCTGTCTGTCTGTGTGTTTCTATGTGGTGTAAATTGGGGAAAAAAACGTGGGATAAAAAAAAAATATGTCTGTCTGTCTGTCTGTCTGTGTGTGTGTGTGTGTTTACGTGTCTGTCTGTCTGTGTGTTTACGTGTCTGTCTGTCTGTCTGTCTGTGTGTTTCTATGTGGTGTAAATTGGGGAAAAAAACGTGGGATAAAAAAAAAATATGTCTGTCTGTCTGTCTGTCTGTGTGTGTGTGTTTACGTGTCTGTCTGTCTGTCTGTCTGTCTGTGTGTGTGTTTACGTGTCTGTCTGTCTGTGTGTTTCTATGTGGTGTAAATTGGGAAAAAAACGTGGGATAAAAAAAAAATATGTCTGTCTTTCTGTGTGTGTGTGTGTGTTTACGTGTCTGTCTGTCTGTCTGTGTGTGTGTTTACGTGTCTGTCTGTCTGTCTGTCTGTGTGTTTCTATGTGGTGTAAATTGGGGAAAAAAACGTGGGATAAAAAAAAATATGTCTGTCTGTCTGTCTGTCTGTCTGTGTGTGTGTGTGTTTACGTGTCTGTCTGTCTGTCTGTGTGGTGTAAATTGGGTAAAAAAACGTGGGATAAAAAAAAAAAAAAAAAAATCCCCCCACAGTGACTCTGCCTTGGCGCGGCGTGGGGGCTTGTGTGCATCTTTGAGTCACATCACACACATCAAGTCTGTGATGTGACTCAAAGATGCCAGACTAAAGAGTCCGACACAACAGCAACAGCAATTTCACCCATTTATATTATTACCCTAGCCCGATTATCAGGAAACCACCACACAGTTCTTAGACTCAGGAGAGTGACACCAATCTATTCCCACTCATCATCTTCATTCTGGGAAGCTGCTGGCTGTCCTGACTCAATTTCAAAAGAAATCATTTCTAACCCAAACTCAGCACACGTTTTCAACAGAATGCATTCCGTCTAGCCCTGTTGTCTGTATGGTTTTTAAAACTTTACAGACGGTGTCCTGATCTATTAACAACCTGCCATTAACAGCATCAGAGTTCAATTCATTAATCACCTCGTAGCATCCCTGAGATGAGAAGTATCACATTCAATGCGCATAAAGACATTATTGAGCTCATTCGAACAAAAGAAATCCCAAGGCTGTACCGGGGTGATTAACTCAGGTCGTTTGAGAGTGTGTGTGTGTGTGTGTGTGATAGTGAGTGAGTGTGTGTGCACGCGCGTGAGAGCGGGGGGGGGGGGGTACCAGTCAGTGAGAGAGAACTGCAGCTCCGTTGCTGTCTGCTGAACGCCAAGAACCGGACATGGACAGAGAGAGACTATCCCGAGGGTTGACTTCTCAGTAGGTTCCTTTCCTCCCCGTGGATCCACTTGTAGCTTCAGTTATGAAACGCATCGCGCTGTAACGGTTTGATATAGATCATGGATCTTGGGTGCCAGCCAGGCAGTTGTATCCTGACAAAATGTTAGTTAACAGGGTAGCCGTTGCTGTCATACATATATAATGAAATTTTGACAGTAACTGCGGCGTGCTTGCCTAAACGGGTTCGCTGTTGCGCCCCCTTCTGGACATTTTAGACAAAACTCTCAAGAGGGAAAAAGATTCGCAGTTGCCTACTTAGTACGTAGGCAAAAGTTTTTTTTTTGTGCAAAATTTCATTATTTATGTATGAGAAACAGTTAACCATAGTTCATCACGGTTTTATTGGGGAAGCACGCCGCAGTTACAGTAAGTCATCGTCGTAACCGTAAGTCTGTGTGCTGAGAAACACATATCAGCGCGTTCGCCTCGTCGTTCTGAGTCGGAAAATGGTTTCGGTTTTTTACCGAAGATTTCTGGGGGCTAAGTAGCTATTACACCCACTTCCCGACATCGTAGAGAGACGAAACCACCACGGCTGTATTCAGCGGGAAAAGGTGAGTCTAGGGAGCCTGCTCCCAAAGCTCAAAGACACTCGGAAGACCCAAAGGTCAGGCGTTGACATTATAGGCTTCATTTTGAGGCCTTACAGCTTTAAAATTCAATAAGATATTCAAAAAAATTGACCCGGACCTATTATATGAAGATAGGTTGAAAAGTGGTGAAGTGGTCCTTTAAAGCTGCATTATGTTACTTTTCTACCCGGGATTTGAACCTTGTTGCCTTAATTGGAAATTTAAATAATAATTTTACAATTTAGGCATTTAGAAGTAAATCCAGAGCGATTTACATTATAGTCCAGGCAAAGTAGCATTTCCAGACAGACTAATTAAAATATATTTTTTTTCACCATAGATCATCTCTATGAGGTGTCTAGAACAACATACTAAAAGTCCTAAGAAATCCTTGATGCGGAAATATGTTTAATTCTCATCAATTCAAGATGTGTGAATACCTTGAGAAAACTAAACACCCTAATGGGCTTTTTTTTTCTTTTGTCCTATCACAATGAACATGAAAACTAAACTTTTTGTATTACAAGTTTCTCTGAAGCCTAATTTGAATCTGCAAATTAGCTTAATATATATTGAATATGCCTACATTTGCATATCACGGAAATTACTTTTCCCCAAAATGTATAATATTTACATTGTTGTTTGTTAATGATATCAAACACACTGATCAGACTTTCATGAACCATTTCATCGAAATATTGTGACTTCATAGAATAACATAAAAAACACCATTCATATGTATGACATGTATAAATCCGTCAAATCTTCCTCCAACCATCCTACTGCTAATGGTTGATGGCAATGCTGCTTTTGGACTGGTCTCTAACCTGAAACCTGCCGGGCTTGGTCCGGGCCAGTGTGGATGAATCAAAGCGAGCCTTCATTGATGTTAAGCCTGTAAGTAATATTTCTTTGGACAGTGTGAAGTTGCCCGAGGGCCAAGGCTCCAAAAACAGTCAGCGATGCTTTTTTGTGGTTTTTATTGCTCAAAACCTCCAGCTCCAGTGTCGATATTCACCAAAGAAAAATCAAACAGCAAAAATAATACTGGCCAAAATACAAAACAAAGAACTCAAAAATACTTAATGTACAACGTGGGAAAAAGGAAAAAATAACAAACTATACTAGGCTATGCCCATGACATGGGCCCTAGCAGCTCTCTCACAGGGCTGTCAGCATGATGCCTGCCCCAGCATAACTGACTAGCTCTGCCTGCAGTCTCCTCTTTATAGGAGAGGGTCCTACCACCCACAGCGAAGCAATTAAATATAAACAGTAGATCTACAAGCTCACAGCTATCAGCTGAACCTGAATAGGTAACCCCACACCTAGATGTTCTATTTTAGATTATACATCATATGGGGTTACATTCATTTCCCCCGATAATAGACATACTTTACACTTGACATTGTGGAACACCCCTACTCCTCAACAGTACTTGGCACCTTCCCCCCTTCTTAAAGTGCCAGCACTGGAAAGGCCATACAAACACTGAGGTTGCAATAAACAACAAGGTTAATAAATGGAATGTTTTCCCTTTGTGTATCATTTCATTTGTACATCCTGTAAATGCATACATCAACAGTATTGACATTATATGATATGATTATATGGACCTGTCTGCCCCACTACCCACAGTCTGTGTGGTGTGTGCGTGCGTGCAATGTCCTTAATCCGTGTGTATGTGTGTGTGTGTGTGTGTGTGTGTGTGTAGGGCACGGGCTGCCCCGTGACAAACAGAAATTTAAATTCATAGTGAAATTAATCCTTTTACAATGTTTGAAAGCCTGATTCCTCTTTACAATGAGGTGCAACTTGTAAATATGTATTTGTGCAATGAGTGACACAGCTTAACTTGTGGCAGTGTTACTCATTTCACAAAGCACTATTCTTGTAAATCAGATACTGTACAGTATCTCGCATCGCTATGGAGTATTTTGGAGTCTATAATACTCCATGGCGACGTGGGATGTATAAACCAAAAACCACATATATAATGACAATTGCTCTGCACCGGTAGAATTACTTTTTTTCTCATCATAGGTCGGAACAAACATGGTGGAGTATTTGGAGGCCGCCATATCGTCCAGGTCTATACCCGTTTGTGCTACTCCTTGCAGATGGGACAATGTGCTCTCAATCCTTTGTTGTGATCTCAGGCAAGGCTATTGAGACTGAGACGGCTCTCGCAGCTGTGGACACGTGTTTCAAGAGTTTTTATGTCTTTGACACACACTATCCAAGTGAGTGTACGCCTACTTGGCAATTCTTCCAGAGTGCGGTTTATGAACTTGATGGAACTGTTTCCCCAGCAGTGAACTTCCTCAAAACGGCAGTACTTGCTTGTAGTACTAGGTAAGCTGGCCTGGATGCCCCCCACCCATCCCCACCTTTCTCTCTCCTCTCCCTCTATCACTTTCTCTCAGAGCCATCTGTCACCTTATATCCAAGGACAGTAGCCTGTGTTTGTTTCCTCCCCATTGTAACCAGGGACGTGCTGGGGGCCTAATTTAGCCTGGTAATTTTGGATTGGGAGTACAGACCATTTAAATTTTTGCCACTGGCTGCGCAGTGATGTGGATTTAGGTCTAATTTATGTGGTATAAAGATTGTTGTCAATCAAGGCACCTTAGGCACTTTATGTTAACTTATATAGTTGCCATGTCCATAATATGTTTACAAGAGTTAAATCTCTGTTTTCTGATTTTCAATGTTCATTTAAATGCTCTCAGGGCAGTGGCATGTGTTTCAATTACAATCATAACTGCAGCCTCACTCCCTATCTTCCGCCGTAGTCTGAAGACCCACCTGGGTCAGAATTTTACAGCACCTGAATTCAGAAGCCTGAAAACTTAAGCCCTGGATGTGGTGTGACTATACCCCATACACTAGCAAGGCGTTGGCCATCAGAGAAAATTACTTACAAATACTGGAACTGGATGCAGAACAGGCATCATTGGTACAGCAGGCATCTCTGGGTTTCCAAGTTTAGGCATTTCTTGGTTTGTGAGTACAGGAATCTCCGGGTTTGCGTTTTGTTGTTGTAAATCTAGGCACTTTATGTTGCCTCATAACTTTGTATATAGTTGCCATGTCCATAATATGTTTACAAGAGTTAAATCTCTGTTTTCTGATTTTCATTTTTCATTTCATTTAAATGCTCTCAGGGCAGTGGCCTGTGTGTCGGCCTGTGTGTCATGTGCATAATAAGAGTTTAATCTCTCAGGTTTCCAACCGTTAAATCACTCAGGTTTCTGATCACTTTCCATGTTCATTAAAAAAATGTGTGTACTGTATTTTAAACATTGGTTCATTGAAATGCTCTCAGGATACTGGTGCACAGGTTAAATACTTGTGGTTACTGATGTTTTAAACGCATGTGGTTCATTTAAATGTGTGTACTGGTGTTTTAAACTTTGATTCATTT
The DNA here is from genome assembly GCF_963924005.1 of Protomyctophum bolini. NCBI lineage: Eukaryota > Metazoa > Chordata > Actinopteri > Myctophiformes > Myctophidae > Protomyctophum > Protomyctophum bolini. Next base: position 2,624,904 of record NC_137871.1, read on the forward strand.
AGATACTCTGTGGTTACTGATGTTTTAAAAGCATGTGGTTCATTTAAATGTCATGGTTACATTTTGTTTTAAACGTGTTAATTTAGGGCAGATTCACACTCCGTCCGTTTGATTCAAATATTCCCGAATACGATTTCCTGGTCCCGCCAATAACTGTTGTAGCGGGGGGAGCTCGCGTCGGGGTGCCAGTCAGAGACCCAGTCTGACAAAAAAGGTTAAATAATAACAGCCCCAACAACCGTACAAGGGATAGATAAATAATAATAATAATAATATATCAACCCCTGAACAAACAGTAGACACACAAGAATACCATACACAAGCATAAAGGAAAGACGCACACACAGAGGACTTCATTCAAGTGAGCAGTGTATTGTAAACAGTGAACCCAAACCCCAAATCAAATAATAAATGTTCACGGTTCAATGTTCCAAGTTCAATGTTCCAGCACGCAAGCAACAGTATCACAGTTTGAGAATGTCCCCCCCCCCCCCAAACAAAATAAAAGAACGAAACAAAGTCAGTCCGACGTGAGATAGTCACGGTCAGAGCGCTGTGAGTGAGATCGCTTACTGACAGGTGATGACGCGTTCAGTACGTTTCCTCATCATACGATCCAGAGGACACCGTGTTGTCAGCGACATCAGCGCGAACCGGGCGTCGGACGAGCAGCCACGCTCCGTCGGGGAAATCCCTATCCTTCCTTCTGGGTTGATGCTGATTAATCCCACTGTTCACGAGGCCCCGTTTGTCTCTCACCAGCCAGAGGTAGGCTGCACACAGACACTATCCGCGGGCGTCCGAGGTGACAGCTGTCAGAGACGCCAGCTCACTTCCTCAAACTCGCTCCCGTGCCATTCATCCATTTTTCTTAGGCCGTGACGTGACGTGCGTGCGTGTGCATGTGCGTGCGTGCATGTGCGTAGGAGAGCGTTAAAGGCGCGGAGCGCCACACTGTCTAAAGAGGACGAGACGCAAAGACAGTCCTTGGTCCCCGCTGGCCTTGATTCTTTCGCACCCGAGTACACTATATAACTGTATTCAATGTGTTCACATTGCATTGATACGTAACGTATCCGAGTCCACTTCAATTGGTCCGGAGACTACCTCCATGTGGTCCTGGGAACGGTATACGCAGTATTCCCACTACCACATCTGCCAAGTGGTCCCGAGTGCACAACTGGGTGTACATCTGCCCGAACATGTGTGAATCTGCCCTTACATGCGTCTGTTTTTATGTCTGATGCAGTCAAGTTCATGGCGGCTCCAAAAAAAAGACTGACTTTTGAATTTGAATAAATCATTATTATTGTCATTGTTGTTGGTGTGAGAATATATTTGATCAATTCCATGCTGTATTGATGTTGGTACCATTAGGAGAGATAACAGGCAAATGCTGAGTAATGAAGATGCCAACAAGATGTATCACACAAAGTTAAATTGATTTGTGCCATTAAATGTCAATTATAAAAGACAAAAACCCATTATAAGTAATATGATTATAATATAATCATATTACTTATAATGGGTTGTTCCCTTTTATAATTGACATTTAATTGGCACAAATCATCAATTTAACTATTAATTAATAACTTAAATTAATAACCCAACATGCTGGGTTTAAAGTGATCCCTGGCTGATAAGAATTGTATCCCTGAAAACATTATACTTGCCATCTATAACAAAAATGTACCATTGAAAACACATATGATATCTTCTTCTGTTTAAAATATATATATATATTATTCCCAAGGGGGCTAACAAGGGGTTAAACTGCGCGGAGCGGCGCACAATTATGACGTCATGCGCCTCCCTTTCTGTTTGTTGTTGTTTTGACAAAATGCCAGGCTGTGCTGCTTTAGGTTGCGTTTACAAATTGAAAGACTTCAAGGAAAATTGCGTGAGTCTTCACTGCTTTCCCAAAGATAAGAGCTGGAGAAAGAAATGGGAAAATGCTTGCGGAAGAATAAAACTTCCCAAAGAGCCGCGTCTTTGTTCGAGACATTTTTCTCCCGATGCGTTCGAGTCGTTTGGTCGACTACAGCTGGTTAAAGACCTTACAGGTACTGCTGGTGGTTATAGGACATTACTAAAAGCAGATGCCGTGCCTACTATATTCTCCAGTCATGGCCGATGCAGAATCTCAGACGGACAGTATTTACATGTCGGATGCGGGAGAACAGTTTCCAATAGATGTTCAATATCCATTGTCTATGGACCATGTTTATGCAAGTAAACATACTGTGTTGAAAAAACAACAGGAGGAGGGGCACGGTGGCACAGTTGGTAGTGCTGTCGCCTCACAGCTAGAAGGTACTGGGTTCGATTCCCGCTCGGGGCACTGTGGGTGCTGGCGGCGTGTTTCCTCCTCCGCGTCATCAGTGCCCATACCCGAAGGCGGGGTTGGCGAAAGGGCCTTTCTGTGTGGAGTTTGCATGTTCTCCCCGTGTCCCCTAGGGTAGGTACCCTCACAAAAACATGCAGTAATCCTGGTCTCTAAACTGCCTCCCCCTGGCCAGCCGGGGCGGCTGATGGAGGGGAAAGGAACTGGTTGGAATAACGTGTTCCTTCCACGCGCTACGTCCAACCAGGGAAACTCCCCCCTGTCAGGTGTAAAGGAGCAACTTGGACACTCAGGCATGAAGGAAGCATGAGTTAAGTCCGTTGCTCTCCCCAGGTTGGCGGAGGGTGTGTAGAGCCCAGGATCACATTAGATGATTGACACAGGGGTGAAAAATGGGTTACAAAATCGTGGGATAAAAAATATATTAAAAAAACAAAAAAAACAACAGGAGGACATTCAGTCACAGGATCTCTTCCTCTCAGATGATGACATTAGCGAGGAGAGTCAGCCACAGACACAATCTAGTTCAGATTATATTGTAAATTCATCTGATCACTCTCAAAGCACACAGGAGGCATCACAAGATTCATCTGCCTCCCATAACAAGGACAGGGTTTTTCTGGTTTTTGAGAAACAGTTAAAACTATTGTTTCAACGTTGTTCAAAATGTGGCTCATTGATTGACATTAACCATGACATGAAAGAGATACCAAATGAAGGATCACAGCTGACATTAGAGCTCACGTGTGCTAACAGTTGTACTTACAGATGGCGTTCTCAGCCTTCTCAGAGTGGGACTAAAGGGGCAGGGAACCTGCTTTTGGCTTCATCAGTTTTTTTCAGTGGGATCCACTTTTCTAAATTTGAACGGTTCTGCAGTAATATGAACCTCAAAACTATAAGTGAAGACACTTACACAACACTGAGAAAGAGGTATGTGTTTCCTGTTGTTGAAAAAACATGGCTCAAAGAGCAGAGTGCAGTAGTGACTACCTTGAAGTCAGAAGAAGCAGAAGTTGAGCTCTGTGGTGATGGGCGGTGTGACTCTCCAGGCCACTCAGCCAAATATTGCACATACACATTTTTAGATGTGCAGAGTAAAAAGGTTGTAGACTTCAAGGTCATAAGCCGCACAGAAGTGTCCAGTTCGAACACAATGGAAATAAAAGGCTTCAGGGATGCTCTTAAAACCATTGAAGATCATGGAGTGACCGTCTCTACCATCTCCACTGACAGACATCCACAAATTGTGAAGGAAATGAGGGTGTTTAATCCAGGGAAACACCACGAGTTTGATCCCTGGCATGTGATAAAGGGTGTGTCAAAGAAACTGTCCGCACTATCTAAGGCCGCAGTCACACCAATCAGACAAGCGTCTCATGGTTGTCTGATGAAAAGCATCAGACAAGACAGCTCCCAATGCATTTCTAATGGGAGTCACGTGGTCTCATCAGACAAACGTGTTTCATGGGGGGGGGGGGCGAGACACACGACACAAAACATTTTGTAGGCCACAACCTGAAGAACAAGGCGGCACCTCAGACAAGACAAAAAGGGTTGGGTTTACCCGCCAACCAATAGGAGAGAAGGTCCGTTTGTTACGCTGCACTGGGCGGTCTTTTCACACTCTGAGTCTGTTGTTTTTTTTCTGCATAGTGCAGACACGGAAGAGGAAAGCCTATGCACTTTCGTATTAACGAAAATGATTTTATTATTAAGTAAAGTAGTTTGGTCTGTTCCAGTAAGCAATTCAACAGGAAAATATAATCCCTGCCCGTCGTGGCCGAACAGAAAATTAAAACAAACGTTATAATTCAAGGTGCATGCATTTTCACTCCTAATGCTTATATGATTCTGCCCTGTGTTATGATCTGAGTGCCTATGCTGTGTAGCCTACTTGTACGACTGTACGTGAATATACAAATGTACTAGATATTTATCGTGTACACACGCACACGCACACCCTGCATTGACAGAATGGACCGGAGCTACTTATAAACTGAAAAAGTCGCTTGTTTAACGTGCCACGGCTGTGACAGCTAGCAGCTGCAGCTGTCAAACTAGCAACAGGCTACCCAGCTAACATTTCCCCGCTAGCTACCGCCTCCCGCTGTCGCCTTCACAGCGTAGCACGCCCGGGCGGGCTTGGACTTCCCCCCGCTGTCCGCGCGTCAAACGATCGCACTCAGTTACTTTACAGTTATGCCATGAGTGTTCACTTCGTAAAAGTGTGTCAACCCCCATCGTCTGCCAGAGAAATGCCTGCTGCCTCTTAAGGTTACATTATTATATCCTTATACTACAAACTTATACATCTTTGGGGTATTCCTGAATCTTATGTCATATTATATGGTACATAATTATGCAATTATTAACCCAAAATACAGTACAGTACAAGAGGAAATATCAGATTCCACTAGAAGGCTGAAACTAACAATTACACCTGACATATTACATTCAATCATTCTTGATTTGTATATAGAATTGTATAATTGTAAGTCTCTAAATGTTCTGATGAATTGAAAATGGTGGGCCTGTGTAAACAAGTGTCCAGTTTTTGTATTGAGTTCTACTTTTGTTTAAATGTATAGGCCTACTCATTCTGCATAGCTGTTTATAAATCAATACATTGAAACTGGGACTCAACTGATGCAAATTAAAGTTGTTGTTATTCAATTGAGCCATTTACACGTCACATATATGTTATGCCATGAGTGTTCACTTCGTAAAAGTGTGTCAACCCCCATCGTCTGCCAGAGAAATGCCTGCTGCCTCTTAAGGTTACATTATTATATCCTTATACTACAAACTTATACATCTTTGGGGTATTCCTGAATCTTATGTCATATTATATGGTACATAATTATGCAATTATTAACCCAAAATACAGTACAGTACAAGAGGAAATATCAGATTCCACTAGAAGGCTGAAACTAACAATTACACCTGACATATTACATTCAATCATTCTTGATTTGTATAAATGGTAAATGGTAAATGGTGCATTTATATAGCGCCTTTATCCAAGGCGCTTTACATAGATTGTGCATTACATTCACCCATTCATACACCGATGGCAGCGGAAACCATGCAAGGCACCAACTAGCACATCGGGAGCAATTAGGGGTTCAGTGTCTTGCTCAAGGACACTTCGACAGTAACTCTGGGGGAGCCCGGGTTCGAACTGGCAACCTTGCGGTTCCCATCCAGGCACTCTACCCCTGAGCCACCGCCTCCCGTATATAGAATTGTATAATTGTAAGTCTCTAAATGTTCTGATGAATTGAAAATGGTGGGCCTGTGTAAACAAGTGTCCAGTTTTTGTATTGAGTTCTACTTTTGTTTAAATGTATAGGCCTACTCATTCTGCATAGCTGTTTATAAATCAATACATTGAAACTGGGACTCACTCAACTGATGCAAATTACAGTAATGTTATTCAACAGTGAGTGACTTGTGAAATGACGCGAGTCAGTTGACCAATGGGGTCCTTCCTAGTACTTCCTGCTTTATCTCTCTCATTGCATAAAGAGGGAACTAAGCTGTAGGTTGTTTGTCGTTGTCCTCCTCAGTTCATACTTAGTTGAGTTCATACGATCTTTCTTTGAGACTTTGACTTCATATCGTCGACGTTGTTCCACGCTCCCAAGGCTAAAAGGTACGTTTTGACAAGTTTTTATCCTGTTTTGCAATTGTAAATGTTCCTAAATTGTCTGTATACTCTTAAGGAAATAGCTCTTATAGCTAACGTTGTAACCCTAAGCTATATACAGGGGGTGGTTATAACGTGGTATCGCCCGCATTAGCGCTTATACCTGCGTCTGCATGGTGAATTAATTACTGCTTTATTACTTCACATGTTTTATATTTGCGAGTGTGGCAAACTGGTTGTATTAAGGCACAATTAACTTGCTGAACTCCCCCGAATGTATTGCTAATGCTAGCATAGCTATCTCCATACCATAACAATAGAACGTCAAGCTAGCTTTTCCGCTTCCGTTTCTCTAGCGTTTGACGTCAGCACTTGTTTACATTCAACAGGAATATGTAAAAAATGTTATATGTGTTACACAAGTTTGTTAGCAATGTTGAGTATGGGTTGCCAGCATGTACTGTAGAAACCCCCTATAAGTAAATAACATCAAACGGAGGGGGAAAGTGCTAAGTAATTTACACGTGGAAGGCTTTTCCCCTGTATGACTCATGTCTTTTTAGATCAGCCGTTTGACTACAGCCCTTGTCACAAACTGTACACGTATGAGGGCTTTTCCCCTGTGTGAGTCATGTGTTTTTGTAGAATACCAAACTGACTAAAGCCCTTGCCACAAACTGTACACATAAAGGGTTTTTCGCCTGTGTGAGTCATGTGTTTTTGTAGAATACCAAACTGACTAAAGCCCTTGCCACAAACTGTACACATAAAGTGTTTTTCGCCTGTGTGGGTCCTCATGTGTACTGTTAGATGACCCTTTAGACTAAAGCCTGTGCCACTGTAATTTTCAACTGCTTCTGGTACAATGTTAATGTGTAGTTTCACAATTTTAATCACAATACTTTCTGCTACAGCTATCTGCAGTTTCATCTGCCAGTTTCAGCCTCTACCAGTTTAATCTGAGCCTGTTTTCTACATAGGTGAGTCTATATGGAAACATTATTCTGGTAGTGTTGGGCAAAATGGCTGTCTTCAATGGGGGCGGGGTTGCAAAGTACTGCAATTAATGTGTCGTTTCACACTTCACAGTACTGCCACCAGACCCAGCCAGTTCCATTCCAGAGGATCACCTGTTTTCTAGAGGTAAATTCATATGGTATACTTACACTGCTGTTTTCTTTTCCAGAACACCACACACCTGCACAATAGATAGAGATGGCTTCTGGAGTCAGTTACTCAAGTCATAGGAGAAGAATCCGCAAAGCCACTGCAGAGATGTGCAGTGAAATGCGGCAGGTTAGAGCCAGACTGGAAAGCAGTGACTGCAATGGACCACAGTTGGATCATTCAATCCAATTCCATTCTGATCTGAGGGTTCCCCAGGATGTCCTTGCTGGAAGTGTTCAACATGAGGAATTGCAGCAGATAAACCAAGCCACACCTGATCGGGTTCCCCAGGATGTCCTTGCTGGAAGTGTTCAACATGAGGAATTGCAGCAGATAAATCAAGCCACACCTGATCTAAGGGTTCCCCAGGATGTCCTTGCTGGAAGTGTTCAACCTGATTTGAGGGAGCACCAGAACCATGAAGCGCAAGCAGAATCTGACCCAGAAGAGGAAAGGGATGGCGAATGTGAATCTTCTGCCACTTCAGACAGTGACCCAGATGAAGATGATTTCCTGTCTGAGTTGGCAGATTGGGCAATTGAGACTAATGTTCCACATGCCACAGTGAAGAAGTTACTCAAGATTCTTTCAAAACGGATTCCAGGACTGCCTAAAGACCCCAGAACATTGCTTAGAACGAAAACGGTGACCGACATAAAAGCCAGTTCTGGTGGATCATACCACCACCATGGACTTAAAGCTGGCATCGTGACTCGGCTGACTGAATGTCCAGATTTGGCTTCGCTAGACACCATATCCCTACAGATCAACGTTGATGGCCTAAGTTTATTCGAAAGCAACAATGACCAGTTGTGGCCTATTTTAGGACTAATTGAAAAATATGAAGATGGTATCCAGCAGAACAAGGTGCCCTTTGTTATTGGTATCTACTCTGGCGATGCAAAGCCAAAGTCACTCGATTTTTTAGAGGATTTTGTGGAGGAGGCCCGGCAATTGGAAGTTGATGGCATTGTCCATGGTGGTAAGCACTTTGCCGTCAGCATTGCTGCGTTTCTTTGCGACGCCCCTGCAAGAGCCATGATAAAAAATGTGAAGGGCCACTCTGGTTACTATGGCTGTGATAAATGCATACAAAAGGGTGAATACTATGAAAAGAGAGTGATTTTTCCTGACAGACACGCCCCACCCAGGTCAGATGATGACAGACTGGACGAACTCTCTGAGGACACTCATCACCGTGGGGAAACCTCCCTCTCATCGCTCTCCATTGGCATGGTGACACAGTTTCCTCTCGATTACATGCACCAAGTTTGCCTAGGGGTGACAAGGAAGATGCTGTATTTTTGGATGAGAGGACCCGGCCTGAGGACAAAGATTGGAACTGCAAGTGTTAAAGAGCTCTCCTGTGCACTTCTGAACCTACGTCCCTACATTCCATGTGAGTTCAACAGAAAGCCAAGGCGAATGGAGTCATTTGAAAACTGGAAGGCAACAGAGTTCCGCACATTCCTTTTGTACACTGGACCAGTCGTTTTGAAGGGGGTCATCCCAGACAACCATTTTTCCCACTTTATGCTCCTCTCAGCAGCCATGACCATCCTGCTCAGTGCGTCTCTGTGTGCCAATGACCAATGGGTGGCATTTGCCAAAGAAATGTTGGATGTCTTTGTGGAGGACTGTGCTAAATTGTACGGCAAAGAGAAGCTGTCTTATAACATGCACACCCTGGTTCATCTCAGTGAAGAGGCAAAGAGGTATGGTGCGCTGGATAACATATCTTGTTTCCCCTTTGAAAACTACCGTGGGCAGCTTAGAAGGTATGTGCGGAACGGACAATCCGTTCTTGCTCAAGTCTGTCGACGACTATCTGAGAAGGAGAGGATTAGTGTTCGACGTGCCACCAAAAAGCCCTGTGCCCTACAAAGGGAGCACTATACTGGACCCATCCCAGCTGGATTTCGAGTACGAAAACAATTTCAAGAATGGCACGCAAGACATTACACTGTGAAACGGTCACAAGGCGACAACTGTGTCCAGTTGCAAACCAATGAAGTTGTTCTCGTGGAGAATGTTGTCACTGATGCAAACAAAGATGCCTTCATCATCTACAAAAAGTTCAGGAACCAGGGAGATTACTTAAGTGATCCGTTGGCGTCATCAAAGATGGGAATATTTCATCTTACAAATGTGAGGGATGAGCTGCATTACACACAAGTGACCAACATTTTGAGAAAATACACACTTCTACCATATCGGGATGGATTTGTGGGATTTCCATTGTTGCACTTGTAAGTAATTTTTGATGACTTTTTTTTTGTCACTTTTATTTTGGTCAATATTTTGAAGTTATTTTTAACAAACTGTTACTTTTTTTCTGTTGCGTTTAAAAACATTGCATTTTTTTTTGTAGCCCTGTTGTGATTAAAACATTTTAATTTAGTTAACCAACTGTATTCCATTTTTCACTTCAGACCATGCCGTTTGCTGTGGTCATGTTTGTGGAGGAGAATAAGGTGGCCGTTGTACCACGGTCCTGGTGCACGGAGACAGGGCAGTGTTATTGGCCAACGTACACATCACAGACCCGAATAAACAGAGCAGTGACGGCACAGGAGGAAGCGGCTGACTCCTGGCCTCTGTTTTCCATTAAACTGTTAAAGACACGAGGTCAGTGTTTTTCTTTTGAATTTAATATATTCATTGAAGATTTGTAGTTCAACCCTACTTAATTATGCCTCGTCTAAACTTGTAGCCACGGAGGTAGAAGCACGACAGTGCCTTCAGCGGGCAGAAGCAGGCTCGGAGATGGAGTCGGACATGGACGGCAGAAGGAAACGAAAGTAGGTTAACCCATTCAGGGTGGGAACCCCTTTTGCTGTTTTAAGCATTATGTTATACTTTGTGGTGGACATTTGGAATATATTCTAAATGGGTTAATTAAGCTGGGTCAACAATGGCATGGCATTCCTAAAATTAGCATCTTTTCTAGACCAAACACACGCTATGGCTCTGACTCGGAGGATGACGCACCACCCAGAAAGACCCACCGGGGCAGTAAGGAGAACGTCACACACCGACATCCGAGTTCCTCCAGTCGAGCGCAGGAACTCAGAGAGAAGAGCAGTAATGAATTACTTTATCGATATGCAAATTGAAATGGTAACAAAAACATTTTTTAATTGAATTACAAATTGTATTTGTCTTTAGGAACTCTACCAGTCCAACTGAAGACTGCAGGTGTTGCATCGTTGAGTCCTAGTGGTGGGTAGTTTATTTTTGTGACAATATGTGCTTATCACTCATTATTGCAGTGTTTGAAATGTATACACTCTGTTTTTACAAACTGCCTTAACTTATGTGTTTTAGTGTCTGAATCACCAAACCCCATGGTGCGGCCACCAGTGAGCCATTATGGCAGTAGTGATGGTTAGTAATTTTTTGATCTGATTTGTTTATCAATAATCAGTGCTTGGTGTGTGTGTGTGTATATATATATATATATATATATATATATATATATATATATTTTTTTTAATGTGTTATAGATCATCCAAGTCCCTCTCCAGTTGTTCAGAGCAGTGCTGGTTTGTATCTTTTGTAACTCATCCTGTGTTAGCGTTTCAACAATCTGTTTTGAGTTGTATTTTCAAATGTGTCAACCGTCTGTGTTTTAGCTCGTCCAAATCCACAGTACTCCTCCTCCTCCTCTTTATATCGGCCACGCACACTATTCAGCCCAGTTACATCATTGAGAGAGGATGACAGTTCTGACACGGGTTAGTTATTTTCTTTTCTGACCGTATTTGTATACAGTGGGCAGAAGTGTACAAATCACTGCTTATATTGTAGTGAAACAATCACTGCAACTCTGCATTTATTGACCACATTTCCTTGTGTAGGTGCCATTCTGAAGGAGATGCTGCAGCAGAATAGGCTTCTCATGAAGGAGGTGACCAGGCTCACAAAAACGGTGGCCACTGTACACCAGGAGATGCTGGAGATGAGAGAGGAAATGAAGGACCTGAGAACTGTTAACTGTGAGTGGACGACTCAATAAAGCATTACACTTGTTGTTAAGCATTGTTATACTTTAGCCATTGAAAAATAGCAGATCTACAAGCTCATAATACGGCATAATTGCCTCACCTAAAGTCCAGCTTCATATACACACCGTAAAACAACCCATTAAACCTCCACCCCCCCCCCCCTGTAGTTGGACACATGACTGCGATTCAGGAGGATGTCCGTCACCTGAGGGAGGATGTTCATGTCTTGCGGAAAAAGCAACATGGCCCTACCCACTTGGCTCCACCAGAGAACCTTGGACTCCCCTTGGCCAGCATCGCCACGCTGACTCAGCTCGAGGTCAAGCTCGCTGAAGATGACACAGTTGGTGATGGCATCGTAAGTTTTAATTTGCAGACCATGTAATGCTAAATCTATTTATTGTACTTATTTCCATGGTGTTGGATGTTTGTCTTAAAGATATTTTTGGATTTTCATTGTAGGTCTCGCATCTAGCAACAAAGGGTGGGAGGGACGTGAAAGACGCCATCTACAGGATGATGCCCCTCCTGATGACAGATGCGGTGGCAAAGGACCTCAACTGGACCGGGTTAAAAAAAACCCGGTTCAAAGAACTAAAACTTAAGGACATTTTGCATAGTAAGTACTGATTATGTGGACTAAAATGAAGTAAATGTACAGTAATTTGTTCAATGTATGACCTTGTTGTTCTGTCATTCCAGGGGCTTTGAGATCTATTGAGAGCTGCAAGGAGGTGACCGAGGCGGTCTTCGAAGACCAGGTCAAGCGATATCTTAAAGGAGCCCGAGACCGTCACTCGGGAAGAAAGCGCACGCCAGGCAGCCCGGAAGCTCAACCGGTGACCGAAGTTGCATCTTTTTAACCCATTCTGGGCGGGAACCCCTATTGGTATCTTACCTCTCAGGCCGGGCACCCATATTTGGGTTCTGTACAGTATTCAAAAATGTAATTTTTTTTGATGCTATATAAATATTTGAAGTTTTTCAGAAACCTTAGGTCAGGATTTAGAGGCGTTTTTAGAATCTGCCTTAGGCCTAAATGGGTTAAATATGTTTTTTAAATTTTTTTGAAAATTAAAGATTAGTAGCCTACCCTCACAAAAACATGCAGTAATCCTGGTCTCTAAACTGCCTCCCCCTGGCCAGCCGGGGCGCCTGATGGAGGGGAAAGGAACTGGTTGGAATAACGTGTAAGAAAATTAAAGAAATGTATTAATTGGAAACTAGTATGCAACAATGAATGACGATTAGGCTGCAGGCATATAGTAGCAAATGAGCGGTATAACTTTAGGCACCAAACCAAAGCATACAGTTGTATTAGGCAGTCAACAGAATACATTTGAAGTCAATACAGTACAGGGGAACAATTAAGGGCTTACTTTGGTCAAGTACACATGCATGGCTGGAGTAGTGGGTAGACTCTTGAGATCTGCAGGTGCTGCATGTTGCCTGTGTGAAGGCTGGAGACTGAGTGTGGGGTGAGTTGCTGGTTTATGTGGCACACCTAAACTGGGATTGGCTAATGAGTTGAGTGGTGTGATGGCAAACAGGTGTCTCATTATGGGTGCAGGGAATGGAGAATGTCCACCAGAGGCTGACAGTCAGACAGCATACAGATAATTCACAACCATTTTTAAGTCATCTTTTTCCATCTGCACCAACTCTCTTCACCTAAAATAGCCGATCTACAATAAATGTTTGTACATTGTTTTTAATTTCATTAAATGTATTTCAGTTGTATATTAATTGCATTTCTGTTAAATTGTTAAATATGCTAAAGTGTCTTACATTTATTTAAATTGCCTTTGTACATTATTTTTTTAATAAACAAAACAAAAGGAAGTTCACATTGGTATGGTGCTGCATTATTTCATATAGGCCTAGGTCTACTTCAACAGGGGAAATCTACAAGCTCCCAACATGTCACAGCTTTATTATGTTTCTATAAATATGTGGGAGGGAGGTGAGCATGGGGGAGGAGGGGTGCGGGGTCGCAATATATATGGGGGGGGGGGGGGGGGTGTCATAAGACAGCTCCACGCTGTCCTGGTGCTGCCTTCGGTAGCTGACGTTCGAGGCGCGGCAGAGTAGCGGGGCGCCGGCTACACGCGCGTCGGCGCGCACGGCACACGCTGATCAAGAACGACGCGGCCACATCGTGCGACGCGCCCGGCGGAGGACACGATCGGCGGCGCGCGGCGACCGCCTCACGCAGGCGGCGCGCCATAACTTGCTAGCTGGGTAGCTGTAAAACTAGCAACAGGCCAGGGCTGACAGTCCGAATGTCGGCAATCCAGTTAAAAAGCACATCAGTAAAACTGTGTATCCGAACCTTAAAATCCATATGCTGTCTGCAGTGGTTAAAAAACAGGGCTTAAAAAGAGCTTAAAAAGACGGAGCTTCGTCATTGAGCTGCTGCTGTGTTTCAGGGTTGAGCTGCTTAACGTTCGGTGTGCATCGTTCATCGCTGAAACTACGCGACTATATTAAAATTTCAAATACTGTCTCAGCAGTCTTTTGATTCATATGATTCAAAATCATATGATTTGGTTGTTAAAATAAAATAAAACTGTTAATATGAATGAACATGTTTTCAGTTCGCATGGGCAGTGCGCATTGGACTGGAGATTATGAAAGAGTCGTAGCCATGACTTATATTTCTGAAAATTCTACTGCTCCCAAACAATCATTTTGGGCATGAAATGTTATGATTCCCCCCCCTTTTTTTTAATAACATTAACATCGAGGTGTCCACTTCAATCTGTCGTCTCCTCTCCTGAAGTAACGCTGAACGGTCTGACTGCAGATAGGAGAGAGACGTGCGCCCAGGCGCCCCATGGCTAACAGCCTGAAATGTAGCAAGTCGTGTGTTGTGGTAAAATGGATGCGCTTTATTAAAAATAATGGAGTCGTTGCTAAGCTCTCTCTGGCGCGTCTCCCTTTCCCTCTTTCTCCTCGCCACCAACATCGCCAGGACAAGAGCCCTCTTTCTCCTCCAAAAAAACATTTTGTCACCACAAACACGTTGACACAACCAACAAGCTACTAGCTACTGTGTCCCGCAGCTAACAGCGTAAGGACAACAACAGGCAACACGAACACGTGGATCTGTTTCCGCATGTCCTCGCACCGCCCACGCACCGCCCAGATTACGCAAAGCATTGTGGTACATTGATGCGACAAACGACAAGACAGATGAAACCATAAAACATTGATTAGATGCTTGTCTGATAGGTGTGACAGGCGCCTAAGCGCAAGGAATGTCAAGGCCTAGCAGAGTGGATTCCATCCATTATCAATCATTTTTGGTGGAGTGCACAATCGTGTGAGGGTGATGCCGTGCTCTTGAAAGAAAAGTGGACATCAACAATACACCATGTAACCAATCGACATGACTGGCCAGGGAACAGGCACTACCACCAATGTCCTCATGCTCCCCTTGATGAGAGGAGCCAGAGAACAAAGCTATGGTTAAGTCCAGGATGTGAAGCCCACAATGCTCTTGTGAAGATTGTGACAGACAAGCGGCTTTTGAAAGACCTGGACCATGTGACACAGTGCATTCACACAACATCACTGGAGGTATGTTCATATACAAGAAGTTTCACCTCAAACTAACTAGTCAGTATTTTTTCATGTCAGGATGTTACTCATATATTTAATATTGTTTTCTTTTTATATATATAATTCAGGTGTACCACTCCATGTATCTAAAATACCTTCCGAAGCGGACCCATTTTGGATATGAGGTGATGGTCCATGCCTCCATGCTTGCGGCCCTGGATCATAACAACAATGTGAACAGGGAACAGGTGGGTGAAATATAATTTGTACATTATTATTGTAGGCAGTTGTTTTCCACACACCATCAGAGAGGTGGAGCATCAGACAGTCCGAGCCCTTTTTAATTCACATGGTGCAAGTAAGAATGACATTTTGATGTATGGGGTCACATCTTCATCAGGTCAGGTCATGACCTGACGAAGATGTGACCGATACATTGAAACGTTGACATTTTTACCTGCACCCTGTGAATTAAAAAAGGCTCGGACTGTCTGATGCTCCTGTGTCTGTCTTCCTATCCTATTTTTTTATTTTTATATTTGGAATCTAGAGTTGCAATACCAACCCTTGACAGCCCATACATCCAAATAGAAAATCTGATTCTATTAAACGTTAAACTCACCAACATTGCAGCTGTACAAAAAGCTTGAACTCCTGATGACAATGCATGTGTGGTATACTATAGCAAGCATTTCAAAACAAACATGGGTATTTTAGGCAGGCACAGTGCTGCCTATAGGTGAAACTAAAGTGCAGTTCCAACTTTCTCACACAACAAATTTAAACTCACAAAAGCAATGCAACCAAACTGTGCTTGATCACTTGGATCTATTTGTAATGTTTATAATTGTTTTTCCACATTTCTGTTTTGAACAGGCTGTTTATCAAGACGGGGAGAGTGTTGGTGAGCCCCGGGTCAAAATTGCATGGAGCAAAGTCCACCAGAGTTTCAGAGCAAGACCAGTGATCGTTGAGAAGGACTACAGCTACATGGAGGCCATGGTGGCAGATGTTCTCTCCTCTCCTCCTGTGACGTATGCAGACCAGGGCATGAGTGTGTCCCAAACACATGTCATGGCTCCAAGAGAAAGACCATCAAGATCACAGATAATTTCTGATACCATGCAGTTTTCTCGTTTCAAGCAGCCAAATGTCATCTAAATCCTAATCGTTTTCTCACTTTTCTGTGTGTTGCTATAGCAGTGATGGTCAAACTTTTTCATGTCAAGGACCCCCAAAATGATATGTATTAGGCCACAGACCCCGATCTCATAATTTTGTGAAGAATGGTGCAGCACTAGTTGGCTGTCCAATTAATTTGAGTTACTTTGTTTTTGCTAGCACTTTGATGTTGTCTGTCTAAAGCCACAGTAGTTGGCTCCAGGTGACACATTCTGAATGTAGTAATGTCCAGCAACTACAGACTAAAGATTAAATATTTTCACGGGGAAAAAATGAAAATCATGACCTCAATTCTGTTCTAGTGGTTGAGTACACACAGAGTGCAACAATTGTTTAAAAAAAAATAGTTTTATTTAAACATCATTAAAGTCAATCCATGCATCATCTATTTCATCCTCATCAACATCTTTATATCCTGTATAAATTCCACTTGCTTCAGGGTAAGTCGATCTTATTTTGTTCACTGCACACGATGGAATAACCCTGCGGATTCTTTTCCCCAGCCAGCCATGCATCCACCAAGTGAACTGACGATATGCAGCATATCTGTAAGACCTGAAACCAGAATAACAGAAAATATATATACCATTACATTCTGAATGGAAAGTTGTTGGGGCAAAGTTGTTTGCTATGGTAAATATAAAATGTCACTAATATAGAAGCAGTATAGTCATTGTTATAGAAGTAGGCCTAGTTAATTCTACTGTAGATATAATTATGTGCAAAATAATGCTGGCAGTTAGGGCATTGTGTCAGTGGTGTCATTGAATGCATTATCTTGTTGGTCAGAAAGGGATCAACACAATTTAATCCATGATACACTTTATACAAGATACCTTTTCTATTATTACATTTTCTTTGGTGCTATGTAGAGAAATGAACAGTGAACATGGGCTGATGTTTTTACTTGCCTGTTGGTGACATCGTTCCTATGAGGTAGACCTGCACTCTGCCTATCATGTAGGCTGACGAGGGCTGCCCATAAAACATCTCGATTGAGACAGACTGGGAGAGACAGCGAGATCAATTCGTGGCGGTGGCGACTCGCCACGACCTATTTTTTTACGCCATGGCGTATTCTTCATTATCCGCCATGGCAGAACAGAATCCGCCGTGGCGAGTACAGAATCCGCCGTGGCAGCGACTCGCCACGACCTATTTTTTTACGCCATGGCGTATTCTTCATTATCCGCCATGGCAGAACAGAATCCGCCGTGGCGAGTACAGAATCCGCCATTGTTTATTATTTTTTTGCGTGCCGTGGTGCAGGTTTTATTGTCCTAGTAGTACTATTCTCGGAATTATTTCATCCTCTTGTAGCGTAACGGTTAGCGCTCTCGCTAAAGTTCTTTTTTTACCCGTACATACAGTGTGTGTGCGTGCGTGCGTATACAGTGTGCGTGCGTGTATGCGTGCGTGCGTATACAGTGTGTGTGTGCGTGCGTGCTTCATCGTATTTATTATTATTATTATTATTATTATTAATATGCAGGTAATAATAATAAATACGATGAAGCACGCACGCACGCACGCATATACAGTGTGTGTGCGTGCGTGCGTATACAGTGTGCGTGCGTGTATGCGTGCGTATACAGTGTGTGTGTGCGTGCGTGCGTGCGTGCTTCATCGTATTTATTATTATTACCTGCATATTAATAATAATAATAATAATAATAAATACGATGAAGCACGCACGCACACACACACACACACACTGTATACGCACGCATACACGCACGCACACTGTATACGCACGCACGCACACACACTGTATGTACGGGTAAAAAAAGAACTTTAAAAAAAAAAAGTTTGTTTTTTGCAAGAATCGAACCTGGGTCGGCACAGTGCCTTGACTATAGGGGCGAGAGCGCTAACCGTTACGCTACAAGAGGATGAAATAATTCCGAGAATAGTACTACTAGGACAATAAAACCTGCACCACGGCACGCAAAAAAAAAAAAAACAATGGCGGATTCTGTACTCGCCACGGCGGATGCGTGCGTATACAGTGTGTGTGTGCGTGCGTGCGTGCTTCATCGTATTTATTATTATTACCTGCATATTAATAATAATAATAATAATAAATACGATGAAGCACGCATGCACACACACACACACACACACTGTATACGCACGCATACACGCACGCACACTGTATACGCACGCACGCACACACACTGTATATGCGTGCGTGCGTGCTTCATCGTATTTATTATTATTACCTGCATATTAATAATAATAATAATAATAATAAATACGATGAAGCACGCACGCACACACACACACACACTGTATACGCACGCACGCACACACACTGTATACGCACGCACGCACACACACTGTATGTACGGGTAAAAAAAGAACTTAAAAAAAAAAAAGTTTGTTTTTTGCAAGAATCGAACCTGGGTCGGCACAGTGCCTTGACTATAGGGGCGAGAGCGCTAACCGTTACGCTACAAGAGGATGAAATAATTCCGAGAATAGTACTACTAGGACAATAAAACCTGCACCACGGCACGCAAAAAAAAAATAAACAATGGCGGATTCTGTACTCGCCACGGCGGATTCTGTTCTGCCATGGCGGATAATGAAGAATACGCCATGGCGTAAAAAAATAGGTCGTGGCGAGTCACTGCCACGGCGGATTCTGTACTCGCCACGGCGGATTCTGTTCTGCCATGGCGGATAATGAAGAATACGCCATGGCGTAAAAAAATAGGTCGTGACGAGTCGCTGCCACGAATTGATCTCGCTCCACCTGCAGACTGGATCAAAGCTCTCGTGTGCTGTGATGCACATGATTCCTGTAAAACGAGAACAACTGTAAGCATTGTTTTTTGGGTCAAGACACTCAATGCATTTTTATCGAGTGTCGTATCATAGATATGCAAATGTTAACATGGATAAAGAAAAATCAACATGATAGTATGGAGATCCAAGGCTAATATAAAACTAGCTCTGGTATAGCTCTAATGCCAGCAAAAGCAGTAAGGCTATTGACCAGAGCTAGTAGCTATAAAACATGACGATGGAATTAAAATTGATTATAAAACTACATAATGCTTAGCTTACCTTGAACATTTCCTGAGAGAAAGTTGAGCTCTTTGCAACAAACACTTTCCTTTTCTTTGGACATTGGAACACACTTTGTGCAAAGACACCACCTATTTTGCCCAACTCTCGCCTCCTCGCCTCTCTGATCATCATCATCACCTTCATCTACATTTTCAATGTTGTCCTCGTCGTCCCTAAGGATGCGCTCAGGTTCAAACTGAAAAGGCTGAACAGACATGCTATGCTATCGGAGCCGAAGGTTGGAGCGTGAGAGAAAGTAAACATCTAGCAACGTGTGTATAACGTCCCAATTTACCCAGCAGTGCATTGCAACGTAAACAAGTTGCAATGCACATAGGCTACTAGGTCGAAACGTTATGAATTCAACTAGTCATATGAACGACTAACAGAAAAGCAACTCAATACTTCCCGAGGTTAATATGAGCATCACAAAAATGTTTTAAATACGTCTATAAGCAGCTTCTTCGATGTATTCCATACGTTCCTATGAGCTGGAATACTCTGTGACGTCATACCTGCGCCCGGGTGATATAAAATGGCGCCCCCATGGGATTAAAAGAAAAACGATTTTTAAACAGAAGAAGATATCATATGTGTTTTCAATGGTACATTTTTGTTATAGATGGCAAGTATAATGTTTTCAGGGATACAATTCTTATCAGCCAGGGATCACTTTAAGGAACCCAGCAGTGTAGTCAATGTGAACCCTAAATTGGGTTATATAAACAACCCAATTGAGATATTTAAACAAGATTCAAGATTCAAGACTTTATTGCCATGTCAACAGAGTTGATTGGAATTTGTTTCAGTGCACTAAAAAAAACATACATACGATACATCACATAATCAAACAGAACACGATACAAGAGTACAGACATCATATGAGGGGGACCAATAAATAAGAAGAATGCAAAACGTTACAATTCATGTTGAATAAATAAATAGCAAATTCATCACAGTTCATCGTTTTACAAGGCAGCTTCACGCTGTAAAGTGCGAGTGAAAAGAGGGTCAGCATTCAAGAGGCGAACAGCCTCGGGATAAGTGCTGTTCTTGAAGCGGGAGGTATTGCACTTTAGAGACCGGAGTCTCCTACCTGAGGGCAGGGGTGCAAAAAGAGAGCAGGCAGGGTGGGAGGGGTCGGCGATCACCTTCTGCATTCTGCGCTTAGTGCGTATGGTGTAGATAGAGGAGACGGATGGGAGGTCGAGGCCAATGATTTTTGACGCTGTGCGTACCACCCTTTCAAGACGTTTCCTCTCTAAGTCAGTGGTGTTTCCATACCACACTGTGACTGAGAAGACGAGGACACTCTCCACAGTGGCTCTGTAGAAGTGAACCAACGCCTCCCCAGTCACACCGAACTTCTTTAAGAGGCGTAGGAAGTGAAGCCTCTGGTGGGCTTTACTCAAGATGTTACTAGTGTTAACTTCCCATTTTAGGGAGCAGCATATAGTGGTGCCAAGGAATTTAAAACTCTCAACCCTTTCGACAGGCTGGTCATCGATAACCAGGGATGGGGGCATAATCCCCTTTTTCCGGAAATCAAATATAATTTCTTTGGTCTTAGCCAGGTTTAGGATAAGGTTATTATCAGTGCACCAGTCTACGAGGGCTGCCACCTCGGCCCTGTAGGCTGATTCGTCACCATTTTTAATATAGCCAACGACAGTTGTGTCATCTGCATATTTAAAAAAAGAAACAAATTGAGAATGTGAAATAAAGTCATTGGTATAAAGTGCGAAGAGGAGGGCTGAGAGAACGCCCTGGGGGGCCCCAGTGTTAAGAGTCATGGATTGAGAGAGCATGTTGCCAATCTTAACCACTTGCTTCCGGTTAGACAGAAAGTCTAAAATCCAGAGACAAAGAGAGTGATTAATACCCATGGTCAGGAGCTTATCAAATAATTTGATGGGCAAGATCGTGTTAAACGCAGAACTGAAATCAATAAATAAAACTCTAACATATGTGGCAGGGGCCTCCAGGTGCTGTAGGATACTGTGGAGGCACAGAGACACAGCATCCTCTACAGACCTGTTAGCTCGATAGGCAAACTGGAAATTATCCATCTCAACATTGGACAGGCGATTACAGACAATGCGTTCAAATATTTTCATCACGACAGAGGTCAAGGCGACAGGCCTGTAGTCATTCATGCCAACAGCATTAGGCTTCTTAGGGACAGGGATAACCACAGCAGATTTAAAACAAGCAGGGACTTTGCATAGTGTAAGAGACCAGTTAAAAATACCAGTAAAGACTGGAGATAATTGGTGGGCACAGTGCTTTAAAGTAAAAGCAGAGACCTGATCTGGGCCTGCTGCTTTCCTGCGGTGTTTAAGGAGGAGGGTTCTTACCTCTTGCTCACTAATTATAAAGGGAGGGGGGGTAGTTTGTTCTATACTAACTGCTGCTGCTTCACTGGGATGGACATCTCTGGGCATGTCGAATCTACAATAGAACTCGTTCAATCTATCAGGGAGGAGGGGGTCATCATCTGGGGCTCGGCGGCTGCCTTTATACCCTGTGATGGTCTGCATCCCTTGCCAAACACCCTTGGTGTCATTGGCACGTAGCTTGGCTAGCAAACTGTCAGTATATTTGGCTTTAGCTTTTTTCACAGCATGTTCAAACTCATATCTGGCTAATTTAAAAGCCTCTTTGTTGCCACTCTTAAAGGCTTTGTTTTTCTTTGAGCAGAGGGTTTTAACCTCTTTACTGAACCAAGGTTTGTTATTGCTAAAAACAGTAACAGTCTTAGATGGGATACAGAGAGACTCCGATAACTTTATGTAGGAGGTAACTGTGTCGGTATACTCATCCAGGTCATCGCATGCATCTTGAAAAACAGACCAGTCAGTTAAATCAAGGCAGGCACTCAGGCTATCGGCAGCCTCAGGGGACCATTGTCTTACAGTCTTAGAGCAACGTTTGTTGGTCTTCAGCTGCTGACGATACTGGGGGATCAGTAAGATAGAGTTATGGTCCGACAGACCGAGGGGGGCACGCACCACGGCATGAAACGCGTGGGGTATGGTGCTGTAGCATTGGTCAAGAGTTTTCTCACCTCTAGTGGCAGCGTGGATCTGTTGTTTATATCGCGGAAGCGACTTCCTCAAGTTAACATGGTTCAGATCTCCCATAATAAGGACGGCTGAATGTGGATGGGCATTTTCCAATTCCGTGATGTGTGTAGCTAGCTGTCGGGCAGCTGACATTGCTCCAGCCTGTGGGGGAATATACACAGCTACCAAGATGATTGAAGCGAATTCCCTCGGGAGGTAGAAGGGTCTGCATCGGATGCTAAGAGACTCGAGCTCTGGCGAACATGATCGGTGTAGAACTTTAGTGTCGGAGCACCATCTGTCTTTCACGTAGAAACAAACTCCTCCTCCGCGGCGTTTCAGCGAGTCCTCAGTCCGGTCTGCGCGGTGAAGAGTGTAGCCAGGTAATGCACCAGCTGAGTCGGTGACACATTCGCGCAGCCATGTCTCTGTGAGGCAGAGCACGGAGCAGTCTGAGACGTCACGCTTGGAGTTGACGACAAGAGATAGTTCAAACAACCTAATTGTTGGGTTAAATGGACCAACCCAATCTGTTGGGTTAAATTAACCTAACGTGTGTTCTGTCCAATAGTTAACCAGCGTAGGGTTAGAATTCTACCCAAATTGGGTCATCCCGCAGTTTTTAGAGTGTAGCAACGAGTTGAGAGTTTTGTTGGGCTTCCTCCTCACGGAGGACACAGGCTGGGGCGCTCGCCGCTAACCCATACTGCTCACCCGGGTGCCGTCTACATTCCGGCTGTCACCCGTCTCTCCTGTGGTCACAAGACTATACCTTGGTTGTCACATAGTCTATTCCTATGAGTCACTATAAATAGAAGAACTATAACAAAAAACATTGCATTGATGCACCTGGTACGAACGGAGACTGTCGATTTCCGATGTTTGAGCCGTACCATCCTGGAGACCGAGACCTATCCAACGACTTTCCCTGCTCCAACCCTTTCACACCCCTACAGGAGTGTGCATTCACGGCTTATCAGCCAAAGAGCCAGCGTTGTCCCAGCACGCGGTCCCGTCCGATAAAACGCCCTGGTCCCAGTCAGAACTCATCCTCCAGCTCCTCGACCCTCACCTCGACCCCCAAAAGAGGCAAGGGCCGCCGGGAAAACGGCGTCGCCTCGCAATCACCACGGGAACCCCCCCCCGTTCCTGTCCATCCATGTCCAGCGTGTGTAGTAAACAACACTACACATGCATGGCCAATTGTCACCGCACTGTCACTGTCACCGCACTGTCACCGCATTGTCTCTGCACTCAATGAGCTCAGCTGTGCATGATCTCTATGAAACAAGGTCCATATCATCGAACACCAGCAATCCCCCCACCAACCCCACCCCCTGCCCTTCTATGATCTATCTACTTGTGGGAGACAGCATTGTCCGTGATATAACCATCCCACATACTGTATAACCAGCTCTTTCTCTGGTGCAAATATTTTAGATCTCCTCCCCCACATTCCAATCATTCTCAAGCAGCACCCCTCCATCCACACAGTCATCCTACTGTAAGTACTGTAGGTCCAGGCAGTCATTGGAAATGTATAATGACTATGAGACCCTGGTAAATTCTGTTAAAATACAGGGAATATTCTGCATATTCTCTGGCCTAATCCCCACTCTCCATCGCAGCACGGATACATTCAGCCGCCTCCTTAGTGCAGACAAATGGCTGTTTAATTTCTGCCAGAGAAAGGGATATGGCTTTATTCCCTATATTGTAATGACTCCTGGAAAATCTCATAAACTCTAACGAGAACTCCTGCACCCTAACAAAGCAGGCTTAAATGTTCTGGCCAAAAACATATCCCACCATCTCGCCAACAGCGACTCCTCCTCAGACAGAAAGTGCCCATTACCCACATCAGTCAGCCATCATCATCTTGACAATCATCACACAGGGACAGTTTTCTCTATATCCACTATTCCTACAGCCAAAAGACCAAGGCCTATCGCTCTCCCATCTAGCCGTGGTGTGGCAAGCTTTTACAGGTTGCTTTTAATCATTGTCCTACTGTTAACAGCCAGCCCCCATCTGACCCCCCCACAAGGTTTGCTTTAATCAATGCCAGATCCATAGCCAATAAGACTTTTATACTAAATGATTTTTTTTCTCCTCAAAGGAGTTAGACTTTCTCTTTGTGACTGAAACTTGGGTTAGTGATGGTGATGCAAGCTCATTCTCTGAATTGTTACCTCCCAACTTCACCTATTTTAATTCTCCTAGAACTACGGGCCAAGGAGGAGGTGGCATAGCAACAGTGAACAGTTTTAAGTGTAAACAACTTTTATCCATTGCATTTAACAGCTTTCAAGCCTCCTCAATATAATAAGGACTTCATACATGATCTGAGCTCCTAGCTGAAGTTATGCCAAAGTATTGTAACCCCCGCTAAATAAATAGATCGGACAGGATACAGAAGTATGGTACAAGCATAATAGTTTTATTTATAAATATGGTACAAAAGGCTTTTATTTGTATATCAAAAAGTATTAAAAGTAGCGGTTGAGATGACTTATAAAATGGGGAAGAATGGTTGTTTCACAAAATACAGCATTACTAAAATAACAGTCCTTTACAGGGCCGTTTCAACTTGAACCTATGGACAAACAAGAGTCAGTGATGTGCACAGAATAGCTACATCCATTATGCATTGACCAAACAGCTGAACTCTACGGATTACAATATATCCCATATAATGCCCAACAGTCACCATTTAATGCAGCATAATATATGATAATAACAACAATAACACAGAACAGAAATCATAATACTAGGCAACCCAACCAAAAGTATCGCCTTACCAGGTCTCGTAACTCTAAACACATGCACTGTCTTTCACTGGCGTCATACAGGCCAACATCTCCACCTGTAGCTGTTACATGCAGGTTAGACCATTCAACAGAACGCCGCACATGATTCCATCGTTCTGCCCTGCACAAACACACATACGGCAGTAGGCTACTCTCATTCCTCACGTTAATGTCCTACACAGAATGGGGAAGCCACACCCCAAACATCTGTCTGTGAACCTCCCAGGCTACACTACAGCGCACTGCAGAAGTGTGGTGTAGACCTGACAATGACAATACTCTCATTTTTAGAATAGATCATACAAAACATATTTAACGAGCATTTAGGCTTACAAAAGGAGCATATAGGCTTACCAAATGACAATCATGCAGCCGAGCATACCTCTCACAACGCATGAACGTTACGGCGTTTGTGAGACCCACAACTGACATCCTGTCATCTGCCTGTCCAGAACATCCTTAAATATACGTCTCACTTAGGACTCTACTACCCTCTAGGGGTTACAGTATGACCAGGTCCTGATTGTTGGTGGCATGAACACACACATGTGTTGTCCCACTATGCCACAAGTCAAATACTTTTTAAATGTTATTGAGGCTTTTAATCTTGTACAGTCTGTATCTGGTCCCGCTCATGAAGGTGGTCACACACTTGACCTTGTTTTGTCTTGTGGTTTATCTGTCTTAAATGTAAACATCCATGATTGCCACATGCCTTTTTCATTTGCACTCTCTCTCTCTCGCCAATCTCTAAAACAGCGCCTTCCTGCTCGCCTTGGCCATATGCTAAAACCTGGCACTGCTGCCCAATTTCCAGATGCCTTCACTAGTGCCATGGATGCGGGCTGCTCTGTACCACAGAGTGGTGGGGACTCTTCTTTTCTCTCCACCTGTCAAATCATCCTCTCGACACAGTTGCTCCAAAGAAAGTCATGCCTCCTAAACCCCGAATTAGAACCATGGCTAAATAAATGACACCACTCGTGCTGCTAGACAGGTATGTAGACAAGTCGAACGCAGGTGGAAGAGAGACAAACAAATGTCCTTCACTACCTTAAGGGAAAGCTGGAACTGCTAACAGAGAAATGTTAAGGCTGAAAAAACTAAGCACTTTTCTAAAATTATTTTAACTAATTGTCATAAAACCAGAGTACTTTTTAGCAAATTGTAAATACAATCACTACAATTAGAGCCCATAATATTCCCCCTTCGTTTGACCCGTCCATCAATTTTACTTCCACTGCCACTTTTACTCCCTTTGAAGCCGTCTCCCTTCCCTCCCTTAATTGCGACCATCTGACTCAACCAACACTAACCCCAACAAACCATGCATGTCCTCGTTCTCTCCTCTTTCCCCAGACGAGGTTCTACAACTAGTGACATCTACTAGACCTACAGTACCACCTGTCCTCTAGACCCTGTCCCGACTCCAAACTTCCAGACCATCGCACCTGATGTGCTCCTCTTCATCACCTCCATCATCAACGCCTCAATAACCTCAGGCTGCGTCCCATCTGCCCTCAAGTCAGCCAGAGTAAGGCCACACCTCAAGAAACCAACCCTTGACCCCTCAGATGTCAATAACTACATTTCATTTATTTCTAAAAACCATTGAACGTGTTGTCTCCAACCAGCTCTCTCTCCATCTCTCACAGAACAACCTGCTGGATCCCAACCAGTCCGGGTTTAAGAAGGCCCACTCCACAGAAACTGCCCTGCTGGCAGTCACAGAAGCACTACATGCTGCCCAAGCTGCTTCCCACTCTGCAGTCGTGATTCTCTTGGACCTATCGGCAGCATTTGACACAGTGAACCACCAGCTGCTCCTAGACACCCTAGCGGATCTAGGCATCGGTGGAACGGCACTAAAGTAGTTCTCCTCCTACCTCACCGACCGGACCTACCAGGTTTCCTGGAAAGGTCTGTTATCATCCCCCCAAACCCTCCAAACTGGGGTCCCACAGGGATCTGTACTTGGTCCCCTCCTTTTCTCACTGTACACTAAATCCCTTGGCACTATCATCTCTGCTCACAATATATCCTATCACTGCTACGCAGATGACACACAACTGTTTCTATCCTTCCACCCCTCTGCCACTCAGGTGAAAGAGCGCATCACTGCATGCCTCTCACAGTGGATGTCCTCCAACTACCTTCCCAGCTAAGTCATGCCCTATGCGGGGGCTAACTATTTCCGTAGACAACGCCCTGGTAACGTCTGTCCCAACAGCCAGGAATCTTGGTGTTGTCCTGGACAGTCAGCTCTCGTTCAAAACTCACATCACAGCTGTCACTCAATCCTGTAGGTTCACACTCTATAACATAAGACGAATCAGACCGTTCACCCAGGAATCAGCCCAGCTCCTAATCCAGACAACAGTCTTGTCAAAACTCGACTATTGTAACTCCCTCCTTACTGGCCTACCAGCATGTGCACTTAAGCCTCTCCAACTGATCTAAAATGCTGCAGCTCGCTTGGTCTTCAACCAGCCAAAATTCTCACATGTCTCCCCCCTGCTCCGCTCCCTCCACTGGCTCCCGGTCGCTGCCCGCATACAAAACTCTGATGCTGGCATTCAAAGCAACCAAAGGTATGGCTCCCCCATATCTTGCAAGTATGATTGAACCCTACAAACCCTCCCGCGCACTCAGATCAGCCAACGCAGGGAAGCTGGAAGTACCCTCACTAAAAACGCTGGGACAACGCTCCACACGTCCCAAACTCTTCTCCCTTCTGGCTCCAAAACTGTGGAATGAGCTTCCCATTGCAGTCAGAACTGCAGCATCACTCCCAATCTTCCGCCGTAGTCTGAAAACCCACCTTTTCAGACTCCATCATGGCCCATAGCACTTACCCTACCCCCTTAGATAGCATTTCTGTAGACTTAGATAGCATTTGATGCAGACCTATAGCATGTTATGTAGACAGCACTATAATTGCATTGTATGTAGTCATAGCACGTCATAGTACATATGTATAGCATAAATAGTATATATGTATAGTTTCATTATATAGATATTCCACTGTTACGTTCTTAGCTTATGCATGTTTCATGATAAATGCTTTTTATGTGATGTATTCCCATGCTTTTTTGTTCTTGCTTAATGTAAATCGCTCTGGATTAAGAGCGTCTGCTAAATACCTAAATTGTAAATTGTAATTGACCATCGTTTCTAAATTAAAACCCTCATCCTGTCCCACAGATATTATTATTATGTTAAATGCCTAGTTTACTTGGAGCTGATCTACAAGCTCTACAAGCTCAAAGTTCAGTTTTCCCTTTAAATACTTATACATAACATTTAAAATGCTTAGATGTTTACCAAATTTTCAAAAAAAAATCAAGCTTAAAGGTTACAGTAATCTGAAATGTTTCATTGAAAACATTCACACAGTTGTAGACCTACATGTGTTTGTAGACGAGTATGTCAACAGGACACGTGACTTCCGGTGGCATGCACTGATTTGTTTGACCCGCACATGTCGCTCCTCAAATTCGTAAAATAAGTCAAGTCTGGCGGCATCAAAGTTACATTCATGCAGCGCAATATTTACTACAGTGTAGGCACTAAGCAAGTATAAAGAAAAAGAAAGAAAAAAAAAGACGTTACTGAAGAGGACTCCATGGCACCGCCGACGCGCAACACACCCGTGCCAACAATGGATGCAGAGACAATCAGCAAACTAATCAGAGACGTTGTCCGTGCAGAATTTATTATTGCACTAAAACCCATTCAGACAAGTTTGAACCGTCTGGAAAGCTCACTTAAAGATTGCGCCTCAAAAGTGGAGGCGTTGGAAGAGACGGCAAATCAGACGGATACACGCCTAGACCAGCTAGAGAAAGACTACAGTGTATTGGAAAAAAAGCATGAGCTGTTGAAAATGAAGACGGTAATGCTAGAAAATCACAGCCGCAAATTCAACTTAAGAATCCTTGGGCTGGAAAGCGGAGTTGAAGAAGGCAAACCAACAGCGTTTGTGCAGAAACTACTTTATAATCTGTTTGGAGAGGAGACGCTGGGTCCACCCCCCCTCGTAAGCATAGCACACCGCACCGGGCCAAAAGACAAAGGGAACCGCTGCATGATTGTTAGAATGCACAGCACGGAAACCAAGATGATAATACAACGCCTGGCAACAAGAAATGTAGGAAAACTCAACTACAATCACAAAAAGCTGAGTATATTTCCAGACATACCCGCAGAGCTGCGCGAACAACAAGCCAAATTCAACGAAATCCGAGGCTTGCTACGCAACACCACCTTAAGATACGGGGTAGTCCACCCCGCAAAACTACTCATCACCTTGAACGAGGAGACCCACAGCTTCCTTAAAGCAGAGGACGCCATGAAGTTCTACATGGAAAAGATTAAACCAACGCTGGAACCAGCCGGAGGACGCGACGAAAATATACCTGCGGAGGAGGAGCAGTCCGACCAGACAGACGAGAAGCAAGCCAGCGCCGGAGAGGAAAAACAAGCCGAGGCTGGAGCACCCGCAGACGGAAGCGACGGCACCTAGACCCGTGGACGCGGAGGTCGGTAGGCTATCATTGTGTGGAGAAACTACGTTTAAGATTATTGCAAGATCTAGGCAACCTACACCTACTCCATGAGCAACGAATGTTGGACAGACAGAGGGTGTGGCGTTACCTTAGAACATACACACAATTACTTTATCATACAGTACACGCTGCGTGACAGAAAGAATGAACTTGAATTACTGCAGAGAATGCTGCCAGATGAACTTTAAACAATTATATAATGTCGAAAAAGGAGTGCAACAGGTGAGAGTCATTTGTCTGTTGCTGCCCCAGCTCCACTAAATAGTGTGGAGAGATGGGAGTTAAAGAAGGGATGTATACGTTATGTTTAAAGACTATTGTGACCTATTTATTTATTTCCTTTTTGGGGGTTGAGGGAGGTGGGGGGGAGAGGGGAGGGAGGGCAAGGTTCCATGAAGGGTGCGACAAGATAGACAATGGTATAATTTATAAAATGATGAAGAAAGAAAAATGAAATGAAATGAAACATTATTCTACTTATAGTTGGTTTAAGAATTGCGGCTGGACTTATCAATGGCTAAGCTAATTATTTTCTCATGGAATGTGCGGGGCCTTAATACAGCAGTAAAGATCGCTAGCTGCTTAGACGTTATTCATAGAAAGGGGGCAGATGTTGCATTACTTCAAGAAACACATGTCATGGAACAAGATATAGCTAGAATTGAAAACTCTAATTACAATGTGATTTCTTACTCATCAGCCAACAACAAATCAAAAGGGGTTATCATAATTGCACGTAAAGGCCTTAAATTGAAGATTTTGGATAAGGGTGGAGACCAAGAGGGTAGAATAACATATGTAAAAGGAACATTTGGTGGTCAGAAAATTGCGTTGGTGAATGTGTATGCCCCAAACTCTTATGAACCTCTATTTTATGAATCATTGTCCAATTATATGGTAGACATGACCGGTTACCAAATTATTCTCGGTTCAGACTTCAATGCTGTATTTAATTATAGGTGGGATAGATCCAACAACACTACCAATAATTCACTCTCCAATACAGCACTTTGCAATCTAGCTCAACATTTTAATCTAACAGATGTTTGGAGATCTAAAAACCCTGATAAAAAAGAGTATACATATTTTTCGGCAAGACACCAGACGTTTAGTAGGATCGATGTCATTTTAGTATCCTCAGGTCTACTACATTTTATAAAAAGCGTTAGAATCATACATATGTCTCTTTCAGATCACCACGCTAATAAATGTGAATTCAAATTCCCGACCAACTCACCTAAAAGGGCACCCCGGTGGAGACTTAATGGAACATTATTACAAAGCCCTCAGTTATGTGAACAATTTAAACAGGGACTAGCAGAATTTGTAGAGATAAATAGGGACTCGGTCACAGATATAAGATACGTTTGGAATGCCATCAAAGGGTTCATTAGGAATAAATCTATAGCATTTTCTTCAGGGGTGAATAGAAGACAATTAAAAACTATATCAGACTTGGAACATATTCAGTCAAAATTAATTGAGGAACAACAGAATAACTTTAATAGAGAAAGAGAACGACAATTAGTTAAGACTACATCTGAATTAAATACATTAATTACAAAACGCTCAGAATTTCTGGTGCATAGAGCTAAACAGTCTGATTATTTGGATGGAAGCAAACCAAGCTTTCTACTCGCTAGTAAGATTCGGTATAATGAAGGATTAGCTGATATAAATGAAATCTTTAATGAAACTGGCACACTGTTAAATGACCCCGCTCTTATAAATGCCGAATTTCAAAAGTTCTACAAAAAGCTATATACATCCAACACTACCAACACAATAGAAATGGAAACCTTTTTCACAGGACTAGACCTTCCTCATTTATCCCTCACCGAGGTAGAATGTTTAGAAGCCCCTATAACACTTAATGAAATTTATGACGCACTGAAATCGATGAATTCCGGAAAATCCCCTGGGTTAGACGGCATCCCTCCAGAGCTATACCAGACGTTCTGGCCTGAAATCGGACCTATACTACTAGAAATGTTTCAAAAAGCTACTAGGGAAGGAAATTTCCACAGAGATGTAAATACTGCCATTATATCTTTACTACATAAGAAAGGGAAAGACCCTAACCATTGTTCCAACTATAGAGCAATATCATTATTAAATGCAGATGTGAAATTGTACGCTAAGGTCATATCAAGACGACTAGAGACTGTACTTCAGACTTTGGTAAATCCAGATCAGACAGGGTTTGTAAAAAATAGATTAGCTTCAGACAACATACGTAGATTACTTCACATTATACATCTTGCGCCAAATATAATATCTCCATGTGCCATACTTTCAATTGACTGCGAAAAAGCATTTGATAGTTTACAGTGGCCATATTTATGGTATACGTTTAAAAAAATGGGCTTTGGAGATGGGTTTATAGGCATGCTACAGACACTCTATAATAACCCAACTGCAATTGTCCTTACTGGAAACCAATGCTCAACACCACTCAGTATTGCAAGAGGCTGCCGCCAAGGTTGCCCAATCTCCGGATTATTATTTATCATTTCTTTAGAAGTCCTAGCACAAAAAATTAGACAATCAGAGAATGTGAAACCAATAGTAGTACAAAATACATATCATAAAATATCGGTATATGCAGACGATTTATTGCTTTATATGAATGATGTGTCCTCCACACTACCTGCTGCATTAGAGATATTTGAACAATTTAGTAAGATATCCGGTTACAAGATCAATGCAAACAAATCAGCCCTTTTACCATTAAACAAGGCAATGATGGAGACCCAAATAGACACTACAATCCCCATAGTGCATTATTTTAGATATTTAGGTATTGACATATATGCAAATTTAGAAACAATAATAGCAAAAAACTACAAACGACTACATAACGCAATCAAAGATGACTATGATAAATGGGGTAAATTAAATCTTTCAATAGCAAGCCGTATATCAATTGTGCGGATGAATACACTACCCAAAGTAAATTTTTACGTGAGTATGTTACCCTTAGAAATACCCCACGGGTTTTGGGACAAGATAAAAACAGCAGTATCAAAATTCATCTGGAACAAAAAGAAACCAAGAATAAGTACAGCCATATTAGAACATAGTAAGGAGTGTGGAGGACAAAATCTACCCAACTTTGAACTGTATTATATATCTTTTACTCTTCGTCCTTTGCAACATTGGTTTTCAGATGAAGGCCAGACGCCTTGGGTTCAGATAGAAAAAAATATTGTATTGCCATTTTTACTCAAAGATACCTTGCTCTGTAACCTGACTGAAGAATATTGTATAGAAAGGTTTGGTCCTATTATTGCTCATGCTGTCCGAATATGGAAACGTACAGAAAACATACTTAAATGGCAAAACCCATGGCATAAAAATACGCCAATATTTAGGAACAATCATTTACTCATAGGCCAAAGACCCATCATATTCCATCAATGGCAACGGTGTGGCATTAACATACTTCCGGACATGATGAGCAATGATGGAC
Organism: Protomyctophum bolini; assembly: GCF_963924005.1. NCBI lineage: Eukaryota > Metazoa > Chordata > Actinopteri > Myctophiformes > Myctophidae > Protomyctophum > Protomyctophum bolini. Next base: position 2,657,810 of record NC_137871.1, read on the forward strand.
TTATGTCATTCCAAGAACTCAAATCCAAGTATAATCTGCCTGGCTCCTCCTTTTTCTTTTATTTACAGTTACGTACTGCAATGCGTACATATGGAGTACCTTGGAATAGTATTCCCAAACATCCAGTTATCGAAATGATTACCTCAGATATTAACAAAGGCTTTGTTTCTCATGTATATGGAGAATTACAAAAAGTGTCAAACACCTTTATGGGAATTACCACAATATGGAATATAGACCTGAAAGATTATGGACATGTAGATTGGAAGAGAGTGTGGAACAATATTACTATAACCTCTCGTAACTATAACCATCAGATGATGCACTATAAACTAATACACAGATTCTATCTAACTCCAAGAAAACGCTGTCAACTACAATTAGTACCAAACCCAGTATGTAATTTGTGCTCATTGAGAACGGTGGGCACATATGTACATGTGTTCTGGGAGTGTCCCAAGGTCATGACATTCTGGTCTCGAGTAGCTAGGACCTTATCTGAAATACTTACAATGGAGATACCTTGCCTCCCCCAGATTTTTTTGTTAAACGATGATTCCACACTCTCAATACCAGTCATTAAAAAAAAAGTATTCTTTGCTGGAACTACTGCTGCAAAAAATCTCCTTGTCTCTAGATGGAAACCTCCACATAGTCTTGCTGTAAAAAAATGGAAAATACTATTTCTGAATGTATTGGGGTTGGAAATATCAATTGCGAGAACGAATGGAGCAAAAAGGCAATCTATTGATGCACTTACAGAGGCTGTAGAAAAGGTCAAAGCACAACTATAATGCCATAATGTAACTATTTATGTATTTATGTATGTATGTATGTATGTATGTTGTATGTATGTACACATGCCTACTTTTCAATCCTTATTTATAAGTCTACCAACCATATTTATTTATTATTATTTATTTATTTATTTCTAAATGTCAAATTAACTGATGAAATGTCTGCTCTTGTTGCAACGATAATTGGAACCTTGGGGAGGGTGGGGCGATGGGGGAATTGTAATGAAAATGAAAAATGCTTAATAAAAACTTGGTCACAAAAAAAAAAAAAGTAAAGTATGATATATAATAGCTACAAGAGAATGACAGCTTGGCACGCGCGAACAGCAACTTTTATTTTTGTAGAAGAGGAAAACTAATTGTTTATGCCGTTGGCCTGTTTATTTGTATTAAAAAATATGTCTCTTTTCCCTTGATCTTTATTAGTATAATAGTATTAGTTTAGTATTAGATTAATACACGATAATCAACAATAACACTAATTTATCATCATATTTATTTACCAAATCAAATCATAGTACATAGGCCTACGCAAATTAAAGTTACAAATTACTGTCGCATGTTGCCATTCTCTTGTACTGGACAGGCAAGGCGGGCAGTGTCGGTAGGCCAATCAGAGGCAGGCGGGGCATTACCATTGGCGGAGCACATGCTATTGTCTGGTATAGTATAGCACAACTGTCATGTCTTAATCCCTTTTGTAATAAAGTCACTTTTAACTAGGATTTGGGAATTGATATATTCTAACATGATCTTCTCTTTGCAGTGAAGCCATGCATTATTAATACGTATTTAATTCTGCTTTTGAGTTATAATTACAATAATAATCATTGTACCACTGGAAACGCACGTCTCTGCTCCTCAGCCCAGTGGGTTTTCAATTAGTAGCCTATCATGTATTATTATTCTCTGCCAGGTGAAACTCCCATGGTGACGTAGTGGTAAAGTGCCCTGGTCACACATGCATGGACTGTACATAATCAAAACTCTGATTCAATCAATCAGTCAATCTATTTATTTATTTTTAATTCCCAGCAATGCTCTTCTTTGTTTACACTCCAAATGGTATGGACCTTAATTACTACCCTATAGAGCGTCGCAGTCCCGCCCCCTACCATGGCCCAGGAAATTATTCTCTGTTCATTTTCCTCATAGACATTTCAGAAAGTATTTATTTAAAGACGTTTACGCTGCGGACAAATCATGACAACAAACACAATTTTTCAGACCAAACAAAGAATTAGAAAGTAGAAAAAAACGGCAGGTTACAACACATTTATTGTTGTTTTTCTTCTATGTAATTATTTGTTTTGTCCAAAATATTGTGTGTGTTGTCATGATTTGTCACGACTCAAGTTGGCTTCGTACGCCGCTTTAAAGGTCTTTAAATAAATACTTTTTGAAATGTCTATGGGAAAAAAGCGTCGTCATGAAAGGGGGCGGGACTGCAACGCTCTATTGGCTGGCAACACAGAACACACGCCAGGTGATGCCTATCATGAACGAATATCAAGAATATAAAAGGGGTTCTACAAACAATGTGATGATCACCAGACAAGATGAAGACAGTGATTACAGCTTCTTGGCTGTGGCTGCAGCTGAAAAGGCAAGAGCAACTAAATGAGCAGCAGGCCCTGTCCGCTCGCAGGAGAGCACGTATCCGCCGTGCATTAATCCTGCTCATCCACAAGGTAAGCCAGCTGTTCTTAAACCAAACATCAGTAGGTGGGTAGGCAATGTCATGGATGTCAAACAAAAGCCTAGACAATTCACACATCTTGTGTTTTGCATGCACTGTCTGTCAAGCACTCATTACGGTCATTTACATGAATGGATACATAGCAAAGTTATTAATGACAGTCCTCATGCAATTGTAGAGATTCTTGTAGATATAGTTCATGTGTACATGACAACAATCACTCACTTTCAATTAAATTCACAGGACCACAGTCCGTCTCTGGTAAAATATGCCATGGTGAACAGGGGTGTGCGTGTGCTGAGAAGATGGTTTGACCCAAACTACCCTCACCTCAGGAGGGAGTACCGCCTGAGACGGGAGACCATCGTGGCCCTCATCAGGCTGCTACCAAATGAGGGGACGCATGGCTGGGGACGAGACATCATGGTGTTTGTCACACTGTACTGGCTGGCACATGGCGCCTCCTATTTGGTGGTGTACGGGACATTTGACATGCCAAAGACCACTGTTCACAGGCTGGTCCAGAGCATGTGAGCGGAGCGGAGCGGAGCGGAGCGGCCGAGAAATCCGCTCTTCGCTCTGGACGGCTTTAATTCCGCTCTCATTCGCTCATGTTGATTCCCCCCCAACGCCGCTCCCCGCTCGCTCAGCGCTCACCTTCATTTACGCATCGACCGCTCCCCGCTCCGTGCTCGCTCCGAGCTCCACTCAGATATGCCCGCTCAGCAGAAAGAAATGACGGGGGAAGAATAAAATAAAATGCTGTTTTCCTGAAATTGGCTAATTAAACCTGAAGGCCTTCGTTTCTTTTTTGGAGCATGATGTAAATTAGCTTGATTTCGTTATTTAAAATATCATAGAATAATTAAAACAGACCCAGTTCAAATGTATCAACCGAAGTATGGTATTTATTTTAATGTACCACTGCGAGCACCATGCCGCAACCAAGTTCAACGCCAGTGACTGAAGCAGAACCACAATAAAAAAACAAAAACGATAATTATGCACAGCCCTCGGGGCATATAGCTTTTTGCATACTGTTAGTGTTAATAAAGTATTAAATCAATCAACCAATCAATCGGAGGTAGAAGTTGAACATATCACTGCCAGGGCATAAGACAGATACAAAATTACGAATATGACATTCTTTAAAATATTTCGGAGCCTCTGAGGAGGCCGTAATAGCCTATAGGCCTATAAGGCGCATGCCTAGTATAAGGCCTTGGCTTAAAGCCACTGAACAAAATTAACACACACAAGTGAATCAAAATATAAAAGTGCTGTTGGATAGGCTACATTTACAGAAATGTATAAAATCTAAAACAGAATGCTACATTGTTATGTATGAAATAAAAAATAAAAAAATAGTATCGCTGCAATGCTGCTAACTTTGGGCCATTAACTTTAGGCAGGCCTATTATTGCATTTTGCAATAAAAGGCTATAGGCTATTCGTTTTGTCACTTAGTGCATTTTAAACAAAATAAAACAATGCTCATGTCTTGTGCCTATATATCTGCCATGCAGTGCCACTGCCTAAGGCAGTATCGTTGAGTTCACTTTCAAGAACACGAGTTTAGCCAATGTCTGAGGCTTCAAACTCATGCAGTGATTTCTTGACATCACACCGGCAGCTGAAAACACCCGTTCTGCGCTCGCAGAGCCACTGGGAATACTGAACACTTTAGTCAGGCGTGGAAAGGACTTGGCGTTTGTTTTCCAAAGTGCAATGACATCTGTGACATCGTCGGGGTTCGATCTTGGGGACGAGAGGTAGCTTTCAACTTCATTTTTCGCATCGCCTCCTCCCTTGGGCTGCGTCTCTGAAAAGTATGATCCAAACATGGGAGGCCTCTTGATTACTTCGGGCGCGTCAGTTGTGGTGGTTGATTCTCTGCCGTCGGGTTGACCTGCTGCCTGTCCTGCAGCGTTTGCCGCGGGCATTTCTTTGGCCATGCATTTCCTCTGCGTCTTTGACGAGGAGATCACATATTTCTCCAAGTCTGTTGCAAACCAACTGATCACGGATTATCCACTCTGTTTTGAAACGAGGATCTAACACTGACGCGAAGAGGAGGTGTTTATCATCGTAATACATTCTGAAGCGAGTGGACACGTTATTGGACAGTGTTTCCGCGAAATAAGCTATTCCTAATGGAAGGGCAGCGTTGTTGTTGACGAGCAGGGATTTAAGCTCGCCTACAGCAGGGAGAATCATGCCCAAATTCCAAAGCTCTCGTTGCATGTTGTCTGTGAGGTCAGCCAGCGGTGACAATAGGTGAGTGAGTCGACGCACGTCATTTAGGGTGAGATTTGCTGCGGTTGTTTTAAGTTTGCTCTGCCACAATGGATCTTTATGGAACAACTTTAGAACAGACTCCACCATGCGCAACTGGCTGCTCCATCGTGTCGGGCAAGCAGTGGTTGGTCGCACACCCAGACGGTCAGTTTCCTCCGTGTTCAGACAACTCTTATGCACACTTTTCACTAGCTTTCCCACTTTAACTAGCAGGCGATTGATCATCATGCTCGTTAACTGCGTCTTTGATAGCTAACTGAAGCAGATGAATTGGGTATCGCAGGTGTAAACTTGATACGGTGAAGTACTGGTTTACCATAGCCTCTACATTATTAGTAACCGCGTCCACTTGGTTTTGCGAGAGCGCAGGTTCCTCCTCCGCAATTTCCTCCCCTTCCTCCACCAACACTATCGTTCTCCTCTTCTCCTTCAGCGTCAGGGAGGATGTTAACCCTCCCATGGCCAATAACGTTATCCGCGTGGTAAATCAACAAATCCCACGTGGCCAATAACGTTATCCGCGTGGTGGGGTCTTTTTTGGTGGCTAGGTGGGGGTCTTATGCAACATGTCACAAAGTTTCGTTTTGCTGTGATCAATGGTTCGTTCACAATTAATTGTAATTAATTGTTCAACCACTAGAGGACAGCCATGCTTAACCAAAAATAGAGAGCGCATGCAAATGCCTCCCAAAGTGAGTGTAAACACAACATCATGTGCTGAGCAACATTCAGTAGCCGTGAAACATGAGCAGCAGCCTTGCTAGCATATCACAGACAGTCATTCAACACTTCCACACCTCCTTTCAATAACCTCACATGTCCCACTCCCAAGCCAACAAACAATGATCAAACGACCACACACACAATGCCAGCACAACAGCTCCGGCCATCACAACAGCTCCGGGGAGGGGGGGGGGCCTCCGGTAAGCCGTCATGTGAACCATTCCACATCAAAGAACCACGATCACCAAAACAAAAAAAAACAACTTTTAGCTCTCCATTTATTTTATTTGTACAGTGTCACTATGACCCCAGGTCCCACGGCGATCAAATTGCTATATGTTTATACACAACATCATCACAACAGATCGCATCAAAAGAAAAAAACGTGTGTTTTTATAGCTCCGGGGATCAAGTCGCCCTGCAACCTAAAACAAGCGCTCTGATCGCATACACAACGCCCAGACATCAAATAAAACCAATCACAACAAACTGTGGCATATAAAAAGGTGGTTTATTTTCTCACCTTTCTGTGGGAGTAGTCGTATGTTGCAGAGAACCAGAGAGGACGTGTTGCAGAGAGAGAGAGAGAGCTAGTGAGTTGTCAGTGAGTTTGATAGAAATCGCCGAGATGTCTGCTCGTAAACAACGTAATCCGAAGCGGGGTGGTGTTGGAGGAGGAGATGGACAAGAAAAGAAGCAGCAGCGTGGTGGTGTTGGAGGAGGAGATGGACAAGAAAAGAAGCAGCAGCGTGGTGGTGTTGGAGGAGGAGATGGACAAGAAAAGAAGCAGCAGCGTGGTGGTGTTGGAGGAGGAGATGGACAAGAAAAGAAGCAGCAGCGTGGTGGTGTTGGAGGAGGAGATGGACAAGAAAAGAAGCAGCAGCGTGGTGGTGTTGGAGGAGGAGGAGGAGATGGACAAGAAAAGAAGCAGCAGCGTGGTGGTGTTGGAGGAGGAGGAGGAGATGGACAAGAAAAGAAGCAGCAGCGTGGTGGTGTTGGAGGAGGAGATGGACAAGAACAGAAGCAGCAGCGCGGTGGTGTTGGAGGAGGAGGAGGAGATGGACAAGAAAAGAAGCAGCAGTGTGGTGGTGTTGGAGGAGGAGATGGACAAGAAAAGAAGCAGCAGCGTGGTGGTGTTGGAGGAGGAGGAGGAGATGGACAAGAAAAGAAGCAGCAGCGTGGTGGTGTTGGAGGAGGAGGAGGAGATGGACAAGAACAGAAGCAGCAGCGCGGTGGTGTTGGAGGAGGAGATGGACAAGAAAAGAAGCAGCAGCGTGGTGGTGTTGGAGGAGGAGATGGACAAGAAAAGAAGCAGCAGCGTGGTGGTGTTGGAGGAGGAGGAGGAGATGGACAAGAACAGAAGCAGCAGCGCGGTGGTGTTGGAGGAGGAGGAGGAGGAGATGGGCAAGAAAAGAAGCAGCAGCGCGGTGGTGTTGGAGGAGGAGGAGATGGACAGGAAAAGAAGCAGCAGCCTCCAGCGTCGGCTCGTAAAGGGCGAGGAAAGGTCCCACCGAGCCGCGGTGGTGGTCATGGAGGAAGAGAGGAGGAAAAGCCTGGGACGAGTACTGGGGGTCCGACACCGGCTGCTCGAGGAAAGGGTCCGCGTAAACGGCGTCCATCAGTAACGGCGCTATCCGACACCAGTGAAACCCCAGTGTTGGGAGGAGTACTAGCGGCTCAAGAGCCACAAGGATCGAGTCACACCCGTGGGGGTCGCCCTGTAGCCCGTGGCCGGTACACCCGTCCCCGTGGTGGGCGTAAGGGTCCAGTTCCGGGCCCTGGTCAGTCAACTCTGTCATCATTTTTCCGTTCCATACCGAAGGACGACACAGGGTCTGAGCTGTACTCCGAGGAAGATGAAGCGAAGCCCGGCCCCGGTTACAAACTTTCTCCTCCGTCTTTCCTTCCTCCGATCGATCCTGGACCTGGTTCCGTTACCTCAACCCTGACGTCTCAGTCGCTTGGATCCGCGTTATCTACTCCGGTCTACCGTTCACTTCGCCCCCGTGCCTGGCTGGAGAGAAGACGCGTGGAGTCTCCTTACAATTCGTCGCAGCATAGTTTCACGAGGAGTGAAAGTGATCCGCGTATCGAGTCTGGTGACGAAAGTTCTGGTAGCTCCTGGTCGCCACTGAGAGTGTCTCGAAGGCGGGACGAGCGGCGAAATACCGATGGTAAGATTCATACAATTATATTATTTTGTATTATTTATTTGTATCGCAAAATGTAAATGGATTTGTATGTGTAATGTATAGATGTGAATCAAACTGTAATCGCTCGTCTTGCCTGGTGTTTTACTGAACTTTACAGTATGGTCTGATCTTTTATTTTACTGTTTTCAGATCTCGAGGTGTGTGAAGCAGCCCAGCGAACACCAGTTGGCGCTGTTGGCAAGGGTAGGTTTACATTTCTCCTATTATTTCACTGAAACGAACTAAATGAAAACTACGCTATGACAACTGAAACTAAGACTAAATATAACTGCCTGTCATCGTCACAAAAGCAAAATACTAAAATGTTGGAGGGACTAGTGGACAAGAGATCCAGTATAAGTCATTTTACACTTTGTTGCATGCTGAAAAATTTACAAGCTCACAACATGTCAAATTGACATGTTGTGAGCTTATGTTGTGAGCTTGTAGATTGGCTATTTTCAGCATGCAACCAAGTGTAAAATGACTTATACTGGATCTCTTGTCCACTAGTCCCTCCAACATTTTAGCTTTTGCTTGTCAATGTATACATTGACATGTTGTGAGCTTGTAAATTGGCTATTTTCAGCCAATCTGCAAGCTCACATGTAGATCAGTGTATTTGTAGACTATACACTGAGCATGCGCATGAGTTCATGGGTTGGAACAACAACGAACAACTTCCGGGGTGAACGCGAGGTTACAATAGAAACGACAACAAACACGATGGCAGCTAGCGCCACCCGCCGTCCTCACCATCTAATACAAACTCAAACCCTATTCTGCCAGCTGCCTCGCTAAACTAGTGGACTACTACGCAGACTTGAAATGTATGCTTTTCTTCGCTTCGCTGGTTCGCGCCCCGCTGCCGCCGTTGTTTTTACAACCGCAGACTTTTTAATAGTTTTTGGATTAAGGTTGGTGAAGGATGCGTTGCTCCCCTGCTTGCGGTTATGTATGCAAGCAGGGGAGCAACACATCCTTCACCAACCTTAATCCAGTCTTTTTAATGCAACCTTAATCCAAAAACTATTAAAAAGTCTGCGGTTGTAAAAACAGTGGCGGCAGTGGGGCGCGAACCAGCGAAGCAAAGCATATATTACAAGTGTGCGTAGTAGTCCACTAGGCTAGCAAGACAGCTGGGAAAACTGGGTATGTGTTTATATTAGAACGTGAGTTATAAAGTTGCTCACTAGACGGAGCCCTGTCTGCACGTACTACCGGGTTACGTGGGGGATTTCTCCAAGAAAACCAGCTCACCGCGCATGCTCAGAACATTTTTCTATTGCGTTACATATTTCTTATCGCCACCTACTGGCATGGCATGCTTGTTGGAGTCAAAAATGATCGTTTTGGGTTGTATGTGTGGACACATATCTTTGTCATATGGGCCCCTGCCCATACGACAACGGAGTACGAAAATATCCGTTTTATTAAAGATTGAGTACGTATAGCCCAGGCCTAACTCAACGTCTACAAATACACTGATCTACATGTGAGCTTGCAGATTGGCTGAAAATAGCCAATCTACAAGCTGTGGCGTCTCGGTCCGGGACCGCGCGCCACGGCATAGCCACCTCGGGGAGAGAGGGAGAGAGACAGGCAGAGCGAAGCGGCAACAAGGGCGGGTCCTGGAAGGGAGATACATCCCAGCCCGGCTCCTCGTCTGCCTTGATGGGACACATGCTGCGCGACCACACCCAGGCAGGTTAAAAGGCTCTGTCCTGCTCACACTCTCAGAGACTCTCCCGAGAGACAGGCTGGCGTGCGGCAATCCGGTAAGACTGAACCATGCATATTCCCCCTCCTATTCTTAGTATACCAGTTATGAGTCTGACTTGAACTTGATGTGATGTCAATACTAATTGTGTGAATCTCATCTCTCAGGCTCACCTACCCAGTACATGGAAGTGACCGCTGGGCTCTGGGAATTAGGCTCATACTGGCTGGGACACTGGAGTGCCCCTAGCCCCCCCCCCCCCTTTGATGAGTACTGTGGGACAAGGTCCCCAACCTTAAGTACAGAAGAAACTTAATTTGCGACCATGCTCTGAGAACCCAAGAGCCCCTGAGTCCAACCCCCCCCCCCCCCTTTGCCTATTGGGGCGAACATTTGAGTTATTGTTTGATGGGAAAACAAATAAAAGTGCCAATTGGTTTAGCACTCTGAACTTGGACTCTGTGTGTTTTTGGTCTGGTGAAACAGCGGCCCCACAAAGCTCACAACATGTCAAATTGACATGTTGTGAGTTTATGTTGTGAGCTTGTAGATTGGCTATTTCCAGCCAATCTGCAAGCTCACATGTAGATCAGTGTATTTGTAGACTATGCATTAGTTACTGAAACTAAATCAACGTCTACAAATACACTGATCTACATGTGAGCTTGCAGATTGGCTGAAAATAGCCAATCTACAAGCTCACAAGATGTCAAATTGACATGTTGTGAGTTTATGTTGTGAGCTTGTAGATTGGCTATTTTCAGCATGCAACCAAGTGTAAAATTACTTGTACTGGATATCTTGTCCACTAGTCCCTCCAACATTGTTGGCAGAGCTGCCATTACAGCAACAAGAAGAATCTAGATAGCTAGAGCCTAGATGAGACTGGTCTGATATATGAGGAAAAAAGAGACGAGTAGGCAGCAGGTTCCATCACATACACTCGCTCAGCATGTCAACAGCACTACTAGAGCGAGGTGTTTATTTGACAGATTTATACACTCATTAATGGGCACTTCCGGGTAGCACTCCGGGCACTTCAGAATAAGAGTTCATATATATACACACACACACTATAGATCACATCTCAACACCCCCACTTGATCGAATATTGGTAAACAATAAAATACAACTTTAAAACTTGCATATCAAACATTGTATCTTATTTTACATCACTTACATTACATAATCACTTTGTTCAAAATAAATAATCCATTTCAATACCAATAAGTTTTCAATAAATGTGCAAAATGTAAGCATCTGTTTTACATCTGTCATCACATATTACTGGTTGCAATCAACTTCAAATACCCTTGTCATTTCTCAAATACTGATTAATACATAGCAGATTAAATAAATCACAATCAGATCATCCAAACACAAATAAACACTTATTTTTCCTTTTCTTTTGTTTTACTGTGTTGTGACAATAATGCTTCATCACCCTGTTTTTGTTTTCACCCCCCACTGCATTCTTGCCCTCTGTATAGTCAGGGTAAATTTATCATTTTCTCTCATCACTCCATAACAATAATCAAAGGTTACATTTCCCTGGTCATCAGATTTTGCTTGACACTCGTAATCCTTTAAATATTGAGGTGGTCTCCTTTCTCTTTTTGGATAAGTTGTACTCTGCCTACAATCACCTGCCTGAATGTCAACCAGATCACTAATCTCTGTCTCTTTTGGGGTTACACTAGTCTTCCCAACTTCAGGCAGATGGTTTACAGCCCTTCTCATACTGCAATCATCATCCTCCTCCATTTCTTGCTCTGTTTGAGTCTGACTCTCAGTGACACCCCTTTGAATGAACTTTACCAATCTGTGTTTAGCTACTTTCCCTGTGTCAGGATAAAACACCAAATAAGATGGGCTGTTTTTGTCATAGCCTATAAAGATAGCCTTTTCACATCGTGAATCCAACTTTTTCTTGTCTTGCTTGTATGTGTGGTAAGGTGGTATTGCTTAAGGTAGCCTACTACGCCACCTGGGGAATTGCGCCCCAGGAGATATTTACTAAATGCAATACTGGACACCCGGAGCACGTAATGACTCCCAAACACAGGTTCAGTATACAGTAAGGTAGGCAAGGCAGAAACGTGTGTAACCAATATACAAAAGTCTTTATTAAATTAATTGGTTTAACAATATAAAAGTTATAAAACAGTCAATCAAGTAGGTATTTCATGTAGAAAGAATACAGTTCAATAAATAAAGGCTCCTAGGAGGGCTAAAGTGCTATACGTGGTATAAAGTGCTAGAGCATGTATATATATTATATATAGGCAATACACAAATACATTTATATATCTATATCACACCCCTACAAGCCAGTACCGGGGGGATGAGGCGAGCTGGCAGGCTCACCTATCCAGGGTGGTGGTAATATGCGACACAACAACTCAAAATAAAGCACAACACAATAACAAACTCAAGGAAAAGGGCTTTACCACCACCACTGGACGGCTGTACACTGCTCCAGCGTGGCTGTCCCCGGTACCAGTCCTGCAAGAACGATAGATATATTAGCACGTCGCAGGGGAAGGTAGGGTACAGGGTAGCCCCGCAAGCAGAACCCGAATGTAGTAAAGTTTCTGATACTTTGTTTACTTTACCCATTGGGTCCTGCTTCACGCTGGGCTGTCGCCAGTTACGCACAAACAAATACAATGTAAACACGCCATGAGACGGACTTCTGCGCGCTTTTACCATGTTTATTCATGTATTGACATACGAATGTGCGAACTATAAGTACCTTACATACCATACCGACACATCTCCTGTGTCGCGGAAGCCGTTAAGTATTTTTAATCCATGATTGATTAAAAATGTCGCTTCTTCCTACCTTGTTTATTGACACCTCATTGTACCGCCTATCTGGCTAGCTAGTGGTGCTACAGCTATGACGGAGCAGATCAGAGGCAGGGACATAGCCCGCAAAGCCAACCGCACATCGGGAGGCGGTACAATAAACGGTAAATAAACAAGAATAAATCAAAGCGACATTTTTAATCAAACATGGATTAAAAATACTTAACGGCTTCCGCGACACAGGAGATTTTATCAGAGGTATGTAAGGTACTTATAGTTCGCACATTCGTAAACGAACACAATAAAAAGTGCGGTGATAGCGCGCCGATCGAAGATAGGTTGAGTTTTTTATATCCGCGTTCCAACAATCGCATTGGAAAATCTTAGCATGACCAGGGACCCTACCCTAAAGCTTAAAGTCCAAATTTCATAAAAGCTTTATGTAGGGTTCCGAGAGGGGCTAGGTACAGGGTAATAATAATGACAGACAGTACTCTCTCTCCGGCCTATAGTGGGCCTAGTTGTATCCAGATTAGGTGTAATATATATAATACAGCACTAAGTATCTATATATATATATACACAAGCAAAGATAGAGAGGAATATGTTATAATACAGGAGGAATATAGATGACGCCCGCTATGGGCTACAATCAACAGGGCACTGAGTCAAACGACCAACAAGATAGAAGACCACTCGTGGCCGTGTGATGCGCCTTCTCAAACACTGCAGTCCGAGTGTGGGTGGAATGGTTAGGTACAGCAAAGCAGCAGGTGTGGTGCTGGCCCTGGAAGCACAACGGCTGTATTAAAATACTACTCTTATACTACTAGTCACTGAGGCAGGAACAGCGAGACACACAAACTCACCCGCGTTAATGAGACCAACGTGCACCGGTGGTGTACTCACTGCAGCGGTAGCCAGGTAAAGAAGTATAACTGTAAACAACAAGAGCCCAAGTTTATACTCCCATGGCGTCAGACACCAAATTAAATATAAATGCTGCGGAGAGGGAGGGACACTAACCTAGGTGGCGCGGTGCTGTTTCACCACACGCCAAACAGGACACAGGGAAAGCGTAAGTAGCTTCAAGGCTAAAACACAACAAGTGCTCACAGTCAAGTTCACAGTCAGCTATTAAGTGCAGGCGAGCGTAACAGCAATGTGTAGAAACATACCTGCACTGAAGTGCGAACCAAACGTGCTGTTACCCCACGGGACAGCTCTGCTTAGATCACTCGGTGCGGGAGGAATGACTCACAAACCCGTATAGAACCTGTCACCCACCAGCAGTGTGGAGGGGAGAGACAGACAGCTGACAAACACGGCCGACGCGTCACCTTATAAAGCCGCTGATACAATCATCTAGCCCTTATCAGTGGGCGGAGGATGGGACGTGACAGCGTGGGAACGCTCACGCCCATCCTGCCACATATGCATAGCATGGGGACCCAAATATTCTCATTCTTGAAAGGTTTGGCTTCTTTCCTGTCAACATATAATATGGGGTCTGTCCTACACGCTTGTTGAAACACCTGTTTCGAATAACAGCAGCAGTCATTACTGCATATGTCCACAATTCTTTTGGTAAACTGCTTTCAATCAGCATGCATTTGGCCATTTCAAACAGTGTTCTCCTATTTATTTCAGCTGTCCCATTCTGAGCTGAGATCTCATGTCTGATGGCATTTTTGCTTAGTAATGCTTGAAATAGACCAGAAGCATACTCTGTACAATTATCTGATCGAATACACTTAATTTTCCCATAAGGTGAAACATCAGCAATGTATTTCTCTGTAGCTTTGACTGTGTCACTCTTTGATTTCAAGAAATAAACAAAAATTGCTCCTGAATAGTCATCAGTAAATGTTAGAGTATATTTGAATCCATCTTTAGCCGTCGGATCGATTGGTCCAAATAAACCAGTGTGTACAAGTTGTAGTGCAGCTTTAGCTCTTTGGTCTGGCTCTCTGTTTCGGCTCTGAGCAAATTTACCTTTTGTGCACACTTCACATGACAATGTGGAAATATCAACCTTGCCTTTAATTTCCATACCCTCAGTTACATTCTGCAATTTCAACACATCTTCGTAGTTGCAATGTCTTAGAATTTCATGCCACGTTTTGAGATCATAACACCCATGTTAGTAATCTTATCAACAGTGTTTAAGTAAAACAGCCTGTCATCTACCTTAAGAACAGGTCAGCTCCATATATGGAGATCTAAGGATTTGAGGTCAGATGCAGATTTGCTGGACGGCTCCATATCCGCAGATCTAGGTGACGATCCAGTCTTCTCCATGTATGGCTATCCAGGGTTTGATGAGGTCAATGTCGAGACTGTCATCATCTTCATATATGGAGATGGCCGTATATGGAGCGTGTCCTGGCATGACTGACGGACGGACATACTGACAGGTTTTAGCGTGACTGACATGTTTTGCAGGTTTTCATAGTAAACTGCAACCTACAGACGCAATAATATACACTATAAACTTGGGTTTTACAAATTCATACTATTTAAAACTAGTTTCAGAATGAGGAAGGGTACCAAGGGTACCAAGAATGATAACTATAATTCAGTTTATTTGCACATGAATTTAAAATAAATTGGAGGAAAAAAGCAATACATTTAAATATAAAGAGATGGAAATAAATCAAAACATAATGTGCCAGAAAGGCCATGCCGATTGTCACATTTATTTAAAAACCAAGGTGTTGATAACCAGGCTAAGGTGTTTATGCATATGGGGAATTTTAGAAAGAGAAATGACAAAGACATACAGAGTTGCTCATCCCACAAATGCATGTTACTTGTAAGTGGATACACATTTTAAAGAGAAATAAACAGGCTTTCCAAACATAAAAGGTTGATATCTGACACAGTTATCGGTTGATTGTTTGATCAATGAAATTTGTATCAACAGTTTGTAGAATGGGTACAGTTCAACGGGAGTACAGGTCAATACAAAAACAAAATAAAAAGCACTAAGACAGAGTCTTAGGGTCCTTAAAGATATACAACTAAAACTGCTATGAAACAAAATAAATCATCTTATACACAGTTAAAAATCACACCTGTGTGACGTGAAGGGCACTCTTACATCATACCAATGTGATTCCGGCCATTCACATCCTATGTCCAGCTTTTAATGTGTGTGTTTACACTATGATGTAAAAATGGCCATTCATTATCAATGGAAGTTAGTGTTTTTTTTGTTTTTTTTTTGCCAAAAATAGAAGTTCTGGCTGAACCGTGCAGTCAGTTTTCGTGAAATCTGGTAATCTGGTAGAGGGCCATGCCAAACGGTGGCTATGCGAAGCCCATGACGATTGGCCAAATGGTGGCGCTATAGCACTGAATTGAAAATGCAAACTCTGAACGTGCATAGCTCATGAACCGTTTGATCGTTGGCAATGACATGTGTTTCCTCATGCCGAACAACTTTCGTGTTTTGACCTCTGACCTTTACATCACCCACCAATTATATGAAAAACAGTTCAAATGTATCTCCTCCCAGGATCTTTGATCAAAATGCACAAAAACGTCTACACGTGAAATTCTTATACCTGATTTTCTGCCTGGATATTTTAGCAATTTGCATGAAACGTCCTACACACAATCTATGGACCATTACTGCAATGCCGGTTGAAGAGAAGTTTGCACGTGAAAACATGAACATCCAACACGCTGTAGAAATGGATAATGACATGCCGAAAATGAGGACACACATACTTCCTGCCAAAACACTGAATGATGTTACCGTTTACAATAAAACAACCGACTGTGTCCAGATAGCTCAGTTGGTTGAGCTCTCGCCTTTGGACCACAATATTGTGTGTTCAAATCCAGGTACGGACAACTCAGCCTGTGAGTCTTATTTGTGCATATTGTTCTTTTTGCATATCGTCTTCTTTCTTGGTCCCACCTTAATGCTGCTTGCAGCTATATTTTTATTTATTTTACTGGGGCCTGTTTTGAATTGTAGCTGCCCGCAACTGCTCTTTGAGAGCGGTTTTGAAGGTAGGGATTCACATTTCTTAACAGCTGTTGGTAGGGTGTTCCACATTTTAGTGGCATAGGCCCTCATTTATCAACCATGCGTACGCCAAAATATGGGTGCACGCCGAAATTGCCGACATTTTTGACATTTACCATTTCCGCCAAAGCTTGAAATTGAACGTGACAACGTTCAAAATCCACGTCTGCTCCTCAGCTGGCATACGCATTTTCCTTGGCTGTTTTTCTGTCTTACACAAGCAGAGCAGCATTGTCTGAACTGCTGACTGCTTATAAACATAGACAAATGTAGAAATAATAAGGATAACAACTATTAAAAAAAAGTTGAATGGAATTCCTGTCTCCGTGTCTCATTTCCACGTTTGAATCAGTATAGAATAGATTAACCATGGATTACAATAATAATCTAAATAATAATAATAATCTAAATAATAATAATAATAATCGTAATAATAATACTAATCGAAATAATAATAATCTAAATAATAGAAAATAAACTATAGCGTGTTGTAGGCCTAAAGCCATGCACCCCGCATCAGCCAGGTGACAATAATCACAAGCATTAGAAACGACCAATTACAAACATGAATGTAGATTCACGCACCTATTTAAATGAGCCTTGCCAGTCATCTGATCTCAACAATGGCATACCTGGCTCTGTTAGAGGACGCTAATGCAGCAGCAGCAGAAGAGGAGGAGGAGGAGGAGGATGAGCCCCGAGAACGACTCAGGGCCCAACGGGTCTTCAGAGACCGGGCTGACCTCCTGGCAGAGGATGACGGCTGGCTCATGAGTCGATTCCGTCTCCCAAGGCATGTACTGATTGACCTAGTCAACAGGCTTGATCCCCTGTTGAGGAGGCGAACCAGGCGCTCACGCGCCATACCTGTCCACGTACAGGTTCTGTCGACATTGGGGTGCCTGGCCACCGGGACATTCCAACGTGAGATCGGGGATAGGTCTGGCATCTCACAGCCCTCCATCAGCCGAATGATGCCCTCAGTGTTGGAGGCTATTAAATCCCTCACTGAGGAGTACATTCGGTTCCCATTGGTTGACGACCAGCAAACCGTGATTGAGAGAGATTTTTATGAGATTGCTGGTCTTCCGAATGTGGTTGGCGCGATTGATTGTACTCATGTGCGTATTAAACCACCCTCGGATAATGATTATTCATACATCAATCGAAAAAACTACCATTCCATCAATGTGCAGGTGATCTGTGATGCCAACCTATCCCTCCTCAACGTGGTAGCCCGGTGGCCAGGGGGGTCTCATGACTCCTTTATTTTCCGCAACGGAAATATAGGAATACAACTAGAGGCTGGTGCATTACGCGGCAGGAGCTACCTCGTGGGTGAGTATAGGCTGTGTTAAATATCGATTACATGTATTGTAATGTATTACATTTACTAAATTTTCGGTGGGACTTGTGTTCTAGGTGACAAAGGCTATGCAATGGCTGACTATTTAGTCACGCCATTGCAAGATCCAGCTACTGCCCAGGAGCGCAGTTTCCAAGCTGCGCATATCAAACCCCG
The DNA here is from genome assembly GCF_963924005.1 of Protomyctophum bolini. Classification (NCBI taxonomy): domain Eukaryota; kingdom Metazoa; phylum Chordata; class Actinopteri; order Myctophiformes; family Myctophidae; genus Protomyctophum; species Protomyctophum bolini. The sequence continues at coordinate 2,675,611 of NC_137871.1, forward strand.
TGGGACAGTAGAACGCTGCATTGGCCTGTTGAAGGGTGAGATGCTTTTGGTCACATGTGTAGTAGCCTAGCTCTTTATTTTCTGACATAATTTATTATTTGTATATTTACGTTTCATGCATTCGTTTGTATCAAAGGCAGGTGGATTTGCTTGAGCAGCAATGGGGGCACGTTATTGTACAAGCCAGTGAAGGCATGCAACATCATATTGGCATGTGCGGTGTTGCACAATATTGCCCTGGCCAATGGCGTGCCCCTGGATCAAGACCTTATTCTCCCACCAGAAGAGCCGATGCCCATGGACCCCCCACCGGAAAACCCATACCCGAGGGCTAGACAGAGACGAGAGGACCTCATAAGGCGGTTCTAAAAAAGTAAGTAAAGTATACAGTTTGGAATTGGCCCAGATACGTTACACATGTTAAAATGCACTTTTTTTTCTCACTTCATTCAAAGAGGGTTTAAAAACATTTGCATATAACAGCAAAGGCAACGAATTGAAATATGGGCACTTATAAAGCTCGATGTAAAATCAAGGCATATAGCAAAAAAGACCTTTACACAATGTTTACTCACAATTTTTTATTCATTTATTCTGCAGTTGCCTGCCTACTCGATCCACACTCTCTGTGAGATTCCTAATTGAAGTATTTATTGTCCTCAGGGCCTGGACAATGTCCCGCTGCCCGGCCAGGACCGCTTCGTTTAGCACCAGCGCTTGTTCCCGAGCCTGGCGTGGGGGACCTGCAGGAACAGCGGAAGGGCGCGCGCTCTCACCGCGAGCCCCCCCTCCCGCACTGCTGGCAGGCTCTGGAGGGTTGTGCCGCGCTGGAGAGGACGGACGCACTCTGCCACCGTGCGCCCCCCCTCCCGCACTGCTGGCTGGCTCTGGAGTGTTGTGCCGCGCTGGAGAGGACGGACGCACTCTGCCACCGTGCGCCCCCCCTCCCGCACTGCTGGCTGCAGGCTCTGGAGCATGTGCGCTGGAGAGGACGGACGCACTCTGCCACCGTGCGCCCCCCCTCCCGCACTGCTGGCTGCAGGCTCTGGAGGGTTGTGCCGCGCTGGAGAGGACGGACGCACTCTGCCACCGTGCGCCCCCCCCCCCCCCCCCCCCCCCGCACTGCTGGCAGGCTCTGGAGGGTTGTAGGCTCGGGAGGATCCCCCACCGCTGCTGTGAGCTGGTGGCTCACCGCTGCAGCCAGCCTGATCTGAAATGACATTGTAAAGGCCTAATAAATAAATATTTCAACTCGTATTTGAATGTGTGAATATTGTACTCATTTCCTATATGGTCCAATGATAGGTTTTGGTTACTGGTATATGATATAGGCAGGCTACCTAGTTTAGTTTAGTTTACTTACGTTCATCGGACAAGGCCGTGTCGCCGCCGGGCACCTCCAGTCCGTCAATTGACTCCGAGCCAATAATCGAAAGAAAAAAAGAATTCCACCTCTGTGAGGTCTGGGAGGTCTGGATCAGTCTGGTCAGAGGATCACAATGGAAATAAATTAAGCTCTCGATGTTTAAGCAATTACATTTAATCAACACGTTAATTTTGTCTCAAGTAATAATAATAATAATAAAACTTTATTTGTATAGCACCTATCATGACATGAAATGCAGCTCAAAGTGCTTTACAGAGAAATGGAGGATAAAAGAAAAGCAAGGCAACAACATTAAAAACAAGCAGTAATGCAATACAGTGAGGACATAAATAACAAAAATAAAAAATAAAAGATCAATTAAAAGCAATGTTGTAGAAGTGGGTCTTGAGCTGAGCTTTAAAAATGTCTACAGAGGCAGCCTGACGAAGGTACAGTGGGAGCTTGTTCCATGCCGACGGCCCGTAGAAGCAAAAAGCTGCTTCCCCGTATTTTTTAGTTGCCTTTTTTTTTGGCAAAGTGAGCAGGCCAGCAGTGGAAGACCTTAGGGGGCGGTTTGGGACATATTTAGGCAGGCAGTCATGTAGGTAGGAAGGTGCGAGACCATTGAGAGCTTTATAGACAAGTAAAATAATTTTAAAATCAATCCTAAAAACAACCGGAAGCCAGTGCAGTGATGCCAAAACTGGAGTAATATGTTCTCTCATCTTAGTTCTAGTTAAAACTCTGGCTGCTGCATTTTCGACAAGTTGTAGTCTGTCAGTTGTTTTCTTAGGCAGTCCTGAAAAAAGTGCATTGCAGTAGTCAAGCCGAGAAAAAACAAAGGCGTGGATTAGCGTTTTTGCATCGTCCAAGGACAAATAGGCTCTGATTCGTGCAATATTTCTAAGGTGAAAAAAGGCAATCTTGGTAACATGATTAATGTGTGAATTGAAATTCAATTCAGAATCAATAATAACCCCCAGGTTCTTTACTTTACTGTTACTTTCTACAGTCAGGTTACCAAGTCTGCTTATTATTGATTATTTCTGCTCACTAGAACCGATTATGAGAACTTCTGTCTTATCCTCGTTTAGCTTGAGAAAGTTCTCACTCATCCAACATTTGATGCTAGACAGACAGATCAACAGCGGGTCTAAAGCACAGGGATCATCTGGAGCCACAGAAAGATAAAGTAAACAATAAACAATGTCATATAACATACCTGACCACCACCAGTCAGAAGCTGAGCCTGACGGAGCTGGGATGCTTTCTTTTTAGTATGCATCTTCAGATCAGACCACTTCTTCTTGACCTAATGAACGGTATAAATTAGCGCTTTTCCAAAGCTAGGATATCACATGTATATTTATTATTCAAATCTATATAATATTCAAGTATATTCAAGCATGTCAAACAAACCTCGGCTCTTAATTGTTCGCTCGACCTGGGAGACACTGTTCACCCGGTTGGTGATGCGACTCCACACCTTTGTTTTAACATCGTTCCCGACACCACTGTTGGCCCCGGCAAATAGAATTTTTCGGTTTGTATCGACCTCAGTGGTGAGGACATCGATCTCCGCCTCAGAATAGTTCCTCTTCTTTGCCGTCTTCCGTTCTGCCATTGCTGCAAAACCGAGGGCGCGGCTTTATTTTATAGGGCGTGCCAGATTGATTTCAGCCGTCACATTTATTAACGTCAGGACGAAATTAAGGAAGGATCAGCTGTTTGCGATCACTTTATAAATGCCGTGGCGACGTGGGTGTACTACGAAACCTGCACTCGAATCTGTGGCAGATTTTACACTCGATTGATAAATGAGGGCCATAGAGCATAGCAATGGGCGTGGTTTTCTGAACAACTGAAAAATTGTCCATTATTTTTTCCCATAGAGATTTAAACGCTAATCAAAGGGCAGGGTTAACCCTAACCCTATCATTACATATTCAATTATTATTTTTCACATAATCAAAGGTTTTATGGTCATGAATCACCAGGATCCTGGATGGATGGCTTACACAATTTATATAGTTTTGTACATTTCTATTCTATGAGTAAAATTAATTGGAGTTTTCGGTGGGTCCAGAAATCCACTGATATGCTCTATAGCAGTGGTTCCAAATTTATTTTTAATAGCATAAGCTTTATAGAGACATATGTCCTATTTATCCACATATATGAACCTGAATATGGCGTAATATGCAGCATAGGCTATATCTGAGTATATTTGCCATATTGGCATTATTAATATAGCCCATTTAAAATAAAACCATAGCACCACCATTAGCCTTTTCATGTCGCACACCCCCTAGAAGGCGCCCGCATACCACAAGTGTTGCACGCACCAGTTTGGGAACCACTGCTACATAGGAACAAAATACTGTACAATGCAAAATACAATGTAATATTTACATTGTTGGAGACAAATCTGGGTTGAACGTGTTGGTCTGGTGTTGTGATCATGGTCTTTGTTGACATTAAGGAAGTGTTTTGATGTCCAACGGTATAAAAGGTCAATGCCTAAAACAGTGTTACAATCGAGACATAATCTACCTGGGGTAAAATGTCCAAATGTTTTGCAGCATGTTTATATAGGTTTTACATACAAAAAAATGGGAAAATAATGATTCTCGTTACACAGACAGATTGGGTGGCACAGCTCAAATGACGATGTGGACACAAGGAGGAGCAACAAACGCCAGAGGGACCACGAAGACAGACAGCAGAGTAACAACATACAGAGAGTGAGGAACAGGCCCCCTTGCCTGTTCCACCAGCCCCTCCGGGCGCAAGCCTCCCCAACCCCATTCTCAGACAGTCCTTATAGTCTTGTCTTAAAAGAGATGGAAATACTAACTGTCCATATACGGATCTGCGCTAAACATAAGGGCGACACACACATAAGTATACCTTTGCTGACAGCGTGGAGGAGTCAAGTCAGCTGTTAGATTTACAGCTCCATGAATTAGACTGAGCACATTGGTGAGCAAAGAGACTTAATCAAAGGAAGATAAATACACAATATGCACATATACACTGTAGTTGGCATTCTAAAATTGAAATTCCCATTATAGTTGTCAGATTATGTGATTCCAATGTTTTAGTATCTATCACTTGCCATTGCGTGGATTAGAATGAAGGATCGTTCAATTGTCTGTGTTATATCATGTGTCAACTCAAATGGGTTCAATGGGTGCATTTATTACAATACAACTAACCTGTTGTATTGTAATACGTACCCTGCATTTCTCATTAGCTTCAGATGTGCATTTTGACCCAAGCATTCCCCCCTAACTGCAACTAAAGGGTTTCCCCCCCCTGTGTGAGCCCTCATGTGTCAATGGGCTTTTCCCTTTTAGGAGTCCTCATGTGTTCTTTTTTAGATCACAATTGATAGTCTTTACCACACATGTTACAAGTTAAAAGCCTTTAACTTGTATGAGTCTTCATGTGTTTTTGTAGATGAGATCTTTGAACAAATCCTTTGTTACACACAATACAAGTAAAGGGCTTTTCCCCTGTATGACTACGCATGTGTGTTATTAGCGCACTAGTCTGAGTAAAGCCTTTACCACACACTTTACAAGTAAAGGGCTTTTCCCCTGTATGACTACGCATGTGTATTATTAGATGACCAGTCTGAGTAAAGGCTTTACCACACACATTACAAGGAAAGGGCTTTACCCCTGTGTGAGTCCTCATGTGTATTTTTAGTTCACCATTCTGAGAACAGCCTTTACCACACACAACACAAATAAAGAGCATTTCCCCTGTATGAGTCCTCATGTGTGTTTTTAGTTTACTTTCATGAGACCAACCTTTACCACACATGTCACAATTAAAGGGCTTTTCCCCTGTGTGATTCCTCATGGAGTGAGTTTGTTTTGATTTCAGGTCCTGGGACAGCTTGCTGCTCAAAGACAATCTTTGTCCTTCCACATGTTGAGTCTTGTGTGATTTCAGTGTGTTTAAAGTTGACTGACCTTCACTGGTCTCCAACCAATCATCAATGTCTTCAGTGTCAGATTCAGTTGACTGATCTTCACTGTTCTCCAACTCACTGTCTTCAGTGTCAGATTCAGAACAGTGTGAAGAGAGGAGCTGGTCGTCACTAGTTGGCTGTGATGTTCCACAGTCCTCTACATCAGCTTGTGTTTTCATGTGTTGAGTTGAAGTGCTGGCTACAGGCTCTGTCTCTCTGTTTTCATCATCATGACCATCTTCACTTTCCACTGCTAGTAATGTCAACGTTGACTCATCAGCCTCCTCTGGTCTTTGAAGTTGTTCCTCTTTAATCTGTGGAGGTTGTGGCTCCTCCTGGACCAGACTGGAGCTCCTCTCCTGTTGTTCATTGACAATCTCATCTTCACACACGGGGAGGTGTGGGGTGGCTAGGAATAAAGAAACAAAAAAAACATTATTTTTTATTTTATTCTCCTGAATAAAGTGTCTGGTGCTGGGAGTCTGGTGCAACGCACAGGTCCTGGCGGTACTCCTGGTGAGAGCAGGAGTGGACCTGGTGAGACGTAGGAGGGGCCCGGACAGGAGTCAACCCACAGAGCCTAGCCCCTCCACATGCCAGAATTGTACCTCCCAGTCCCGGCAGAGTAGTTCTGGAGTGGTGTGTGGCCCTGGTCTTTCCCTAGTGGGTCTGATCGAGGGTAGCTACTGGGACGTAAGTCGGGACTTGATCACCCCGGCTGGGTCACCTGAGTGAGGGGTATGATGTTTGCGAGACCCAAAACGCTGATGACCTTGGGATACATCACTGAGGATACGTCCCAGTTGCATTAATGTTGCATTGAATAGTTAGCATTGAATAAGTATAGCAAGTGTTCAACAGAAGGTTATGGCAAAATAAGAACGCTACACAAATAAAGAAAACAGAAAACAATAATTGGCACAAACACTCAAACAGGCTGTTGGAAGTTTCAACAAACATGTTCCAATAATGATGATTTTGACAGGGTGTCACATATATTATAGTGGGGATGTAGTGGTGACTCCAGTTCTTACAATGGCTGGGTTTCCAAAAGCACGTTTGTGTCGCACGTTGCTTGAATAGGAGTGCAGCGCTTGCACACATGGCCACACACAGAAGACTGCTGCTGCCTTCAATCGGGCACTATGTCACTATGTTTTTTGGGAAACACAATATTATAGACATATAAAAACTAGACTAGATCACAGCCATATGTGCAGGGCTGTACACAACTTTTTGGTCTAGTACTCAGAGGAGCACCTGGAGGAGTTTCTTGGTGCTCCTAAAATGCGGCGACCCGTCTCGCCGGATGGATAAAAGAGGGATGAATAACTTAAAGCAAAACGATATTTATTGGATGAGTGGGGAGTCAATGGAGGGTATTGCAACTCTAGATTTAGCCCTAGAATGGCTCTTGTTGTAGATTCATCCCATTATTTAAAAAAATCTAAATTTGCTCAAACCTAGGTCCATGTGTGGTCCAGCCCTATGGAATGCATATTCTAATAAAAACAACTTAATACTTCCTAAGGATAATATGAGCATCAAAGAAATATTTAGAATTTTTATTATTTTGTATTTAAATAACCGATCTAACGTGTTGCGACACGTTGTGAGCTTGCAGATCAGATATTTTTTAAACATGATGCGACACATCGTACGGCGAAGCATACATCAGGCTTCCCTTTTGTTTTTAGCTGAGGCGACGTAGTCACAGTCAGACGCACATGGCTCCTCGGTGCAAAAATAAACATTGTACACTACCCGACTTTACGATAATAAGGGACAGTATGTCGAGACACGGTGTTCATGTTGGGCAGCAGCAGTGCCAGTCCGCAATGCTTTAAACTCTTCCCACTCCACTATGTCGGAACTAAAACCTTAGTACCCGTATAAAGTCGGTGGCCGGTGCCTAGGCTGTGAGAGACGGCATCGCACATGAGCAACCATGCTGCTCCAGCACCCGGAAAACAAACACAAGCGCAGCGGCAAATGGGAAGAGTGCAAAGCATCCAAAGCATGCCCTTTTACACCGGGGACTACAGTAGTTTGCTATCTGAAACGGAGAAGACAAAACTATTTGTGTCAGGTTCTCTCAGTAGTAAACTGCTGTCCTCCTGTCAACCGACCTCCTCCCAGCAGAAAGCAGCATGGAATCCTCCCACTTTTGAGTAAGGATGTGATTGGCCACAATGGCCAGTGCACTTGTGCAAGACGTGCTGTGATTGGCCAGTAGCCACTTTGAGTGGCAGTCGGTGGAAAATGCTCTCGCCACAGAATTTACTAGTATTCTGGCCATAATAATCATTCTAGGCGGCCCCGGCTGTTGGTACGCAGAAGCGCTTCCTGGCGCTTGATTGACAGCGCATTTTGAATTTTGACGACGCATTCGCGCTGGCACACAGCTTATGTGCATCCCTGCATATGTGTCCTCATTGTGCACGTAAGGCCTCCTGCATGAATACATTTAAGCAAACACGTTTTTCCCAAAGCCTTTTTAGCCTACATACAGTACACCCTGTGGCAGTAGTAACACATTTCGCAGGTGAATTAGTATGTTACAATACTAATTCACCTGCCCTGCACTGAATGTCACATGATAGAACACCTATCTATCTGCATAAAAGACGAATAGTATATCAGCTAAATCTCACATTGATTATCTAGGTTATATATTAAAAAATATATATAAAAATGATAACGAAATATTGTTATCATGATAATGGCTGAAAATGGCAAACAAAAACAAATCTAAACAAACCACATTTAAACAGTCATAGGCAGTTAAAACAATAGGATAGTAGCAAAGAGCTAAACACTGGCAAATCAGTGAAGAGGTGAGTCTTAAGCTGTGTCTTAAAGAGGTCTATAGTCTGAGCTGTAGTGGTAGTTTATTCCAGGCTGTTGGCCCATAGAAGCAGAAGGCTACCTCACCACATTTCTTAGTAGCCACCTTTTTAGGGAGTTCGAGTAGGCCAGCAGTGGAGGACCTGAGGGGGCGGATAGGGAGAGACAATCATGGAGATAAGAAGGTGCAAGACCATTACGAGCTTCATAAACGAGTAAAATTATTTTAAAATCAATCCTAAAAACCACAGGGAGCCAGTAACCTGAATTTGCCAGATGGGGGCGGTATTGGGTAACCATGTTCCACACACAGCAACCATCTGGGATCTCTCAGGGAGTTGAGCTAACACCGAACAGCTCCTGTACCGAACCAATCAGCGTGAGCTAAAGGCGGGATATGTGCGAAACTGGATGTGATATATAGACAAGTCAATATGATTGGTTGTGTTTGCACGCCCACACGGTGATAGACAGACGGTCCCATCCAATCATCTACCAAGTATCTTGAAAAAAATGAACAGCCCCGTCATCGAATTGCCTCCCGAGATCCCAGATCCCAATAAGCTGTGAAACAAACTTGTGTAGCAAGCTTCTTGGATCTGGCAGCATCAACGTTATGGAGCCAGTGCAGTGAGGCTAAAACCGGAGTAATGTGATCTCTCATCTTACTTTTGTTAAAACTCTAGCTGTCGCATTTTGGACAAGTTGCAATCCGTCTGTTTTCTTCTTTGGTAGGCCAGAAAAATAGGCATTGCAATAGTCAAGTTGAGAGAAGACAAAGGCATGGATCAGCGTTTTGGCATCGTCTAAAGACAGATATGCTCTAATTCGTGAGATGCTTCGAAAATGACAAAAAGCAGTCTTGGTAGCCTGATTAATGTGCACGTTAAAATTCAGCTCAGAATCGATAAGAGGTTCTTTACCATGAACTTGCTTTCTACAACCAGTCTCGGTAACCTGGTATTCTATATTGATTATTTCTGCGCTCTAGAACCAGTTATGAGGACATCCGTCTCATCCTCATTTAGCATGAGAAAGTTCTCGCTCATCCAACATTTAATGCTGGTTAGACAGGTCAATATTATGGGTCAAGATCAGAGTCTATGTCTACAGAAATATATAGCTGTGTGTCATCACAGCCAGGAGGTTCCCCTCCTGGCTTGCAAGTTGCAAACCACTACCATCGCCGATCCAGTAACGCGTCTCACTATAGTTCTGAACCGATCGGTGGAATGGGACATTTTGTAGCCTACACAGATCAAGACTTTTGCTGCCCCCCTTTTTACTGCGATCGAGACAATGAAAGTAGATCTGTGGGATAGATTAGGCGAGGCGCGCATCATCATCATCATCCACATGAAAGCAGAGTTATGAAGGTTTAAAGTCACAGACATTGACAGGCAGATATAAAAATGAACTAATACTGTAATAATAATAAAAATCACACCGCTGTGAAGTGAGCAGTGCAACAGTTGCACCGCTCACTTAAACAAGATGTGAGGGGGAGCGCTTGTTTAATAGCGTCCCTCCCTCCCTAGGGTGTCGGCCTCTTCTTTGGGTGTCTTACCTCAGGTAAGATTCTATTAAACAAGCGCTCCCCCTCACGTCTTGTTTTATGGCACGTTGAAAAAAATCCAAGATGGCGGCTCGGAATAATAGTTGTGGAATATTTTGGACAGAAAGTAGCTCATAACATGTCTACGGGGGATTTTTATGGAAAACAAGCGACAGCAAATTGAAAGAGGATAATTCAAGCTTGGACTGCAGCTGCAATGTTGGTGAGTTTAACGTCATTTAAGACCAGGAGATCACAAACCAAAAAACATGAATAGGAAGTGGATGGAGGGTATTGCAACTCTGGAGTTGCAAATTGCGGCTACTGTAGCATATGTGTTTTTCTCACGGTAGAATCACATTGCATTTCTAATCAGATTTCTAATCATGTTGGGCTCTATGTAAGCTTGTAAGCTGTTTTTTTCTGGAAATTAAGGTAACCTTATATTTTTTTAAACGATGCAATACTGCCTCATCAAAGTTGGTGTTGTGACTTTAGATAGATATTGTAAATGACTTGCATGAGAAGGAGAGGGGGTGGAGTGAGCTGGTTTAGACAGTTTGAGGGTGGCAGGGTGCAATGGAGTTAAGAGGTTTTATCCAATGCGTTTTTTTACTACTTTCCATGGTTTTATTTTATTAAGGTGCGATGTAAGTTTAATTTTTTTCCACTTTAGTATAGAAGACAGTGTGTGTGTTGTTGAGGGGAAAGGGGGAGGCAGGCAGGGGGGGGGGGTATTGGGCCCCCATTAGCCTAGAAAGAGCCAGGTGTCCCCTGTTGTTGATGTTCTATGAGTTTAGTGTTTTGTGTATTATTAATATTTAATAAGCACTGCTAAAAGCTGGATTTCAAATAAAGCTTGATGACATCATCAAGATGTGATTCACCACCAGGTCAGACCTCCAGGTTCTAGGAAACACAGAATGGGGGGACTTAGTAAACATTAGTGACTTAGTAAAATGTTGAAAATGAGTGGAATGCCCCTTTTAAGAACAGGTTTTCCAGTTCATCTGGAGAGAAATAAAATGCAATGGTCGAAAACAGAGTCCTCTTAAACATAACAGTCCACTTATATTTAGTCTACTAGTCTAGTGATCCATTGAGGAGTTTCTTAAAGTCAAAGAAAAAAAAATAACATTATTGGTATAGCAAATTCCAACAAGGCATTTAAATGTGCTTTGCACAAATCAGGAAACATATATACAATCATAACTAAAACAAAAATACATAAAACATTACAGTTCAGAAGAGAAAGAAAGAAACAAACTCAATCAAATGCAGTGGGAAACAGAACAGTCTTTAATTGTGATTTAAAATAAATAAGAGTGCCGGCATACCTGCTGTTGTGGGAGTTCTTCCGCATGTGGTGCATAAAAACTGCTGGTTTATAATAAAGTTAAGTTTAAAAGGGACGCTGAAGACTATCTGTACAATGAGGTGTACGACTGGGACATCAGTACTAAACCTGCCTCCTCCCAACCTACAGACTCTCAGTGCCCTGCTGCTGCAGCAAAACCTCCTCACACTACCCGAGGATATGCTGGAGCCCAGGACCACAGAGTACATCGTTTCAGGGATGAAGACTCAATGGACAGCGACTTCACGACGGACAGAGACAGCGACTCTAGTATCCCACCACCCCGTCCTCCTGCTTTTTTAGGACAACAACAGACAGTCCAAAAAAGAAAAAAAGATGCAGGCGGGGCAAACGCGCAACCAGGAAAAGAACACCGACCCTGAACGCGCAGTTACTCCAACAGACGGTAATTAATATATCTTCAAAGGAACTGTCTACTGACCAACTTACAGTATTATCAAAAGGCTTGTATCTAACACAAGTGGGGTCAACTCGTTTGGCCTTAAGGTAGATCTGTTTAAATGTTTTCGACAGATCAAATTGAAACACTTTTTTTCTAAAAACCCTATAGCATCAGAGGCGTCTGTTAATAGTCCCTTTAGATCTAAGAGTACTTTTTGCCCGAACGTATCTAATCCCTCTATTAATACTTTTTGCAGACTCGTAGAGCAGGATGTTTTAAAAACTAATGAACAACCTTTTAGAGTGTCTAGTAATCTGTCCCATAGGGAGAAACAGGCCCTTGTGGAGTTGCTCGATGATAAAGACTTGGTGTTTAAACCTGCGGACAAGGGTGGGGGTTTAGTGGTACAGGATACTCATAAGTACAAACTAGAAATTCTGTCCCAGTTGGCAGATAAAAAGTTCTATAAAAAATTAAAAAGTGATCCAACCCTGTCATTTCAGCGTGAGATATTTACTTTTTTGGAGAATGCAAGAACCAATGGTTTTATCTCCAAACCTGAATTTGACTTCCTATACAGTCAACACCCAATCCGACCTGTGTTTTACACACTTCCAAAGATCCACAAAACTATGACTGATCCACCCGGACGACCTATTGTGGCACAGATTAATTCTCTCTTGTCACCCCTGTCAGAATATGTAGACTTTTTTATTAAACCTTTTGTTCATAAACTGCCTTCCTATATAAGGGATTCTACTGACTTTATTAATAAGATTTCTGATATTTCCGATCTAACTGAGGATACATGGTTACTTACTTTAGATGTCACTAGCCTATATACTAACATAGCACATGATGCTGGTCTTGATGCTCTTACATACTATTTAGCCAGTCGAGACAACACAAGCATACCACCCAATCAATTTATCATTGATCTAGCCTCTCATGTGTTGAAATACAACTATTTTAGTTTTGACAATGATTTTCATTTACAAGTATCTGGTACATCCATGGGTTCCATCTTTGCGCCCAATTTTGCTAATCTGTTCATGGGACATTTTGAAGAGAAATATGTCTACAACTCTGAAAAAAACATGTAGGCCTACAAACAAAACATCATTAAATGGTATAGATACATTGATGATATATGCTGTGTCTTTAAAGGTGGCTTAGATGAAGTTCAACATTTTTTGACATTATTGAATGGCTTTGACTCTAATCTCAAATTTACTATGGAATGTAGCCAATCAAGAGTACACTTCCTAGATATGTGGATAGTAATGAATGAAGGTAACCTGTCTACAACCCTCTATCAGAAAGAAACAGATCGTAATACTTTATTATTGGCCACCAGTAACCACCCCCCCGCTCTCATCAAGTCTTTACCCATTAGTCAGTTTTACAGACTGAGAAGAGTTTGTTCCTCTAATGAGGATTTTATTGATAAATCATCTGAGATGAAAGCCGAGTTTATCGAAAGAGGTCATTCACTTGAATGTATTGACAAAGCGTACACATTAGCTTTAAATAAACCTCGTTCTGAGCTCTTGAAAACAACTCAGAAAAAAGATAAGAAGTTTTCGGTCACGTGTGTCACCACATATTCTCCTTATTCACATAGAATAAAAGCAATTTTTAAACAAAATTGGCATATTTTAACTTCTGACCCTGAATTGGCTACACTGTTCAAATACCCACCCCTATTCTCCTTTAAACGGGGTAAGAATCTAAAAGACCAGCTTGTACACTCTGACTTTCAATCTCCCCAGGTCTCACTCAGACAGACTCTGTTAAGTCCACTCCCACAAGGAAACTATCCATGTGGTCATTGTGCTCAGTGTGGTAATACACATAAGACCTCCTTTTTTAACCATCCTCATACTGGCAAGAAGTTCAAGATCAATAACATTTTAACTTGTGTGTCAACCCATGTGGTGTATATGATCAAATGTCCCTGTGGTTTAGCATACATAGGTAAAACTACTAGACAGTTAAAACAGAGAATGAGTGAACATAAGAGTTCGATCAGAAGAAACGACCGTGAATACCCTGTTGCAGTACATTTCAATGACCTTAAACATGACATCTCTACTTTCCGCTTTATTGGTATAGAACAAGTCAAACTTCCAAGAAGAGGTGGTAACCACGATGCCCTGTTAAAACAACGTGAGGCCTACTGGATCCACACTCTACAAACCTTACACCCCAAAGGGCTTAATGATGAACTACTATTGAATGTTATGCTATAGAAAATGTTGATCTGAACTTCTTGTCCAGCCGGTATAGGCACTTTAGGTGCAATGTTTTTATTCTTTTTTCTTTTTTCTTTTCCACTCTTTCGGACTGAGTAGGACTTATCTGACATTTATTTGCTTTTCTTACTGTATGTCTTCCTTGTATGTTGGCATGACATTTATGTATAATTATTTTTTCCCTTGTATTATTGTTAACTGTTATTTTCAATGATATATATGTTTACAGAAACACTGCAACTTTAAGTCACGTGACAAGGTTTTTCACAGCTGTTATCTGTTTGGATAAATTACATGCATTTTGATTGGTTGTTTACACTTCCTGAAGTATTTAGTGACAATGTCAGCCCATTTTTTAATTAAGCCTGAGGAAGGTCGCAAGACCGAAACGTTGCTCAATAAAATGCTCTGAACCAGCAAGTGGCAGTGTGCTGATGTCCCTCCTTTCACATGATCATACTCTCTGTCATCATCGCACCTGCTCCAAATTGCCTACCAGGTGTGCGGAAGTCTTCTCTCTACTTATAATAAACCTTAAAAAGCAGTACAGTAGTTGATCCAAAAATGGACCTATTTTCTACCAAACACTCTCCATTGGGACTTAAACTACTGGAGACTGATGTTATCAAACTATATGGTATGGATATTATGTACATACACTGAGTATATAGATAAATATGTACAATCTTAACTAATCTTAACTTATTGAATAAGTGGATATGAATTAATTGTTACTGTAGCAGAGCCATTAAGAGGATTTCTCCACAATATTTCAGTAACATCAGAACCAATACAAGTAGAACCAGCTCTGGTGAAGAAACAACTGCTCATACTGTGGTTTACATCCCAGTGTCTTAATTTAGCTTGGAACAATGTTAGGCCTACTTGATTTGATAATGCATGTTACTGGCTGAAATGGTCACACAGACACACACAAAACTAAAAACAGTTAGGCCTGTTTGTTTCCCAATACTCAAACTGCCACCCACCCCCATGATTGCACAGTCTTTATACATAGTACACAAGCCTTCACATCTTGTCTTTTCCAAGTAGCCTATATAACAGCCCCCTGTACTTTTATTTTTGCATGTGTTAAGTTGTAATGTAAGTTAAATTTGTTTCCACTTTAGTATAGAAGACAGTTTCTGTACAGGACTGGTCAAGGCCTAAGTACAAATACATATATTGTCAAATCCTCAAAGTCTCATATCCTATTGTGCTCTATTGTGACAAAAGTTGACTGAGGGACTGCTTTTTAAATAGAGATATTGGTTGTTCCGTTTGAACCACCAGTTTTGGCTTATAATGTCTTGCAGAAAACAGAGAGTTGAGAAAACAGGCTTGAAAGGTTCTGTGGTCTCTATAGCATTACACCTATCTATATGCTTAAGCATTTATGTCATATTTACATGCCTGTGCTATTAACTCATTTTGGATAAATTCAGTAAATGTATTAATTCAGTTTTTCTCCTCTGGTGAAAAGCTGGAGGTTGCACGATGGCAGGCTCTCTGGATGGTCACAATTGGTTTAATTTAATTTCTTAACTGTATTTACAGTTAAATCTCTTAATGTAAATTGCTTAATGTAAATCGCTCTGGATTAAGAGCGTCTGCTAAATGCCTGGACAACTTTAAGTATTTAAGTCATTGTTCAGGTTGTGTTGCTCTGAGGGAATGAGGAGCACTCAGGTGTGTTTAATTAGTTTCAATAGGGTTGTGATGACTGCACTTTTATTCAATGTTTATTCAAATGCTAATCAATGAAGAAAACTCACACACAGGTTAAAATGTAAACAGGCTTAATGATGATGGCTGATGCTATCACTGTAGACAATGCATTCAAATGCAGAGATTAAACGTGTTAATGGTCACTGTTTGTCTGTCATTGGACAGATCACCTTTTTACCTCCCTTATGATGAATTCCTGAACACGGTGGACCCTCTTGTAAAAAAGTGTAATGCTTAATTGGGTCGTCCACTCACAGTTAACAGTCTTTGTATTGAGTTTGTGCTTGAAATGTACTGTAATTCTGCAAACTGTTAATACATATTTCAATCAAAATCAATCAATGATCTGAGCAGGAAAGAGGAGACAGAAATGCAAGTAGAAAAAGTAGAAAATAAAAAAATGAATTAAAAGTAATAAAAATCACTCACACATTATGTCATTCAGTCACCAGAATACAGGTGTTTTCAATGAATCTGATGAAAGGATATGTAGTTCGCACACCGGCCTTGAGCTCCACATTTTTATTTAATGGAGAAGAGGATACAATGTTTCGACCCCTTCGGGTCTTCGTCGGGATATGTTCAATGAATCTAACATGGTTAAAATGCTGTTTGAAAATACAATGGGAAGCCTGTATATGGACTTCTGTTAAAATGGCCCCAAACTGTGAAATACATATATTTGACCAATGACTGTAGCCATAATATATAAGAACGTACACTATGTATTTTGTAACAAGTTTATTTCATCCATACTTACAACACATGTATAACAAAATGTGATTGTGTGCTAATTTCTTCCCTGTCACAGACAATGTGTCTAATTTAAAATGTCTTGAAAAATGTCCAATAAGAAAATCCATTAACAAGTTAAACAAAATCGATCTATAGATACAGATGTATGGTCACAAAAAATATCTGAAATGGTAACCATAAAACCTGCCATTTGATCTATTCTACATAAAACCGAGAATAGCCCTATACATGTAATTTGAACACTAGGCAACTGTATTTCTGCGTCACTAATCATAAATCACAACATTCATTTGTGCCACAATGTCTAATATAGAATGTATCAACAAATTAGTGTCATTGCCATCCTTCTGTGGCTTGAATTAGTAAAAATATTCCTACACTGACCACAAGGGAACAGTTTAAATCCAGTACAACCATGTGAACTTCTAAATTAATAAAATTACTAAAGGCTTTTCCTCACATATCACAATTACTTGGGTTTCTCTACAGTGTGAATTATTTGGTGTCTTTTAAGGCTTGACATTTGAGAGACTGCTTTGGCACAGTTGTTATTATTATTATTATGAATTACCTGGCAGTGGCTGTGAAGTCAGCCTATTCTATATAAAATGTACAACACCTGGGCAGTTTTCAGGAGAGCAGACTGGGTTCGCATGTTTTAAATATGTAGTTGCACCTTACCTGGGTGTTGACAGTTGTGCTTTCATTAGCGGCTAATATAATAATATAAATCTCAAAGTGGGGTCCGGCCGTCCGGGGACCCCCAGAGGTCCTTGAGCCGTGAGTTCCAGGGGGTACAGTACAGTACAGCTACATGATAGTTTGGAAACAAATGGACCCTTGTCGCCTTGTGGCATGTCATGTGGACGCAGCGGGGTCTTTGAAATTAAACAACTAATACGTCACCGTGTCCATTTGGGGGTCCTTGACACGAAAAGGTTTGGGAACCACTGTACTAGAGTAGAGGATAAAGTAGCCTATATTCATTCATCTCCTATCGATCTAGTCAATACACGTTAGACGTTACCAAAAGTTGTGCGTGACACAAAAAATGGTGATCTATTGAATCCTGTTCCTGTATAATTAGAATCATTACGCAATCACCACAGAGTGCAAAGCACATTGGGTCACTGATGGCGGTGTAACAACTTCCAAAAAACCGAAGGTGGGCCAAACCATTTTGGGATTTAGACAGGGGTGGATCAAATATACCCTTCAAAATATATCGCGTTTATGAACGCAGGATTTCACAAGTATTACTCCTAAGATAACTTTGGAGCCAGGGGGGATAAAGGGGGGGACCCCCCAGCCAGAGGGGGACCCCCAAACTCATTTGTGGGGGACCAATGTGACGCTGGCAGGGGATTCGTCCCCTCCGTCCCCTAGCTTATTGCGCCCCTGTTGTCCACACTGATCACATCCATAGCGTTTCTCTCCAGTGTGACTTAGCTGGTGTGTTTGAAGAGTTCTCATTGTAGAGAAGTGTTGTCCACACAGATAACAACCATATGGTTTATCACCAGTGTGAATTCTCTGGTGGCTTTTAAGGCTGGACATTTGAGAGAAGTGTTGTCCACACTGATCACATCCATAGGGTTTCTCTCCAGTGTGAATTCTCTGGTGTGTTTTAAGGCTGTCCATTCTAGAGAAGTGTTGGCCACACAGATCACAACCATATGGTTTATCGCCAGTGTGAATTCTCTGGTGGCTTTTAAGGCTGGACATTTGAGAGAAGTGTTGTCCACACTGATCACATCCATAGGGTTTCTCTCCAGTGTGAATTATCTGGTGTGTTTTAAGGTTTACCAAGTGAGAGAAGTCTGGGCAAGTCTGGGCATTGTAGGGAAGCGTTTACCACACTGATCACAGCAGTGACATTTTTGCTTAGCCAAGCTTCTTTGTTCATTCACCTCTGGTAGAACAGGGAAGCCAGACTGATGATGCAACACTGATTTGGATTTGGAAACAAAGACAAAGGAAATGTTGTTTAGAGGCATTCCTTAAAAATAACACAAACTAGTGTGAAGTTAATGTACCCAATTATCAATTTAGCATCCATTTATAATTCGATTATCCTTATTGCATGCTGTATATCCATAGACACAGTAAGTAACTTACATAGTTGTTGATGTTCATTGGGTCCTCCCTGTTGAGCAGAATCGTTTGAGGTGGCATTGAGAGAGTCCATCTTCGCTTCAAGCCTGGAGTCCACAGTCAGATGAGATCAGAATGTATTGATATCCTGGAGGAGTTGTGGAGAACTGACAACTACAAACTCTTCTTATGCTAGAGAGCCTGAGGTGGAACCACTAACTGCTTGGTGTTGATTGGCCAAAAAGGAGAACAATATAATCATCAGCCACCAATCACAACCTAAGAAACTGTTGCATGTGATCCACCCCTTTCTGACTCCTCCCCCAGGTCTTGCTTTATGCAACATTCTAGAAATAAACTGCTAACTGTGAGATTGCTTTGTAAGCTTCATATTTAATATATGAATCTATCTATATCCAATATAGAGTATCTGACTATCTGGATACTACATGTACAGTCTAAAAATATTGAATAAGTGGATATGAATGGAGCGTTACTGCAGCAGAGCAATTAAGAAGATTTCTTACATGCTTACATTATTTCAGTAACATATAACCAGCTCTGGTGAAGAAACAACAACTAAAACTATTGTTTTCAAAACACAAACTGCCACGCACCCCCTATAGTATTGCAAACACTTGTACCTTTTTATATTTGCATTTTATTAAGTTGCAATGTAATTCAATTCAATTAGTTTTGACCAGTCTAAGTTTAATTAGACTAACAGCAAATTAGTAGCCTATATTGTCAAATCCTCAAAGTTTCATAGCAAATTGTGCTCTATTGTTCTCATTTAATTGCTTATCTATATTTACAGTGAATCCCATTGTTTAATGTGTAGGCCTGTGTGTCCATAGTGTAAGGCATTATTAATTCATGATCAGGATAAGTCATCATCCGTATAATAATGATATCCTATATCCATCATTACATTGTTTTTAACAACAGAGACACAGTAACAGCAACAACTGTATTTGTGTAAACCTGGACAACTTTAAGTTTTTAAGTCATTGTTCAGGTTGTGTTGCTCTGAGGGAATGAGGGGCACTGAATTAGTTTCAATAGGGTTGTGATGACTGCACTTTTATTCAATGTTTTTTCAAATGCTAAATAATGAACAAAACCCACATTTCTTCCCACCGGTTAAAATGTAAACAGGCTAAATGATGATGGCTGATGCTTCATTCACTATAGACAATGCATTCAAATGCAGAGATTAAACGTGTTAATGGTCACTGGTTGTCCGTCATTGGACAGATCACCTGTTAATGATCACATTATGGATGAACTGAGACCATTTTACACCTCTTTGACTGAGTTTCAACAGAACTACAGAAATAGGTCTATCACACGTGTTATCGAACATGTTATTATTATCCTTTAAAGGTGTTGTTAGGCCTATGTTTTGTTAAAATAGCTCTAGTAATCATTGTTATATTGTTTTTTCAGTAACAGAGATCTTCCCACGTCTCCATACCCACTTCACCAATATAATTATTACTCTTTCATAATGTGACATTTGTTCATAATATAATTGACCAGTAATATGAAGAGAAGAAGGCCCATGGGCTCTACAATATAATAACTTATAACACAATATTTCTTTCACAGGTTTTTAATTTAAAAACTGCTCACATGTGCTTACCACATATATCACTATAAAATACATTACAAAATACAAATACAAAAACGTGCGCTAATTAAGTGAGAATTGGCCATTTGAGAACATGATCGGAGTAGGAAAGAGAGTGCATAGGCCTACATCTTGCGATGTCAAATATAAAATGTAAAACAATAATAATGTAAATAAAAGTAGAGAAACATTTGCAGCAGAAATGAATAGCAGCATAATATACTGTAGAATCACAGTCTGTTGTGCAGGTGAGAGACAACACTTAGCAGCAGATAATATCACACATGTAAGTGTATACATAACAGATAGCGTCTATTAGCAGCACTGCAGCAGCAGTGTGTATATTATATAGTCATATAGTAACAGTCTGTTATATTACATGTGTTCTTAAAGAATTTAGAACTACTAAGAGTACAGTGATCACAAATGGTACACACCATGGGTCACACATGATCTCAGTTTCAGTTGACTGAAGTATTTTAAGTAGCATAGTGTCCTGTCTGGATCAGTGTTGGCCTCGTCAAACATGTACTGTACACCAAATCCAATACTAATAATTGGGAGTGCATTACATTTGTAATCGTTGACCCCACAAAAACCTTGAGACGGTCATAGATGAGACATGTGATGAAGGGATGGTCCAACACCTGGTCAGGTGTTATCCTCTCCTATGGATCCAGATGAAGCATTCGTTTCAACAGGTCCATGAAGACGTCACAAGATGTTTCACAAAACAAAATACTCTGTTAATATTACACATATTTTCCCATAAAATTGCTGTAGCTCACAAGCTCCAAATGTAAGCTAACTAGCATATTCAAAACAGTACAATTCGTTTTTTACATGGCTTTTGAGCATCATTCAGAAATTAGAAATACTGTAAACACATTACAATTAATAGACTTTAACCTCACCAAGCACTTATTAAAATAACTCGTTTTTCCTTTTTAACAGCTGTTTTTAACTCCAAAAGTAATGAAATGCCTCTATTCAAACCCTTTTAAGTAAAAATATAATGACATGAAATAAAGACCCTTTTTAACCAAATGTAAGAAATGCAGTGATAGCAATCCTTCCTTTGCATGTACAATTATAACCTTTCATTTACAACACACTTTTACAGAAAGAGTAGCACTATTTATTATTAGCATTAGTGCATTATCCTTGTGTGCCTTTTCTGCAGAAATACGTTTCATTCCATATACCATAACTGAACAGAATGTAAACAAATAAAAAAATGCATTTTTAGCAACAGTCCTTTAGCTCCAAACGTGTTGTGTTGTATGTTGCAAACACAGTCCATGTGTACCAACCTTATGCCTCTTCGGGGGGTGCTAAAACAATCATTGAATGTATCAATGGCAAACAGTAAAAAGGGCGCGATTTGCTTTTGTAGCAGCAGCAAAAGACGCGTCTCCTCTCTCTCTCATGTCTAGTTATTATGTCATATACTTCCTCTTTCCGGTGCGCAGGTAGCTATGTCCCACAAAACTCCCTTCAAAATAAAAGCATTTGGCTCAAAACTCAAAATCTAAGGAAAACAACTTGTTTCACAATAAGATCATAATAACAATGTCTGTTCACCCAGAATATAGAAAAGTTCAGTAGAAAACGTGTTTGGGTTCTTTACAGTTTGTCCAGCATCCAAGAGGGATTGCTCTGGCATACCAAGCGTCAAGAGTATGGATTGAACCTGTAAAAAAAACACAGGATATTTCACATATTGAGAATATTTCATTAACAGTGTTAGGCTATAACTATGGATTAAAGAGATACAGTCAGAATGCATGTAGTAATGTGCAGTGCATCAGCACAGTACTCACCACATCATATTCAGTCTTCCCGCCAAAGAAGAGTTTTTCATCTTCTGCCTTGAACTCCTGCACTGTGTAATGCTCCTCAATTTTTTAGTGACCTGATTGAATAACGTGCAAAGATAGCTTGTACTTTAACATTTCAGAGATGGTGTTATTACTCCAGTATTAGTTGCAGTCCCCCATGATTGCACAGTCTTTATACATAGTACACAAGCCTTCACATCTTGTCTTTTACAAGTATATACAGCCCCCTGTACTTTTATTATTGTATGTGTTAAGTTGTAATGTAAGCTCTGGTCACGAAGGCCTAAGAACAAATACATATATTGTAGAATCCTCAAAGTCTCATATCCTATTGTGCTCTATTGTGACAAAAGTTGACTGAGGGACTGCTTTTTTAATAGAGATATTGGTTGTTCCGTTTGAACCACCAGTTTTGGCTTATAATGTCTTGCAGAAAACAGAGAGTTGAGAAAATAGGCTTGAAAGGTTCTGTGGTCTCTATAGCATTACACCTATCTATATGCTTAAGCATTTATGTCATATTTACATGCCTGTGCTATTAACTCATTTTGGATAAATTCAGTAAATGTATTAATTCAGTTTTTCTTATTATTTAGTTTTAGTATTTAAGTCATTGTTCAGGTTGTGTTGCTCTGAGGGAATGAGGAGCACTCAGGTGTGTTTAATTAATTTCAATAGGGTTGTGATGACTGCACTTTTATTCAATGTTTATTCAAATGCTAAATAATGAAGAAAATTCTTCCCACCGATTAAAATGTAAACGGACAAAATGATGATGGCTGATGCTTCATTCACTATAGACAATGCATTCAAATGCAGAGATTAAACATGTTAATGGTCACTGGTTGTCTGTTATTGGACAGATCACCTGTTGATGATCACATTATGGATGAACTGAGACCATTTTACACCTCTTTGACTCTGAGTTTCAACAGAACTACAGAAATAGGTCTATCACACATAAGTTGTTATTATTATCTTTTAAAGGTGTTGTAAGGCCTATGTTTTGTTAAAATAGCTCTAGTAATCACTGTTATATTGTTTGTGCAGTAACAGAGATCTTCCCACGTCTCCATACCCATTTCACCAACATAATTATTACTCTTTCATAATGTGACATTTGTTCATAATAAAATTGACCAGTAATATAAAGAGAAGAAGGCCCATGGGCTCCACAGTATAAGAACATATAACACATTATTTCATTCACAGGTTTTTTATTTAAAAAAACTGCTCACATGTGATTACCACATATATCACTATAAAATACATTAGGCCTATATACAAAAACGTGTGCTAATTAAGTGAGAATTGGCCAATTGCGAACATGATCGGAGTAGGAAAGAGAGTGCATAGGCCTACATCTTGCAATGTCAAAGTGCAATGTCAAATATAAAATGTAAAACAATAACAATGTAAGTATAGATAAACATTTGCAGCAGAAATTAATAGCAGCATAATATAGAATCACAGTCTGTTGTGCAGGTGAGAGACAACACTTAAGCAACAGATAATATCACACATGTAAGTGTATACATAACGGATAGCATCTATTAGCAGCAGTTAAATAATTAAAAGTATAACTACTAAGAGTACAGTGATCACAAATGGTACACACCATGGGTCACACATGATCTCAGTTTCAGTTGAAGTGTTTTAGGTAGCATAGTGTACTGTCTGGATCTCGTCAAACATGTACTGTACGCCAAATCCAACATTTGTAATGGTTGACAAACACCTTGAGACGGTCATAGGTGAGACATGGTGATGAAGGGATGGTCCAACACCTGGTCAGGTGTTATCCTCTCCTCTGGATCCAGATGAAGCATTTGTTTCAACAGGTCCATGAAGAGGTCACAAGATGTTCCATCGGCATCGTAACGTAGGGAGGAGAGCACTTCTGCCAGTGAGCAGGTCTCATCCAAGAAGAGGTTTTCATCTTTTGCCTTGAACTCCTGCACTGTTTGTCCAGCATCCAAGAGGGATTGCTCTGGCATACCAAGTGTCAAGAGTATGGATTGAACCTGTAGAGAAAAAACACAGTGTTAGGATATAACTATGGATTAAAGAGTACAGTCAGAATGCATGTAGTAATGTGCAGTGCATCGGCACAGTACTCACCACATCATATTCAGTCTTCCCGTTGAAGAAGAGGTTTTCTTCTTCTGCCTTTAACTCCTGCACTGTGTAATACTCCTTTGGTTCCTGGAAAACACAAAACGAAACATTTTTAGTGACCTGATTGAATGACTTGCAAAAGCCTGTACTTTAACATTTCAGAGATGGTGTTATTACTCCAGTATTAGTTGCAGTCATACCTTAAGTCTCCATGTATCGTCGTCCTGAATGAAAAACCTGCAGGTTGTTTGTCCAGCATCCAAGAGAGATTGCTCTGGCATACCAAGCGTCAAGAGGATGGATTGAACCTGTAGAAAAAACACGGGATATTTCAACATATTGAGAATATTTCAACTATGGATTAAAGAGTACAGTCAGAATGCATGTAGTAATGTGCAGTGCATCAGCACAGTACTCACCACATCATATTCAGTCCTCCCGCCGAAGAGATCACGGAACATCATCCCATGAACCATCATACAGCCCAGTGACCACATGTCAAGTGCCTCTGTGATCGGGAGGCCCAGGAAGAGTTCTGGTGATCTGTGGGTTGTAAAATAAAAAGGATAACGTTAGCAACTTTTAAGTTTTTTCAAGTTCTCAATGGCACCAATTATTTGCTTGCATTGAGCTTTCAGTGAAGCCGATAATAAGGCAATGATGAATAAAAGAACAGCTCAGTAGAACTCACCTATACTCAAGAGGCGGTCTGATGCTCCGTCGCTTGGTCTCAGAGACAGGAACGGCCAGACCAAAGTCAATGAGTTTGACTCTGAGGGGTTGTTCTCGTTGGTTCACCAGCATGATGTTGTCTAGTTTGATGTCTGTATGGATCAGGCCTATTCCCTTCAGGGCCTGGAGTGCAATGGCAAGCTGCAAGAGAATAATAAAGAGCATGATCAGAAATTCAGAAATTTAACTCAGTATCTTTGTATAAAAAAATGTTGCCATCACTTTAAAATGTAATTGTCAAAGCCATACCTGCTGTATGATGCATCTCGTCTCCAGCATGG
Organism: Protomyctophum bolini; assembly: GCF_963924005.1. Lineage (NCBI taxonomy): Eukaryota > Metazoa > Chordata > Actinopteri > Myctophiformes > Myctophidae > Protomyctophum > Protomyctophum bolini. Next base: position 2,700,559 of record NC_137871.1, read on the forward strand.
ACATAGGGACAAGTCTCTCGTTCAAGAATTCCAGGAGATTAACATCCAGAGACTCAAACACCATGCATCTCAATCCTTTATGCACGAAGCTGTTGTAGAATCTCACTGTTCCACACATGTCAGGGTCCAGGACTTTCATCATTTGCAACACGGCCATCTAGAAACACAAGAAAGATTTAGATTAGATAACTTAATGATAAATCGAAGCCAAGTATTAAAATCTTCAAGAACAATGATATTGCTTATTTGCTTACCTCACGTGCTGCCAATTCATCGTGATCATGGTGATTCTTCAATATCTTGATGGCCACGGTGTCACCGGTGAACTTGCTGATGGCTTTGGCCACCGTCCCAAAGCTTCCTTCCCCAATGATGCTCTGGACCAGGTACTGGCCTCTGTCCAGCAGGTCCATCTCAGACACCATGTAACTCTCTGGACCGTCCGAGTGTTGGGAGGAGCTGGAGATCACAATGACCAGTGGTGTCGGGGACTGGACATCAACAGAGTTGAAGACGTCACAAGATGTTTCATCGGCATCGTAACGTACGGAGGTGAGCACTTCTGCCAGTGAGCAGGTCTCATCCAAGAAGAGGTTTTCATCTTTTGCCTTGAACTCCTGCACTGTTTGTCCAGCATCTAAGAGGGATTGCTCTGGCATACCAAGCGTCAAGAGTATGGATTGAACCTGTAGAAAAAACACAGGATATTTCACACATATAGAATATTTATATAGAATATTTCATTAACAGTGTTAGGCTATAAGTATGGATTAAAGAGTACAGTCAGAATGCATGTAGTAATGTGCAGTGCATCAGCACAGTAGGCTACTCACCACATCATATTCAGTCTTCCCGCCGAAGAAGAGGTTTTCATCTTCTGCCTTTAACTCCTGCACTGTGTAATACTCCTCTGGTTCCTGGACATCGATAGGGACGTCCTCAGAGTTTTTTGTGTCCTGGTCAAATCTGTCCCACTCTGGATCAGAGCTAGTGGGGAAGGATATGATGGAGTATTGGGACGTAGTCAGGACGTCGGCCATTGGGGTGGATTTGCCCACGGAAGGTTTTTGAAAAGGCTTCTTCTGAGCACCTACAGAGAGAGAAGAGAGATAATTTTAGACCCTTGTGAGTGACTCATGGAATATCATACACAAAATAATACTCCCCAAACATGATCAATTAAAGCTGGGAACTATTAAATCTGTGATTGATACGCTCGGCTCAACAAATACATGAGCCGAGTTACACATTAATTGTATCACTAACACAGTTCATAACAAAGAATTAATTAAGCTACGATGATATTATGTACAAGTTTGACTAGCAGGATAATAGTTTCACAATTCAAGATAAGACGAGAAGTGTACTGTGTGGTCATTTATCCTCACCTGTACGTGTCCTTGAAGAGCGCTGGTATGGTTCAAAGCGATGCTTTTTCAGACCTCCTACTTTGAGTTTTAATCCTTTGCTCTCCTGTTGTCTCCTGGTCATTAATGTAGTCATGGTGTGTTTGTTGAGTCCTCGATCTTTCTCCTGCTGCTTTCTGTAGATTCAGATGATCTGCTCTGAAGAAAACACTGACCCCACACTATAGCCTATATGCAGTCTAGTCAGGGTAATTAGTGAAGATGCTGCTGCTTCCACCTCTAGATTCAGATGATCTGCTCTGGAGAAAACACTGACTATATATGCAGTCTAGTCAGGGTACTTAGGGCCCTCTCTGACCAATCAGGTAACCCCTTTACCAAGGTGTGAGTTGTTGATGGCGGGGGGGGGGGGGGGGGGGTATTTGGCCCATGCATGTTCCATGAAAGAGCTATTCATCTATTCATTAACTAAATTAACTTAACTTAGCTGTTTCTAAATAATACATTGTGAAATATGATATATTGTGAAATATTACTTTTCATTTGACTCAACTTTGTTAGAATAGAAGAAGATGATGCTGATCATCAAATAGAATAGATCACCTGCTAATGAACACATTATGCACGACTGAACTGACTGAGACCATTTTAATGTTCCTTGAGGAGTTTCAGCAGAGCTACAAATCACATAATCACATCGGAATGATGTGTATACAGATCTGTTGCACTAGCAACTGAGTTGGGAAATCCAACTTACATTAAGAGGATTTCTTTACATTATTTCAGTAACATAGAACCAGATCTGGTGAAGAAACAACAAGAAAAACAGATTTCCAAAACTATTGTTTTTCAAAACCCCCTATAGTATTGAAAACAGTCTTTATAAATAGTACACAAGCCTTCACATCTTGTCTTTTACAAGAATACTACCGCACACCCTATACTTTTATATTTTATTAAGTTGCAATGTAAGTTCAATTTGTTTCGACTATAGAAGACAGTGGTGGGGTTTCTGTGCTTGATGACTGAGAGAAGTGTTTCCCACACTGATCACATCCGTAGGTTTTCTATCCAGTGTGAATTTTCTTGTGGCTTTTAAGGTGTGCCATTGTAGAGAAGTGGTATCCACACTGATCACATCCGAAGGGTTTCTCTCCAGTGTGAATTTTCTTGTGGCTTTTAAGGTGTGCCATTGTAGAGAAGTGGTATCCACACTGATCACATCCGTAGGGTTTCTCTCCAGTGTGAATTTTCTTGTGGCTTTTAAGGTGTGCCATTGTAGAGAAGTGTTTCCCACACTGATCACATCCAAAGGGTTTCTCTCCAGTGTGAACTCTCTTTTTGTAGTGTGAATTCTCTGGTGGCTTTTAAGGCTGGACATTCTAGAGAACATTGATCACATCCATATGGTTTAATTTGCTGGTGTTTTTTAAGGCTTGACACGTGAGAGAAGTGTTGTCCACAATGATCACAACCATATGGTTTCTCTCCAGTGTGAGATTTCTGTTGGCTTTTAAGGTTGGATATTTGAGAGTAGTGTTGTCCACACTGATCAGATCTATAGGGGTTCTCTCCAGTATGACATATCTGGTGGATTTTAAGGCTCGACATTCTACAGAAGTGTTGTCCACACTGATCACAAATGGTGACAAAATCACACCTTCATTAATGATGAAACCATTAATGTTCATGGATTACATAGCAAATAGTATCAGTATTCTGTGCAGAATGGTTAGAACAGCAGAGTTAGTCTGAAGGAATGTGGTCTCTCAGGAGTGTGAACTTAGTATAAATGGGTTGTGATTAAGCTTTCATTCAAAGTAATTTGAATGCAAAATAATTAAGAAAACCTGCATTCTTTCACCGGGTTCAAATGTGAATTGGCTAAATGATGATGGCTGATGCTTTCATCATAGACAATGCATTGAAATGAGGAGATTAAAGGTGTTAATCACATGGTTGTCTGGCTTTGGATAGAATAGAAGAAGATGATACTGATCATCAAATAGAATGGACCAGATGTCCACATTATGTGGTCATTAGCCAGGAATGTTAGTCAGGAAAATAAAAATGTTTTAAAACCTGGATATTTAAGAACGTACACAGCATTTATTTCAAGGTAACACGTTTTATTTCAACCATGTTTACAACTTAAAACACATATCAATAGAACAATTATTTACAAAATGTATTGTGCTAATTTCTTCTCTCAGTTGGAATGCAGCCAATGATGTGAACATGACGTAACACAATGTCTAATATAAAAGGTCTAATATACATAATGTGCATGGGAATAATAAACACAATTGGAAATGCTTCTTTTGCAAGGAGTCGAACATTTGCAGCAGCAGATACAGTTTCAGTCTCTTAACAGACACAGTATCATGCAGTGCAACAGCAGTGGAGTGTAATCTATCCATTGAGTCTGTTGTGCGTTCAAATTGTTTCAAACAACAAACAAAAACACCACCTCAAGATCCACACTATTGTGGACTTGATACGAGGTGGTTTGGTGGGACTCAATCTGAGAACCCATCGTAAAAAAAATAAAAACAGTGTCCTCTTTTCCTCTTTTTTGTCTGTCTCAAAAGAAAGACTAGGTGGGACTTGGCTTGGTGGTGATGAAGGGATGGTCCAACACCTGCTCAGGTGTTATCCTCTCCTCTGGATCCAGGTGAAGCATCCGTTTCAACAGGTCCATGAAGACGGCACAAGACGTTTTGTCGGCATCGTCGTTCAGGAAGTAGAACACCTCTTCCAGTGAGCTCTCGTCATCCTCATCGACCTTTAGGGGAAGCCCTACGAAATACTCCTCTGGTTTCTATATAAAAACAAAAGCCAAAGTTAGTTTCAGTGATTTGAATCAATATGAGCAAGGATACTTGAATATGAGAGAGGAAGGAAGTTATTACACAAGTGTGTGTGTGTGTGTGTGTGTGTGTGTGTGGGGGGGGGGGGGACAGTCATACCCTAAATCTCCACATATTGTTGTCTGTGATGAAATAGCTCCAGGTTTTTAGTCCAGCATCCAGGAGAGATTGTGCTGGAATACCAAGCATCGAGAATATGGATTGAAGCTGCAGAAAAACAAACAGTCAGTAAACTCCCAGATCTAAGAAGAACATGTAACTACAGTGTTTGTTCAGAGTAGAGTCTGAAAGCATTCTGTTTTAAATGTGCAGTTCATCAATAGATTACTCACCACATCGTATTTGGTGTCCCCACGGATTAAATCCTGGCTCAGCATCACGTTAGCCACGACACAGCCCAGTGACCACATGTCAAGTGCCTCTGTGAGTGGGAGGCCCAGGAATACTTCTGGTGCTCTGTACTACAGAATGGGCTTGATCGCCCGTCGCTTGGTCTCAGAGACAGGAACGGCCAGACCAAAGTCAATGACTTTGACTCTGAGGGGTTGTTCTCGTTGGTTCACCATCATGATGTTCTCCAGTTTGATGTCTGCATGGATCAGACCGATTCCCTTCAGGGCCTGCAGTGTAACGGCAAGCTGCAAGACGAGAACAAAGAGCATGATTAATAGGTGCACTGCAGCGAAGGAGTTGTGACATTTAACTCAATATTGTTGTCATCACTTCTCATTTCAAACTCATACCTGCTGTACGATGGGTCTCATCTCCGTCATGGACAGACGAGTATCTCTCCCGTTCACGAATTCCAGGAGGTCGACATCCAGAGACTCAAACACCATGCATCTCAATCCGTTGTGGACGAAGCTGTCGTGAAATCTCACTATTCCACACGTGTCAGGGTCCAGGACTCTCAGCTTCTGCAACATGGCCATCTGGGAATACAAAGAAGACAGATTTAGACACAGCGTCATATAACAAATGATGCACACACACACACACACATTTTTTGGGAAAGTCCCCAAAGCAATGCCTTACCTCGTGTTCTGCCACTTCGTCGTAATTCTTGCGTTTCTTTATTATCTTGATGGCCACCATGTCACATGTACGCGTGTTGACGGCTTTGGCCACCATCCCGTAGCTCCCTTCCTCCATGAAGCTTGTGACGATGTACTGGCCTCCATCCAGCATGTCCTGCTCGGCTATGCAACTCTCTGAATCCAACCCTGGACCATCAGAGTCTTCGGAGGAGGAGGAGCTGGTGGTCACTTTGCCCAACCTCGCCGTTGGGGAATTAGGGACGGCTGAGCAGGACACGATGGCGTGTTGTTGGGGGGCGTACGTGGTGGTCAGGATCTCGATGTAAACCGCCGGGGAAGGGACATCTTCAAAGATGAACAGGCCCGGCTCATATGTGTCCCACTCTGGTTCAAAGTGCACAGGGGAGCTGGTGGTCAGGATGTCAATGTAGACCGCTGGCGACGGGACATCTTCAGAGATGAACAGGCCCGGCTCATATGTGTCCCACTCTGGTTCAGAGCTGGACATGCTGGAGTGTCGGATGGCTTTGTCCATGGAACCACCTAAAGAGAGGAGACAGACAGATAATTTAGACTCAATTGGATTATGATACAAAATAGAAGAATCAACCAGAGTTCTCCTCAATGGAGACGTTCCACTATCCAGGACCTTAAGGACATTGGAATGAGCTGGCAGGAAGCAAAAGCGCAGGCCCAGAAGAGAGTGAGATGGAGAGCTCTGGTGGACGCCCTATGCCCCTCGACGGGGTAAAGAGGATTAAGTCAAGTAAGTCAAGTCTCCTCAATGCTTAATGGCATACCATTGGCATCTTTTAGAGATATCTCCACTTTTAGTTTAACTAGCATTTGCTCTGTTATCACTGCTAATTTAACTAAAGATGACAAAAGAGACATTTTGAATCCACATTTAGCAATGTATCCTCACTTGAGCATGAAAATGTTTGCAGTAGTAAAAAGTAGTTTTTTTCTGCTTTGGTCATTGAACCTCACCTGTACATGTCCTTGAAGAGCGCTGGTATGGTTCAAAGCGATGCTTTTTCAGACCTCCTACTTTGAGTTTTAATCCTTTGCTCTCCTGTTGTCTCCTGGTCATTAATGTAGTCATGGTGTGTTTGTTGAGTCCTCGATCTTTCTCCTGCTGCTTTCTGTAGATTCAGATGATCTGCTCTGAAGAAAACACTGACCCCACACTATAGCCTATATGCAGTCTAGTCAGGGTACTTAGTGAAGATGATGCTGCTTCCACCTCTAGATTCCACCTCTAGATTCAGATGATCTGCTCTGGAGAAAACACTGACTATATATGCAGTCTAGTCAGGGTACTTAAGGCCCTCTCTGACCAATCAGGTAACCCCTTTACCAAGGTGTGAGTTGTTGATGGGGGGGGGGGGGGGGGGGGTATTTGGCCCCATGTTCCATGAAAGAGCTATTCATCTGAAACCAAATTAACTTAGCTGTTTCTAAATAATACATTGTGAAATATGACTGTTCATTTGACTCAACTGTATGATCACAGTCAGATTTACTTTATATAAAAGGAACATGCTCTCACATGGAAGACAAAATACGAATGCAAATAAGAATATGTAGGCTACAGCAAATTAATGGAACTAATAATGATACAATGAATTGTGGTACACTATCCTATAGTATAACATGATGCTTGTTGTGCATGTATTCTAGTGTGAACAGTAATTTGTGAGTCGGGTCATATATCATAAGTTTATATCTTCAAGTGAGATACAAATGAAATATTCATGAAGTCATGTCTGTAGCCTATTCTCCCACATTATTTTCACCTTTATACATTCACCTACTGCATTATACTTTCATGGTCTGACAATAAAGTGTTCAGATTCACACTTTTGTAATTGTAAGCTTGATAAATAGGTAGTTCGTTATATTCAATAGATTTGCTCTCAACTGACTAACTTGATAAACTGCAGAATGGTAATGTGTCCACAGTGAACAGCAGAGTTAGTCTGAAGGAATGTGGGTCTCTCAGGAGTGTGAAATTAGTTGAAATGGGTTGTGATTGAGCTTTCATTCAAAGTGATTTGAATGCAAAATAATGAAGAAAACCTGCATTCTTTCACCGGGTTCAAATGTGAATTGGCTAAATGATGATGGCTGATGCTTTCATCATAGACAATGCATTCAAATGAGGAGATTAAAGGTGTTAATCACATGGTTGTCTGGCTTTGGATAGAATAGAAGAAGATGATGCTGATCATCAAATATATTAGATCACCTGCTAATGACCACATTATGCACGACTGAACTGACTGAGACCATTGTATTGTTCCTTGGGGAGTTACAGCAGAGCTACAAATCAAATGATTATCCCCCACATCGGAATGATGTGTATACAGATCTGTTGCACTAGCAACTGAGTTGGGAAATCCAACTTACATTAAGAGGATTTTTTTTACATTATTTCAGTAACATAGAACCAGCTCTGGTGAAGAAACAACAAGAAAAACAGATTTCCAAAACTATTGTTTTCAAAACACAAACTGCCACCCACCCCCTATAGTATTGCAAACAGTCTTTATAAATAGTACACAAGCCTTCACATCTTGTCTTTTACAAGAATACTACTGCACACCCTATAATTTTTTATTTTATTAAGTTGCAATGTAAGTTCAATTTGTTTCGACTTTAGAAGACAGTGGTGGGGTTTATGTACAGGACTGTACAGAAACCCCACCACTGATGTGTGATGTGTCTGTAACAAATCACCATTATTTGGGTTTCCCTCCAGTGTGAATGTTCTTGTGGCTTTTAAGGTGTGCCATTGTAGAGAAGTGGTATCCACACTGATCACATCCGTAGGGTTTCTCTCCAGTGTGAATTTTCTTGTGGCTTTTAAGGTGTGCCATTGTAGAGAAGTGGTATCCACACTGATCACATCCGTAGGGTTTCTCTCCAGTGTGAATTTTCTTGTGGCTTTTAAGGTGTGCCATTGTAGAGAAGTGGTATCCACACTGATCACATCCATAGGGTTTCTCTCCAGTGTAAACTCTCTTTTTGGATTTTAGTGTGAATTCTCTGGTGGCTTTTAAGGCTGGACATTCTAGAGAAGTGTTGTCCACATTGATCACATCCATATGGTTTAATTTGCTGGTGTTTTTTAAGGCTTGACATGTGAGAGAGGTTTTGTCCACAATGATCACAACCATAGGGTTTCTCTCCAGTGTGAGATTTATGTTGGCTTTTAAGGTTGGATATTTGAGAGTAGTGTTGTTGTCCACACTGATCAGATCTATAGGGTTTCTCTCCAGTATGACATCTCTGGTGGATTTTAAGGCTCGACATTCTACAGAAGTGTTGTCCACACTGATCACAAATGGTGACAAAATCACACCTTCATTAATGATGAAACCATTAATGTTCATGGATTACATAGCAAATAGTATCAGTATTCTGTGCAGAATGGTTAGAACAGCAGAGTTAGTCTGAAGGAATGTGGTCTCTCAGGAGTGTGAACTTAGTATAAATGGGTTGTGATTAAGCTTTCATTCAAAGTAATTTGAATGCAAAAGAATGAAGAAAACCTGCATTCTTTCACCGGGTTCAAATGTGAATTGGCTAAATGATGATGGCTGATGCTTTCATCATAGACAATGCATTCAAATGAGGAGATTAAAGGTGTTAATCACATGGTTGTCTGGCTTTGGATAGAATAGAAGAAGATGATGCTGATCATCAAATAGAATAGATCACCTGCTAATGACCACATTATGCACGACTGAACTGACTGAGACCATTGTATTGTTCCTTGGGGAGTTACAGCAGAGCTACAAATCAAATGATTATCCCCCACATCGGAATGATGTGTATACAGATCTGTTGCACTAGCAACTGAGTTGGGAAATCCAACTTACATTAAGAGGATTTTTTTTACATTATTTCAGTAACATAGAACCAGCTCTGGTGAAGAAACAACAAGAAAAACAGATTTCCAAAACTATTGTTTTCAAAACACAAACTGCCACCCACCCCGGCCTATAGTATTGCAAACAGACTTTAAAAATAGTACACAAGCCTTCACATCTTGTCTTTTACAAGAATACTACCGCACACCCTATACTTTTTTATTGTATTAAGGTGCAATGTAAGTTCAATTTGTTTCGACTTTAGAAGACAGTGGTGGGGTTTCTGTACAGGACTGTACAGAAACCCCACCACTGATGTGTGATGTGTCTGTAACACATCACCATTATTTGGGTTTCTCTCCAGTGTGAATGTTCTTGTGGCTTTTAAGGTGTGCCATTGTAGAGAAGTGGTATCCACACTGATCACATCCGTAGGGTTTCTCTCCAGTGTGCATTTTCTTGTGGCTTTTAAGGTGTGCCATTGTAGAGAAGTGGTATCCACACTGATCACATCCATAGGGTTTCTCTCCAGTGTGAACTCTCTTTTTGGATTTTAGTGTGAATTCTCTGGTGGCTTTTAAGGCTGGACATTCTAGAGAAGTGTTGTCCACATTGATCACATCCATATGGTTTAATTTGCTGGTGTTTTTTAAGGCTTGACATGTGAGAGAAGTGTTGTCCACAATGATCACAACCATAGGGTTTCTCAACAGTGTGAGATTTCTGTTGGCTTTTATGGTTGGATATTTGAGAGTAGTGTTGTCCACACTGATCAGATCTATATGGTTTCTCTCCAGTATGACATCTCTGGTGAATTTTAAGGCTCGACATTCTACATTGTCCACACTGATGGTGACATAATCACACCTTCATTAATGATGAAACCATTAATGTTCATGGATTACATAGCAAATAGTATCAGTATTCTGTGCAGAATGCTTAGAACAGCAGAGTTAGTCTGAAGGAATGTGGTCTCTCAGGAGTGTGAACTTAGTATAAATGGGTTGTGATTAAGCTTTCATTCAAAGTAATTTGAATGCAAAAGGATGAAGAAAACCTGCATTCTTTCACCTGGTTCAAATGTGAATTGGCTAAATATGATGGCTGATGCTTTCATCATAGACAATGCATTAAAATGAGGAGATTAAAGGTGTTAATCACATGGTTGTCTGGCTTTGGATAGAATAGAAGAAGATGATACTGATCATCAAATAGAATGGATCACCTGCTAATGTCCACATTATGTGGTCATTAGCCAGGAATGTTAGTCAGGAAAATAAAAATGTTTTAAAACCTGGATATTTAAGAACGTACACAGCATTTATTTCAAGGTAACATGTTTTATTTCAACCATGTTTACAACTTAAAACACATATCAATAGAACAATTATTTACAAAATGTATTGTGCTAATTTCTTCTCTCAGTTGGAATGCAGCCAATGATGTGAACATGACGTAACACAATGTCTAATATAAAATGTCTAATATACATAATGTCCATGGGAATAATAAACACAATTGGAAATGCTTCTTTTGCAAGGAGTCGAACATTTGCAGCAGCATATACAGATTCAGTCTCTTAACAGACACAGTATCATGCAGTGCAACAGCAGTGGAGTGTAAATCTATCCATTGAGTCTGTTGTGCGTTCAAATTGTTTCACACAAAAAACAAAAACACCACCTCAAGATCCACACTATTTGTGGACTTGATACGAGGTGGTTTGGTGGGACTCAATCTGAGAACCCATCGTAAAAAATATATAAACAGTGTCCTCTTTTCCGTTGAATTCAACCGTCTGTCTCAAAAGAAAGACTAGGTGGGACTTGGCTTGGTGGTGATGAAGGGATGGTCCAACACCTGCTCAGGTGTTATCCTCTCCTCTGGATCCAGGTGAAGCATCCGTTTCAACAGGTCTATGAAGACGGCACAAGACGCTTTGTCGGCATCGTCGTTCAGGAAGTAGAACACCTCTTCCAGTGAGCTCTCGTCATCCTCATCGACCTTTAGGGGAAGCCCTACGAAATACTCCTCTGGTTTCTATATAAAAACAAAAGCCAAAGTTAGTTTCAGTGATTTGAATCAATATGAGCAAGGATACTTGAATATGAGAGAGGAAGGAAGTTATTACACCAAGTGTGTGTGTGTGTGTGTGTGTGTGTGTGTGTGTGTGTGTGTGTGTGTGGGGCAGTCATACCCTAAATCTCCACATATTGTTGTCTGTGATGAAATAGCTCCAGGTTTTTAGTCCAGCATCCAGGAGAGATTGTGCTGGAATACCAAGCATCGAGAATATGGATTGAAGCTGCAGAAAAACAAACAGAGGATATTCACAACAATTCAGTAAACTCCCAGATCTAAGAAGAACATGTAACTACAGTGTTTGTTCAGAGTAGAGTCTGAAAGCATTCTGTTTTAAATGTGCAGTTCATCAATAGATTACTCACCACATCGTATTTGGTGTCCCCACGGATTAAATCCTGGCTCAGCATCACGTTAGCCACGACACAGCCCAGTGACCACATGTCAAGTGCCTCTGTGAGTGGGAGGCCCAGGAATACTTCTGGTGCTCTGTACTCCAGAATGGGCTTGATCGCCCGTCGCTTGGTCTCAGAGACAGGAACGGCCAGACCAAAGTCAATGACTTTGACTCTGAGGGGTTGTTCTCGTTGGTTCACCATCATGATGTTCTCCAGTTTGATGTCTGCATGGATCAGACCGATTCCCTTCAGGGCCTGCAATGTAACGGCAAGCTGCAAGACGAGAACAAAGAGCATGATTAATAGGTGCACTGCAGCAAAGGAGTTGTGACATTTAACTCAATATTGTTGTCATCACTTCTCATTTCAAACTCATACCTGCTGTACGATGGGTCTCATCTCCGTCATGGACAGACGATCTCTCCCATTCACGAATTCCAGGAGGTCGACATCCAGAGACTCAAACACCATGCATCTCAATCCGTTGTGGACGAAGCTGTCGTGAAATCTCACTATTCCACACGTGTCAGGGTCCAGGACTCTCAGCTTCTGCAACATGGCCATCTGGGAATACAAGAATACAGATTTAGACACGGCGTCATATAACAAATGATGCACACACACATTTTTTTGAAAAGTCACCCAAAGCAATGCCTTACCTCGTGTTCTGCCACTTCGTCGTAATTCTTGCGTTTCTTTATTATCTTGATGGCCACCATGTCACATGTACGCGTGTTGACTGCTTTGGCCACCATCCCGTAGCTCCCTTCCTCCATGAAGCTTGTGACGATGTACTGGCCTCCATCCAGCATGTCCTGCTCGGCTATGCAACTCTCTGAATCCAACCCTGGACCATCAGAGTCTTCGGAGGAGGAGCTGGTGGTCACTTTGCCCAACCTCGCCGTTGGGGAATTAGGGACGGCTGAGCAGGACACGATGGCGTGTTGTTGGGGGGCGTACGTGGTGGTCAGGATCTCGACGTTAACCGCCGGGGAAGGGACATCTTCAAAGATGAACAGGCCCGGCTCATATGTGTCCCACTCTGGTTCAAAGTGCACGGGGGAGCTGGTGGTCAGGATGTCAATGTAGACCGCTGGCGACGGGACATCTTCAGAGATGAACAGGCCCGGCTCATATGTGTCCCACTCTGGTTCAGAGCTGGACATGCTGGAGTGTCGGATGGCTTTGTCCATGGAACCACCTAAAGGGAGAGGAGACAGACGGAGAATTTAGACTCAATTGGATTATGATACAAAATAGAAGAATCAACCAGAGTTCTCCTCAATGATTAATGGCATACCATTGGCATCTTTGAGATATATCTCCACTTTTAGTTTAACTAGCATTTGCTCTGTTATCACTGCTAATTTAACTAAAGATGACAAAAGAGACATTTTGAATCCACATTTAGCATTTAGCAATGTATCCTCACTTGAGCATGAAAATGTTTGCTTTGGTCATTGAACCTCACCTGTACATGTCCTTGAAGAGCGCTGGTATGGTTCAAAGCGATGCTTTTTCAGACCTCCTACTTTGAGTTTTAATCCTTTGCTCTCCTGTTGTCTCCTGGTCATTAATGTAGTCATGGTGTGTTTGTTGAGTCCTCGATCTTTCTCCTGCTGCTTTCTGTAGATTCAGATGATCTGCTCTGAAGAAAACACTGACCCCACACTATAGCCTATATGCAGTCTAGTCAGGGTACTTAGTGAAGATGATGCTGCTTCCACCTCTAGATTCAGATGATCTGCTCTGGAGAAAACACTGACTATATATGCAGTCTAGTCAGGGTACTTAGGGCCCTCTCTGACCAATCATGTAACCCCTTTACCAAGGTGTGAGTTGTTGATGGGGGGGGGGGGGGGGGGTATTTGGCCCCATGTTCCATGAAAGAGCTATTCATCTGAAACAAAATTAACTTAGCTGTTTCTAAATAATACATTGTGAAATATGACTGTTCATTTGACTCAACTGTATGATCACAGTCAGATTTACTTTATATAAAAGGAACATGCTCTCACATGGAAGACAAAATACGAATGCAAATAAGAATATGTAGGCTACAGCAAATGAATGGAACTAATAATGATACAATGCATTGTGGTACACTATCCTATAGTATAACATGATGCTTGTTGTGCATGTATTCTAGTGTGAACAGTAATTTGTGAGTCGGGTCATATATCATAAGTTTATATCTTCAAGTGAGATACAAATGAAATATTCATGAAGTCATGTCTGTAGCCTATTCTCCCACATTATTTTCACCTTTATACATTCACCTACTGCATTATACTTTCATGGTCTGACAATAAAGTGTTCAGATTCACACTTTTGTAATTGTAAGCTTGATAAATAGGTAGTTCGTTATATTTAATAGATTTGCTCTCAACTGACTAACTTGATAATGTGTCCACAGTGAACAGCAGAGTTAGTCTGAAGGAATGTGGGTCTCTCAGGAGTGTGAAATTAGTTGAAATGGGTTGTGATTGAGCTTTCATTCAAAGTGATTTGAATGCAAAATAATGAAGAAAACCTGCATTCTTTCACCGGGTTCAAATGTGAATTGGCTAAATGATGATGGCTGATGCTTTCATCATAGACAATGCATTCAAATGAGGAGATTAAAGGTGTTAATCACATGGTTGTCTGGCTTTGGATAGAATAGAAGAAGATGATGCTGATCATCAAATATATTAGATCACCTGCTACTGACCACATTATGCACGACTGAACTGACTGAGACCATTGTAATGTTCCTTGGAGAGTTACAGCAGAGCTACAAATCAAATGATTATCCCCCACATCGGAATGATGTGTATACAGATCTGTTGCACTAGCAACTGAGTTGGGAAATCCAACTTACATTAAGAGGATTTTTTTTACATTATTTCAGTAACATAGAACCAGCTCTGGTGAAGAAACAACAAGAAAAACAGATTTCCAAAACTATTGTTTTCAAAACACAAACTGTCACCCACCCCCTATAGTATTGCAAACAGTCTTTATAAATAGTACACAAGCCTTCACATCTTGTCTTTTACAAGAATACTACCGCACAGGTTGGATATTTGAGAGTAGTGTTGTCCACACTGATCAGATCTATAGGGGTTCTCTCCAGTATGACATATCTGGTGGATTTTAAGGCTCGACATTCTACAGAAGTGTTGTCCACACTGATCACAAATGGTGACAAAATCACACCTTCATTAATGATGAAACCATTAATGTTCATGGATTACATAGCAAATAGTATCAGTATTCTGTGCAGAATGGTTAGAACAGCAGAGTTAGTCTGAAGGAATGTGGTCTCTCAGGAGTGTGAACTTAGTATAAATGGGTTGTGATTAAGCTTTCATTCAAAGTAATTTGAATGCAAAATAATTAAGAAAACCTGCATTCTTTCACCGGGTTCAAATGTGAATTGGCTAAATGATGATGGCTGATGCTTTCATCATAGACAATGCATTGAAATGAGGAGATTAAAGGTGTTAATCACATGGTTGTCTGGCTTTGGATAGAATAGAAGAAGATGATACTGATCATCAAATAGAATGGACCAGATGTCCACATTATGTGGTCATTAGCCAGGAATGTTAGTCAGGAAAATAAAAATGTTTTAAAACCTGGATATTTAAGAACGTACACAGCATTTATTTCAAGGTAACACGTTTTATTTCAACCATGTTTACAACTTAAAACACATATCAATAGAACAATTATTTACAAAATGTATTGTGCTAATTTCTTCTCTCAGTTGGAATGCAGCCAATGATGTGAACATGACGTAACACAATGTCTAATATAAAAGGTCTAATATACATAATGTGCATGGGAATAATAAACACAATTGGAAATGCTTCTTTTGCAAGGAGTCGAACATTTGCAGCAGCAGATACAGTTTCAGTCTCTTAACAGACACAGTATCATGCAGTGCAACAGCAGTGGAGTGTAATCTATCCATTGAGTCTGTTGTGCGTTCAAATTGTTTCAAACAACAAACAAAAACACCACCTCAAGATCCACACTATTGTGGACTTGATACGAGGTGGTTTGGTGGGACTCAATCTGAGAACCCATCGTAAAAAAAATAAAAACAGTGTCCTCTTTTCCTCTTTTTTGTCTGTCTCAAAAGAAAGACTAGGTGGGACTTGGCTTGGTGGTGATGAAGGGATGGTCCAACACCTGCTCAGGTGTTATCCTCTCCTCTGGATCCAGGTGAAGCATCCGTTTCAACAGGTCCATGAAGACGGCACAAGACGTTTTGTCGGCATCGTCGTTCAGGAAGTAGAACACCTCTTCCAGTGAGCTCTCGTCATCCTCATCGACCTTTAGGGGAAGCCCTACGAAATACTCCTCTGGTTTCTATATAAAAACAAAAGCCAAAGTTAGTTTCAGTGATTTGAATCAATATGAGCAAGGATACTTGAATATGAGAGAGGAAGGAAGTTATTACACAAGTGTGTGTGTGTGTGTGTGTGTGTGTGTGTGGGGGGGGGGGGGGACAGTCATACCCTAAATCTCCACATATTGTTGTCTGTGATGAAATAGCTCCAGGTTTTTAGTCCAGCATCCAGGAGAGATTGTGCTGGAATACCAAGCATCGAGAATATGGATTGAAGCTGCAGAAAAACAAACAGTCAGTAAACTCCCAGATCTAAGAAGAACATGTAACTACAGTGTTTGTTCAGAGTAGAGTCTGAAAGCATTCTGTTTTAAATGTGCAGTTCATCAATAGATTACTCACCACATCGTATTTGGTGTCCCCACGGATTAAATCCTGGCTCAGCATCACGTTAGCCACGACACAGCCCAGTGACCACATGTCAAGTGCCTCTGTGAGTGGGAGGCCCAGGAATACTTCTGGTGCTCTGTACTACAGAATGGGCTTGATCGCCCGTCGCTTGGTCTCAGAGACAGGAACGGCCAGACCAAAGTCAATGACTTTGACTCTGAGGGGTTGTTCTCGTTGGTTCACCATCATGATGTTCTCCAGTTTGATGTCTGCATGGATCAGACCGATTCCCTTCAGGGCCTGCAGTGTAACGGCAAGCTGCAAGACGAGAACAAAGAGCATGATTAATAGGTGCACTGCAGCGAAGGAGTTGTGACATTTAACTCAATATTGTTGTCATCACTTCTCATTTCAAACTCATACCTGCTGTACGATGGGTCTCATCTCCGTCATGGACAGACGAGTATCTCTCCCGTTCACGAATTCCAGGAGGTCGACATCCAGAGACTCAAACACCATGCATCTCAATCCGTTGTGGACGAAGCTGTCGTGAAATCTCACTATTCCACACGTGTCAGGGTCCAGGACTCTCAGCTTCTGCAACATGGCCATCTGGGAATACAAAGAAGACAGATTTAGACACAGCGTCATATAACAAATGATGCACACACACACACACACATTTTTTGGGAAAGTCCCCAAAGCAATGCCTTACCTCGTGTTCTGCCACTTCGTCGTAATTCTTGCGTTTCTTTATTATCTTGATGGCCACCATGTCACATGTACGCGTGTTGACGGCTTTGGCCACCATCCCGTAGCTCCCTTCCTCCATGAAGCTTGTGACGATGTACTGGCCTCCATCCAGCATGTCCTGCTCGGCTATGCAACTCTCTGAATCCAACCCTGGACCATCAGAGTCTTCGGAGGAGGAGGAGCTGGTGGTCACTTTGCCCAACCTCGCCGTTGGGGAATTAGGGACGGCTGAGCAGGACACGATGGCGTGTTGTTGGGGGGCGTACGTGGTGGTCAGGATCTCGATGTAAACCGCCGGGGAAGGGACATCTTCAAAGATGAACAGGCCCGGCTCATATGTGTCCCACTCTGGTTCAAAGTGCACAGGGGAGCTGGTGGTCAGGATGTCAATGTAGACCGCTGGCGACGGGACATCTTCAGAGATGAACAGGCCCGGCTCATATGTGTCCCACTCTGGTTCAGAGCTGGACATGCTGGAGTGTCGGATGGCTTTGTCCATGGAACCACCTAAAGAGAGGAGACAGACAGATAATTTAGACTCAATTGGATTATGATACAAAATAGAAGAATCAACCAGAGTTCTCCTCAATGGAGACGTTCCACTATCCAGGACCTTAAGGACATTGGAATGAGCTGGCAGGAAGCAAAAGCGCAGGCCCAGAAGAGAGTGAGATGGAGAGCTCTGGTGGACGCCCTATGCCCCTCGACGGGGTAAAGAGGATTAAGTCAAGTAAGTCAAGTCTCCTCAATGCTTAATGGCATACCATTGGCATCTTTTAGAGATATCTCCACTTTTAGTTTAACTAGCATTTGCTCTGTTATCACTGCTAATTTAACTAAAGATGACAAAAGAGACATTTTGAATCCACATTTAGCAATGTATCCTCACTTGAGCATGAAAATGTTTGCAGTAGTAAAAAGTAGTTTTTTTCTGCTTTGGTCATTGAACCTCACCTGTACATGTCCTTGAAGAGCGCTGGTATGGTTCAAAGCGATGCTTTTTCAGACCTCCTACTTTGAGTTTTAATCCTTTGCTCTCCTGTTGTCTCCTGGTCATTAATGTAGTCATGGTGTGTTTGTTGAGTCCTCGATCTTTCTCCTGCTGCTTTCTGTAGATTCAGATGATCTGCTCTGAAGAAAACACTGACCCCACACTATAGCCTATATGCAGTCTAGTCAGGGTACTTAGTGAAGATGATGCTGCTTCCACCTCTAGATTCCACCTCTAGATTCAGATGATCTGCTCTGGAGAAAACACTGACTATATATGCAGTCTAGTCAGGGTACTTAAGGCCCTCTCTGACCAATCAGGTAACCCCTTTACCAAGGTGTGAGTTGTTGATGGGGGGGGGGGGGGGGGGGTATTTGGCCCCATGTTCCATGAAAGAGCTATTCATCTGAAACCAAATTAACTTAGCTGTTTCTAAATAATACATTGTGAAATATGACTGTTCATTTGACTCAACTGTATGATCACAGTCAGATTTACTTTATATAAAAGGAACATGCTCTCACATGGAAGACAAAATACGAATGCAAATAAGAATATGTAGGCTACAGCAAATTAATGGAACTAATAATGATACAATGAATTGTGGTACACTATCCTATAGTATAACATGATGCTTGTTGTGCATGTATTCTAGTGTGAACAGTAATTTGTGAGTCGGGTCATATATCATAAGTTTATATCTTCAAGTGAGATACAAATGAAATATTCATGAAGTCATGTCTGTAGCCTATTCTCCCACATTATTTTCACCTTTATACATTCACCTACTGCATTATACTTTCATGGTCTGACAATAAAGTGTTCAGATTCACACTTTTGTAATTGTAAGCTTGATAAATAGGTAGTTCGTTATATTCAATAGATTTGCTCTCAACTGACTAACTTGATAAACTGCAGAATGGTAATGTGTCCACAGTGAACAGCAGAGTTAGTCTGAAGGAATGTGGGTCTCTCAGGAGTGTGAAATTAGTTGAAATGGGTTGTGATTGAGCTTTCATTCAAAGTGATTTGAATGCAAAATAATGAAGAAAACCTGCATTCTTTCACCGGGTTCAAATGTGAATTGGCTAAATGATGATGGCTGATGCTTTCATCATAGACAATGCATTCAAATGAGGAGATTAAAGGTGTTAATCACATGGTTGTCTGGCTTTGGATAGAATAGAAGAAGATGATGCTGATCATCAAATATATTAGATCACCTGCTAATGACCACATTATGCACGACTGAACTGACTGAGACCATTGTATTGTTCCTTGGGGAGTTACAGCAGAGCTACAAATCAAATGATTATCCCCCACATCGGAATGATGTGTATACAGATCTGTTGCACTAGCAACTGAGTTGGGAAATCCAACTTACATTAAGAGGATTTTTTTTACATTATTTCAGTAACATAGAACCAGCTCTGGTGAAGAAACAACAAGAAAAACAGATTTCCAAAACTATTGTTTTCAAAACACAAACTGCCACCCACCCCCTATAGTATTGCAAACAGTCTTTATAAATAGTACACAAGCCTTCACATCTTGTCTTTTACAAGAATACTACTGCACACCCTATAATTTTTTATTTTATTAAGTTGCAATGTAAGTTCAATTTGTTTCGACTTTAGAAGACAGTGGTGGGGTTTATGTACAGGACTGTACAGAAACCCCACCACTGATGTGTGATGTGTCTGTAACAAATCACCATTATTTGGGTTTCCCTCCAGTGTGAATGTTCTTGTGGCTTTTAAGGTGTGCCATTGTAGAGAAGTGGTATCCACACTGATCACATCCGTAGGGTTTCTCTCCAGTGTGAATTTTCTTGTGGCTTTTAAGGTGTGCCATTGTAGAGAAGTGGTATCCACACTGATCACATCCGTAGGGTTTCTCTCCAGTGTGAATTTTCTTGTGGCTTTTAAGGTGTGCCATTGTAGAGAAGTGGTATCCACACTGATCACATCCATAGGGTTTCTCTCCAGTGTAAACTCTCTTTTTGGATTTTAGTGTGAATTCTCTGGTGGCTTTTAAGGCTGGACATTCTAGAGAAGTGTTGTCCACATTGATCACATCCATATGGTTTAATTTGCTGGTGTTTTTTAAGGCTTGACATGTGAGAGAGGTTTTGTCCACAATGATCACAACCATAGGGTTTCTCTCCAGTGTGAGATTTATGTTGGCTTTTAAGGTTGGATATTTGAGAGTAGTGTTGTTGTCCACACTGATCAGATCTATAGGGTTTCTCTCCAGTATGACATCTCTGGTGGATTTTAAGGCTCGACATTCTACAGAAGTGTTGTCCACACTGATCACAAATGGTGACAAAATCACACCTTCATTAATGATGAAACCATTAATGTTCATGGATTACATAGCAAATAGTATCAGTATTCTGTGCAGAATGGTTAGAACAGCAGAGTTAGTCTGAAGGAATGTGGTCTCTCAGGAGTGTGAACTTAGTATAAATGGGTTGTGATTAAGCTTTCATTCAAAGTAATTTGAATGCAAAAGAATGAAGAAAACCTGCATTCTTTCACCGGGTTCAAATGTGAATTGGCTAAATGATGATGGCTGATGCTTTCATCATAGACAATGCATTCAAATGAGGAGATTAAAGGTGTTAATCACATGGTTGTCTGGCTTTGGATAGAATAGAAGAAGATGATGCTGATCATCAAATAGAATAGATCACCTGCTAATGACCACATTATGCACGACTGAACTGACTGAGACCATTGTATTGTTCCTTGGGGAGTTACAGCAGAGCTACAAATCAAATGATTATCCCCCACATCGGAATGATGTGTATACAGATCTGTTGCACTAGCAACTGAGTTGGGAAATCCAACTTACATTAAGAGGATTTTTTTTACATTATTTCAGTAACATAGAACCAGCTCTGGTGAAGAAACAACAAGAAAAACAGATTTCCAAAACTATTGTTTTCAAAACACAAACTGCCACCCACCCCGGCCTATAGTATTGCAAACAGACTTTAAAAATAGTACACAAGCCTTCACATCTTGTCTTTTACAAGAATACTACCGCACACCCTATACTTTTTTATTGTATTAAGGTGCAATGTAAGTTCAATTTGTTTCGACTTTAGAAGACAGTGGTGGGGTTTCTGTACAGGACTGTACAGAAACCCCACCACTGATGTGTGATGTGTCTGTAACACATCACCATTATTTGGGTTTCTCTCCAGTGTGAATGTTCTTGTGGCTTTTAAGGTGTGCCATTGTAGAGAAGTGGTATCCACACTGATCACATCCGTAGGGTTTCTCTCCAGTGTGCATTTTCTTGTGGCTTTTAAGGTGTGCCATTGTAGAGAAGTGGTATCCACACTGATCACATCCATAGGGTTTCTCTCCAGTGTGAACTCTCTTTTTGGATTTTAGTGTGAATTCTCTGGTGGCTTTTAAGGCTGGACATTCTAGAGAAGTGTTGTCCACATTGATCACATCCATATGGTTTAATTTGCTGGTGTTTTTTAAGGCTTGACATGTGAGAGAAGTGTTGTCCACAATGATCACAACCATAGGGTTTCTCAACAGTGTGAGATTTCTGTTGGCTTTTATGGTTGGATATTTGAGAGTAGTGTTGTCCACACTGATCAGATCTATATGGTTTCTCTCCAGTATGACATCTCTGGTGAATTTTAAGGCTCGACATTCTACATTGTCCACACTGATGGTGACATAATCACACCTTCATTAATGATGAAACCATTAATGTTCATGGATTACATAGCAAATAGTATCAGTATTCTGTGCAGAATGCTTAGAACAGCAGAGTTAGTCTGAAGGAATGTGGTCTCTCAGGAGTGTGAACTTAGTATAAATGGGTTGTGATTAAGCTTTCATTCAAAGTAATTTGAATGCAAAAGGATGAAGAAAACCTGCATTCTTTCACCTGGTTCAAATGTGAATTGGCTAAATATGATGGCTGATGCTTTCATCATAGACAATGCATTAAAATGAGGAGATTAAAGGTGTTAATCACATGGTTGTCTGGCTTTGGATAGAATAGAAGAAGATGATACTGATCATCAAATAGAATGGATCACCTGCTAATGTCCACATTATGTGGTCATTAGCCAGGAATGTTAGTCAGGAAAATAAAAATGTTTTAAAACCTGGATATTTAAGAACGTACACAGCATTTATTTCAAGGTAACATGTTTTATTTCAACCATGTTTACAACTTAAAACACATATCAATAGAACAATTATTTACAAAATGTATTGTGCTAATTTCTTCTCTCAGTTGGAATGCAGCCAATGATGTGAACATGACGTAACACAATGTCTAATATAAAATGTCTAATATACATAATGTCCATGGGAATAATAAACACAATTGGAAATGCTTCTTTTGCAAGGAGTCGAACATTTGCAGCAGCATATACAGATTCAGTCTCTTAACAGACACAGTATCATGCAGTGCAACAGCAGTGGAGTGTAAATCTATCCATTGAGTCTGTTGTGCGTTCAAATTGTTTCACACAAAAAACAAAAACACCACCTCAAGATCCACACTATTTGTGGACTTGATACGAGGTGGTTTGGTGGGACTCAATCTGAGAACCCATCGTAAAAAATATATAAACAGTGTCCTCTTTTCCGTTGAATTCAACCGTCTGTCTCAAAAGAAAGACTAGGTGGGACTTGGCTTGGTGGTGATGAAGGGATGGTCCAACACCTGCTCAGGTGTTATCCTCTCCTCTGGATCCAGGTGAAGCATCCGTTTCAACAGGTCTATGAAGACGGCACAAGACGCTTTGTCGGCATCGTCGTTCAGGAAGTAGAACACCTCTTCCAGTGAGCTCTCGTCATCCTCATCGACCTTTAGGGGAAGCCCTACGAAATACTCCTCTGGTTTCTATATAAAAACAAAAGCCAAAGTTAGTTTCAGTGATTTGAATCAATATGAGCAAGGATACTTGAATATGAGAGAGGAAGGAAGTTATTACACCAAGTGTGTGTGTGTGTGTGTGTGTGTGTGTGTGTGTGTGTGTGTGTGTGTGTGTGTGTGTGTGGGGCAGTCATACCCTAAATCTCCACATATTGTTGTCTGTGATGAAATAGCTCCAGGTTTTTAGTCCAGCATCCAGGAGAGATTGTGCTGGAATACCAAGCATCGAGAATATGGATTGAAGCTGCAGAAAAACAAACAGAGGATATTCACAACAATTCAGTAAACTCCCAGATCTAAGAAGAACATGTAACTACAGTGTTTGTTCAGAGTAGAGTCTGAAAGCATTCTGTTTTAAATGTGCAGTTCATCAATAGATTACTCACCACATCGTATTTGGTGTCCCCACGGATTAAATCCTGGCTCAGCATCACGTTAGCCACGACACAGCCCAGTGACCACATGTCAAGTGCCTCTGTGAGTGGGAGGCCCAGGAATACTTCTGGTGCTCTGTACTCCAGAATGGGCTTGATCGCCCGTCGCTTGGTCTCAGAGACAGGAACGGCCAGACCAAAGTCAATGACTTTGACTCTGAGGGGTTGTTCTCGTTGGTTCACCATCATGATGTTCTCCAGTTTGATGTCTGCATGGATCAGACCGATTCCCTTCAGGGCCTGCAATGTAACGGCAAGCTGCAAGACGAGAACAAAGAGCATGATTAATAGGTGCACTGCAGCAAAGGAGTTGTGACATTTAACTCAATATTGTTGTCATCACTTCTCATTTCAAACTCATACCTGCTGTACGATGGGTCTCATCTCCGTCATGGACAGACGATCTCTCCCATTCACGAATTCCAGGAGGTCGACATCCAGAGACTCAAACACCATGCATCTCAATCCGTTGTGGACGAAGCTGTCGTGAAATCTCACTATTCCACACGTGTCAGGGTCCAGGACTCTCAGCTTCTGCAACATGGCCATCTGGGAATACAAGAATACAGATTTAGACACGGCGTCATATAACAAATGATGCACACACACATTTTTTTGAAAAGTCACCCAAAGCAATGCCTTACCTCGTGTTCTGCCACTTCGTCGTAATTCTTGCGTTTCTTTATTATCTTGATGGCCACCATGTCACATGTACGCGTGTTGACTGCTTTGGCCACCATCCCGTAGCTCCCTTCCTCCATGAAGCTTGTGACGATGTACTGGCCTCCATCCAGCATGTCCTGCTCGGCTATGCAACTCTCTGAATCCAACCCTGGACCATCAGAGTCTTCGGAGGAGGAGCTGGTGGTCACTTTGCCCAACCTCGCCGTTGGGGAATTAGGGACGGCTGAGCAGGACACGATGGCGTGTTGTTGGGGGGCGTACGTGGTGGTCAGGATCTCGACGTTAACCGCCGGGGAAGGGACATCTTCAAAGATGAACAGGCCCGGCTCATATGTGTCCCACTCTGGTTCAAAGTGCACGGGGGAGCTGGTGGTCAGGATGTCAATGTAGACCGCTGGCGACGGGACATCTTCAGAGATGAACAGGCCCGGCTCATATGTGTCCCACTCTGGTTCAGAGCTGGACATGCTGGAGTGTCGGATGGCTTTGTCCATGGAACCACCTAAAGGGAGAGGAGACAGACGGAGAATTTAGACTCAATTGGATTATGATACAAAATAGAAGAATCAACCAGAGTTCTCCTCAATGATTAATGGCATACCATTGGCATCTTTGAGATATATCTCCACTTTTAGTTTAACTAGCATTTGCTCTGTTATCACTGCTAATTTAACTAAAGATGACAAAAGAGACATTTTGAATCCACATTTAGCATTTAGCAATGTATCCTCACTTGAGCATGAAAATGTTTGCTTTGGTCATTGAACCTCACCTGTACATGTCCTTGAAGAGCGCTGGTATGGTTCAAAGCGATGCTTTTTCAGACCTCCTACTTTGAGTTTTAATCCTTTGCTCTCCTGTTGTCTCCTGGTCATTAATGTAGTCATGGTGTGTTTGTTGAGTCCTCGATCTTTCTCCTGCTGCTTTCTGTAGATTCAGATGATCTGCTCTGAAGAAAACACTGACCCCACACTATAGCCTATATGCAGTCTAGTCAGGGTACTTAGTGAAGATGATGCTGCTTCCACCTCTAGATTCAGATGATCTGCTCTGGAGAAAACACTGACTATATATGCAGTCTAGTCAGGGTACTTAGGGCCCTCTCTGACCAATCATGTAACCCCTTTACCAAGGTGTGAGTTGTTGATGGGGGGGGGGGGGGGGGGTATTTGGCCCCATGTTCCATGAAAGAGCTATTCATCTGAAACAAAATTAACTTAGCTGTTTCTAAATAATACATTGTGAAATATGACTGTTCATTTGACTCAACTGTATGATCACAGTCAGATTTACTTTATATAAAAGGAACATGCTCTCACATGGAAGACAAAATACGAATGCAAATAAGAATATGTAGGCTACAGCAAATGAATGGAACTAATAATGATACAATGCATTGTGGTACACTATCCTATAGTATAACATGATGCTTGTTGTGCATGTATTCTAGTGTGAACAGTAATTTGTGAGTCGGGTCATATATCATAAGTTTATATCTTCAAGTGAGATACAAATGAAATATTCATGAAGTCATGTCTGTAGCCTATTCT
This sequence comes from Protomyctophum bolini, assembly GCF_963924005.1. NCBI lineage: Eukaryota > Metazoa > Chordata > Actinopteri > Myctophiformes > Myctophidae > Protomyctophum > Protomyctophum bolini. The sequence continues at coordinate 2,726,258 of NC_137871.1, forward strand.
CCCACATTATTTTCACCTTTATACATTCACCTACTGCATTATACTTTCATGGTCTGACAATAAAGTGTTCAGATTCACACTTTTGTAATTGTAAGCTTGATAAATAGGTAGTTCGTTATATTTAATAGATTTGCTCTCAACTGACTAACTTGATAATGTGTCCACAGTGAACAGCAGAGTTAGTCTGAAGGAATGTGGGTCTCTCAGGAGTGTGAAATTAGTTGAAATGGGTTGTGATTGAGCTTTCATTCAAAGTGATTTGAATGCAAAATAATGAAGAAAACCTGCATTCTTTCACCGGGTTCAAATGTGAATTGGCTAAATGATGATGGCTGATGCTTTCATCATAGACAATGCATTCAAATGAGGAGATTAAAGGTGTTAATCACATGGTTGTCTGGCTTTGGATAGAATAGAAGAAGATGATGCTGATCATCAAATATATTAGATCACCTGCTACTGACCACATTATGCACGACTGAACTGACTGAGACCATTGTAATGTTCCTTGGAGAGTTACAGCAGAGCTACAAATCAAATGATTATCCCCCACATCGGAATGATGTGTATACAGATCTGTTGCACTAGCAACTGAGTTGGGAAATCCAACTTACATTAAGAGGATTTTTTTTACATTATTTCAGTAACATAGAACCAGCTCTGGTGAAGAAACAACAAGAAAAACAGATTTCCAAAACTATTGTTTTCAAAACACAAACTGTCACCCACCCCCTATAGTATTGCAAACAGTCTTTATAAATAGTACACAAGCCTTCACATCTTGTCTTTTACAAGAATACTACCGCACACCCTATATTTTTTTATTTTATTAAGTTGCAATGTAAGTTCAATTTGTTTCGACTGTAGAAGACAGTGGTGGGGTTTCTGTACAGGACTGTACAGAAACCCCACCACTGATGTGTGATGTGTCTGTAACACATCACCATTATTTGGGTTTCTCTCCACATTATGTGGTCATTAGCCAGGAATGTTAGTCAGGAAAATAAAAATGTTTTAAAACCTGGATATTTAAGAACGTACACAGCATTTATTTCAAGGTAACATGTTTTATTTCAACCATGTTTACAACTTAAAACACATATCAATAGAACAATTATTTACAAAATGTATTGTGCTAATTTCTTCTCTCAGTTGGAATGCAGCCAATGATGTGAACATGACGTAACACAATGTCTAATATAAAATGTCTAATATACATAATGTCCATGGGAATAATAAACACAATTGGAAATGCTTCTTTTGCAAGGAGTCGAACATTTGCAGCAGCATATACAGATTCAGTCTCTTAACAGACACAGTATCATGCAGTGCAACAGCAGTGGAGTGTAAATCTATCCATTGAGTCTGTTGTGCGTTCAAATTGTTTCACACAAAAAACAAAAACACCACCTCAAGATCCACACTATTTGTGGACTTGATACGAGGTGGTTTGGTGGGACTCAATCTGAGAACCCATCGTAAAAAATATATAAACAGTGTCCTCTTTTCCGTTGAATTCAACCGTCTGTCTCAAAAGAAAGACTAGGTGGGACTTGGCTTGGTGGTGATGAAGGGATGGTCCAACACCTGCTCAGGTGTTATCCTCTCCTCTGGATCCAGGTGAAGCATCCGTTTCAACAGGTCTATGAAGACGGCACAAGACGCTTTGTCGGCATCGTCGTTCAGGAAGTAGAACACCTCTTCCAGTGAGCTCTCGTCATCCTCATCGACCTTTAGGGGAAGCCCTACGAAATACTCCTCTGGTTTCTATATAAAAACAAAAGCCAAAGTTAGTTTCAGTGATTTGAATCAATATGAGCAAGGATACTTGAATATGAGAGAGGAAGGAAGTTATTACACCAAGTGTGTGTGTGTGTGTGTGTGTGTGTGTGTGTGTGTGTGGGGCAGTCATACCCTAAATCTCCACATATTGTTGTCTGTGATGAAATAGCTCCAGGTTTTTAGTCCAGCATCCAGGAGAGATTGTGCTGGAATACCAAGCATCGAGAATATGGATTGAAGCTGCAGAAAAACAAACAGAGGATATTCACAACAATTCAGTAAACTCCCAGATCTAAGAAGAACATGTAACTACAGTGTTTGTTCAGAGTAGAGTCTGAAAGCATTCTGTTTTAAATGTGCAGTTCATCAATAGATTACTCACCACATCGTATTTGGTGTCCCCACGGATTAAATCCTGGCTCAGCATCACGTTAGCCACGACACAGCCCAGTGACCACATGTCAAGTGCCTCTGTGAGTGGGAGGCCCAGGAATACTTCTGGTGCTCTGTACTCCAGAATGGGCTTGATCGCCCGTCGCTTGGTCTCAGAGACAGGAACGGCCAGACCAAAGTCAATGACTTTGACTCTGAGGGGTTGTTCTCGTTGGTTCACCATCATGATGTTCTCCAGTTTGATGTCTGCATGGATCAGACCGATTCCCTTCAGGGCCTGCAGTGTAACGGCAAGCTGCAAGACGAGAACAAAGAGCATGATTAATAGGTGCACTGCAGCAAAGGAGTTGTGACATTTAACTCAATATTGTTGTCATCACTTCTCATTTCAAACTCATACCTGCTGTACGATGGGTCTCATCTCCGTCATGGACAGACGATCTCTCCCATTCACGAATTCCAGGAGGTCGACATCCAGAGACTCAAACACCATGCATCTCAATCCGTTGTGGACGAAGCTGTCGTGAAATCTCACTATTCCACACGTGTCAGGGTCCAGGACTCTCAGCTTCTGCAACATGGCCATCTGGGAATACAAGAATACAGATTTAGACACGGCGTCATATAACAAATGATGCACACACACATTTTTTTGAAAAGTCACCCAAAGCAATGCCTTACCTCGTGTTCTGCCACTTCGTCGTAATTCTTGCGTTTCTTTATTATCTTGATGGCCACCATGTCACATGTACGCGTGTTGACTGCTTTGGCCACCATCCCGTAGCTCCCTTCCTCCATGAAGCTTGTGACGATGTACTGGCCTCCATCCAGCATGTCCTGCTCGGCTATGCAACTCTCTGAATCCAACCCTGGACCATCAGAGTCTTCGGAGGAGGAGCTGGTGGTCACTTTGCCCAACCTCGCCGTTGGGGAATTAGGGACGGCTGAGCAGGACACGATGGCGTGTTGTTGGGGGGCGTACGTGGTGGTCAGGATCTCGACGTTAACCGCCGGGGAAGGGACATCTTCAAAGATGAACAGGCCCGGCTCATATGTGTCCCACTCTGGTTCAAAGTGCACGGGGGAGCTGGTGGTCAGGATGTCAATGTAGACCGCTGGCGACGGGACATCTTCAGAGATGAACAGGCCCGGCTCATATGTGTCCCACTCTGGTTCAGAGCTGGACATGCTGGAGTGTCGGATGGCTTTGTCCATGGAACCACCTAAAGGGAGAGGAGACAGACAGAGAATTTAGACTCAATTGGATTATGATACAAAATAGAAGAATCAACCAGAGTTCTCCTCAATGATTAATGGCATACCATTGGCATCTTTGAGATATATCTCCACTTTTAGTTTAACTAGCATTTGCTCTGTTATCACTGCTAATTTAACTAAAGATGACAAAAGAGACATTTTGAATCCACATTTAGCATTTAGCAATGTATCCTCACTTGAGCATGAAAATGTTTGCTTTGGTCATTGAACCTCACCTGTACATGTCCTTGAAGAGCGCTGGTATGGTTCAAAGCGATGCTTTTTCAGACCTCCTAGTTTTAATCCTTTGCTCTCCTGTTGTCTCCTGGTCATTAATGTAGTCATGGTGTGTTTGTTGAGTCCTCGATCTTTCTCCTGCTGCTTTCTGTAGATTCAGATGATCTGCTCTGAAGAAAACACTGACCCCAAATGGTGACAAAATCACACCTTCATTAATGATGAAACCATTAATGTTCATGGATTACATAGCAAATAGTATCAGTATTCTGTGCAGAATGGTTAGAACAGCAGAGTTAGTCTGAAGGAATGTGGTCTCTCAGGAGTGTGAACTTAGTATAAATGGGTTGTGATTAAGCTTTCATTCAAAGTAATTTGAATGCAAAAGAATGAAGAAAACCTGCATTCTTTCACCGGGTTCAAATGTGAATTGGCTAAATGATGATGGCTGATGCTTTCATCATAGACAATGCATTCAAATGAGGAGATTAAAGGTGTTAATCACATGGTTGTCTGGCTTTGGATAGAATAGAAGAAGATGATGCTGATCATCAAATAGAATAGATCACCTGCTAATGACCACATTATGCACGACTGAACTGACTGAGACCATTGTATTGTTCCTTGGGGAGTTACAGCAGAGCTACAAATCAAATGATTATCCCCCACATCGGAATGATGTGTATACAGATCTGTTGCACTAGCAACTGAGTTGGGAAATCCAACTTACATTAAGAGGATTTTTTTTACATTATTTCAGTAACATAGAACCAGCTCTGGTGAAGAAACAACAAGAAAAACAGATTTCCAAAACTATTGTTTTCAAAACACAAACTGCCACCCACCCCGGCCTATAGTATTGCAAACAGACTTTAAAAATAGTACACAAGCCTTCACATCTTGTCTTTTACAAGAATACTACCGCACACCCTATACTTTTTTATTGTATTAAGGTGCAATGTAAGTTCAATTTGTTTCGACTTTAGAAGACAGTGGTGGGGTTTCTGTACAGGACTGTACAGAAACCCCACCACTGATGTGTGATGTGTCTGTAACACATCACCATTATTTGGGTTTCTCTCCAGTGTGAATGTTCTTGTGGCTTTTAAGGTGTGCCATTGTAGAGAAGTGGTATCCACACTGATCACATCCGTAGGGTTTCTCTCCAGTGTGCATTTTCTTGTGGCTTTTAAGGTGTGCCATTGTAGAGAAGTGGTATCCACACTGATCACATCCATAGGGTTTCTCTCCAGTGTGAACTCTCTTTTTGGATTTTAGTGTGAATTCTCTGGTGGCTTTTAAGGCTGGACATTCTAGAGAAGTGTTGTCCACATTGATCACATCCATATGGTTTAATTTGCTGGTGTTTTTTAAGGCTTGACATGTGAGAGAAGTGTTGTCCACAATGATCACAACCATAGGGTTTCTCAACAGTGTGAGATTTCTGTTGGCTTTTATGGTTGGATATTTGAGAGTAGTGTTGTCCACACTGATCAGATCTATATGGTTTCTCTCCAGTATGACATCTCTGGTGAATTTTAAGGCTCGACATTCTACATTGTCCACACTGATGGTGACATAATCACACCTTCATTAATGATGAAACCATTAATGTTCATGGATTACATAGCAAATAGTATCAGTATTCTGTGCAGAATGCTTAGAACAGCAGAGTTAGTCTGAAGGAATGTGGTCTCTCAGGAGTGTGAACTTAGTATAAATGGGTTGTGATTAAGCTTTCATTCAAAGTAATTTGAATGCAAAAGGATGAAGAAAACCTGCATTCTTTCACCTGGTTCAAATGTGAATTGGCTAAATATGATGGCTGATGCTTTCATCATAGACAATGCATTAAAATGAGGAGATTAAAGGTGTTAATCACATGGTTGTCTGGCTTTGGATAGAATAGAAGAAGATGATACTGATCATCAAATAGAATGGATCACCTGCTAATGTCCACATTATGTGGTCATTAGCCAGGAATGTTAGTCAGGAAAATAAAAATGTTTTAAAACCTGGATATTTAAGAACGTACACAGCATTTATTTCAAGGTAACATGTTTTATTTCAACCATGTTTACAACTTAAAACACATATCAATAGAACAATTATTTACAAAATGTATTGTGCTAATTTCTTCTCTCAGTTGGAATGCAGCCAATGATGTGAACATGACGTAACACAATGTCTAATATAAAATGTCTAATATACATAATGTCCATGGGAATAATAAACACAATTGGAAATGCTTCTTTTGCAAGGAGTCGAACATTTGCAGCAGCATATACAGATTCAGTCTCTTAACAGACACAGTATCATGCAGTGCAACAGCAGTGGAGTGTAAATCTATCCATTGAGTCTGTTGTGCGTTCAAATTGTTTCACACAAAAAACAAAAACACCACCTCAAGATCCACACTATTTGTGGACTTGATACGAGGTGGTTTGGTGGGACTCAATCTGAGAACCCATCGTAAAAAATATATAAACAGTGTCCTCTTTTCCGTTGAATTCAACCGTCTGTCTCAAAAGAAAGACTAGGTGGGACTTGGCTTGGTGGTGATGAAGGGATGGTCCAACACCTGCTCAGGTGTTATCCTCTCCTCTGGATCCAGGTGAAGCATCCGTTTCAACAGGTCTATGAAGACGGCACAAGACGCTTTGTCGGCATCGTCGTTCAGGAAGTAGAACACCTCTTCCAGTGAGCTCTCGTCATCCTCATCGACCTTTAGGGGAAGCCCTACGAAATACTCCTCTGGTTTCTATATAAAAACAAAAGCCAAAGTTAGTTTCAGTGATTTGAATCAATATGAGCAAGGATACTTGAATATGAGAGAGGAAGGAAGTTATTACACCAAGTGTGTGTGTGTGTGTGTGTGTGTGTGTGTGTGTGTGTGTGTGTGTGTGTGGGGCAGTCATACCCTAAATCTCCACATATTGTTGTCTGTGATGAAATAGCTCCAGGTTTTTAGTCCAGCATCCAGGAGAGATTGTGCTGGAATACCAAGCATCGAGAATATGGATTGAAGCTGCAGAAAAACAAACAGAGGATATTCACAACAATTCAGTAAACTCCCAGATCTAAGAAGAACATGTAACTACAGTGTTTGTTCAGAGTAGAGTCTGAAAGCATTCTGTTTTAAATGTGCAGTTCATCAATAGATTACTCACCACATCGTATTTGGTGTCCCCACGGATTAAATCCTGGCTCAGCATCACGTTAGCCACGACACAGCCCAGTGACCACATGTCAAGTGCCTCTGTGAGTGGGAGGCCCAGGAATACTTCTGGTGCTCTGTACTCCAGAATGGGCTTGATCGCCCGTCGCTTGGTCTCAGAGACAGGAACGGCCAGACCAAAGTCAATGACTTTGACTCTGAGGGGTTGTTCTCGTTGGTTCACCATCATGATGTTCTCCAGTTTGATGTCTGCATGGATCAGACCGATTCCCTTCAGGGCCTGCAGTGTAACGGCAAGCTGCAAGACGAGAACAAAGAGCATGATTAATAGGTGCACTGCAGCAAAGGAGTTGTGACATTTAACTCAATATTGTTGTCATCACTTCTCATTTCAAACTCATACCTGCTGTACGATGGGTCTCATCTCCGTCATGGACAGACGATCTCTCCCATTCACGAATTCCAGGAGGTCGACATCCAGAGACTCAAACACCATGCATCTCAATCCGTTGTGGACGAAGCTGTCGTGAAATCTCACTATTCCACACGTGTCAGGGTCCAGGACTCTCAGCTTCTGCAACATGGCCATCTGGGAATACAAGAATACAGATTTAGACACGGCGTCATATAACAAATGATGCACACACACATTTTTTTGAAAAGTCACCCAAAGCAATGCCTTACCTCGTGTTCTGCCACTTCGTCGTAATTCTTGCGTTTCTTTATTATCTTGATGGCCACCATGTCACATGTACGCGTGTTGACTGCTTTGGCCACCATCCCGTAGCTCCCTTCCTCCATGAAGCTTGTGACGATGTACTGGCCTCCATCCAGCATGTCCTGCTCGGCTATGCAACTCTCTGAATCCAACCCTGGACCATCAGAGTCTTCGGAGGAGGAGCTGGTGGTCACTTTGCCCAACCTCGCCGTTGGGGAATTAGGGACGGCTGAGCAGGACACGATGGCGTGTTGTTGGGGGGCGTACGTGGTGGTCAGGATCTCGACGTTAACCGCCGGGGAAGGGACATCTTCAAAGATGAACAGGCCCGGCTCATATGTGTCCCACTCTGGTTCAAAGTGCACGGGGGAGCTGGTGGTCAGGATGTCAATGTAGACCGCTGGCGACGGGACATCTTCAGAGATGAACAGGCCCGGCTCATATGTGTCCCACTCTGGTTCAGAGCTGGACATGCTGGAGTGTCGGATGGCTTTGTCCATGGAACCACCTAAAGGGAGAGGAGACAGACGGAGAATTTAGACTCAATTGGATTATGATACAAAATAGAAGAATCAACCAGAGTTCTCCTCAATGATTAATGGCATACCATTGGCATCTTTGAGATATATCTCCACTTTTAGTTTAACTAGCATTTGCTCTGTTATCACTGCTAATTTAACTAAAGATGACAAAAGAGACATTTTGAATCCACATTTAGCATTTAGCAATGTATCCTCACTTGAGCATGAAAATGTTTGCTTTGGTCATTGAACCTCACCTGTACATGTCCTTGAAGAGCGCTGGTATGGTTCAAAGCGATGCTTTTTCAGACCTCCTACTTTGAGTTTTAATCCTTTGCTCTCCTGTTGTCTCCTGGTCATTAATGTAGTCATGGTGTGTTTGTTGAGTCCTCGATCTTTCTCCTGCTGCTTTCTGTAGATTCAGATGATCTGCTCTGAAGAAAACACTGACCCCACACTATAGCCTATATGCAGTCTAGTCAGGGTACTTAGTGAAGATGATGCTGCTTCCACCTCTAGATTCAGATGATCTGCTCTGGAGAAAACACTGACTATATATGCAGTCTAGTCAGGGTACTTAGGGCCCTCTCTGACCAATCATGTAACCCCTTTACCAAGGTGTGAGTTGTTGATGGGGGGGGGGGGGGGGGGTATTTGGCCCCATGTTCCATGAAAGAGCTATTCATCTGAAACAAAATTAACTTAGCTGTTTCTAAATAATACATTGTGAAATATGACTGTTCATTTGACTCAACTGTATGATCACAGTCAGATTTACTTTATATAAAAGGAACATGCTCTCACATGGAAGACAAAATACGAATGCAAATAAGAATATGTAGGCTACAGCAAATGAATGGAACTAATAATGATACAATGCATTGTGGTACACTATCCTATAGTATAACATGATGCTTGTTGTGCATGTATTCTAGTGTGAACAGTAATTTGTGAGTCGGGTCATATATCATAAGTTTATATCTTCAAGTGAGATACAAATGAAATATTCATGAAGTCATGTCTGTAGCCTATTCTCCCACATTATTTTCACCTTTATACATTCACCTACTGCATTATACTTTCATGGTCTGACAATAAAGTGTTCAGATTCACACTTTTGTAATTGTAAGCTTGATAAATAGGTAGTTCGTTATATTTAATAGATTTGCTCTCAACTGACTAACTTGATAATGTGTCCACAGTGAACAGCAGAGTTAGTCTGAAGGAATGTGGGTCTCTCAGGAGTGTGAAATTAGTTGAAATGGGTTGTGATTGAGCTTTCATTCAAAGTGATTTGAATGCAAAATAATGAAGAAAACCTGCATTCTTTCACCGGGTTCAAATGTGAATTGGCTAAATGATGATGGCTGATGCTTTCATCATAGACAATGCATTCAAATGAGGAGATTAAAGGTGTTAATCACATGGTTGTCTGGCTTTGGATAGAATAGAAGAAGATGATGCTGATCATCAAATATATTAGATCACCTGCTACTGACCACATTATGCACGACTGAACTGACTGAGACCATTGTAATGTTCCTTGGAGAGTTACAGCAGAGCTACAAATCAAATGATTATCCCCCACATCGGAATGATGTGTATACAGATCTGTTGCACTAGCAACTGAGTTGGGAAATCCAACTTACATTAAGAGGATTTTTTTTACATTATTTCAGTAACATAGAACCAGCTCTGGTGAAGAAACAACAAGAAAAACAGATTTCCAAAACTATTGTTTTCAAAACACAAACTGTCACCCACCCCCTATAGTATTGCAAACAGTCTTTATAAATAGTACACAAGCCTTCACATCTTGTCTTTTACAAGAATACTACCGCACACCCTATATTTTTTTATTTTATTAAGTTGCAATGTAAGTTCAATTTGTTTCGACTGTAGAAGACAGTGGTGGGGTTTCTGTACAGGACTGTACAGAAACCCCACCACTGATGTGTGATGTGTCTGTAACACATCACCATTATTTGGGTTTCTCTCCACATTATGTGGTCATTAGCCAGGAATGTTAGTCAGGAAAATAAAAATGTTTTAAAACCTGGATATTTAAGAACGTACACAGCATTTATTTCAAGGTAACATGTTTTATTTCAACCATGTTTACAACTTAAAACACATATCAATAGAACAATTATTTACAAAATGTATTGTGCTAATTTCTTCTCTCAGTTGGAATGCAGCCAATGATGTGAACATGACGTAACACAATGTCTAATATAAAATGTCTAATATACATAATGTCCATGGGAATAATAAACACAATTGGAAATGCTTCTTTTGCAAGGAGTCGAACATTTGCAGCAGCATATACAGATTCAGTCTCTTAACAGACACAGTATCATGCAGTGCAACAGCAGTGGAGTGTAAATCTATCCATTGAGTCTGTTGTGCGTTCAAATTGTTTCACACAAAAAACAAAAACACCACCTCAAGATCCACACTATTTGTGGACTTGATACGAGGTGGTTTGGTGGGACTCAATCTGAGAACCCATCGTAAAAAATATATAAACAGTGTCCTCTTTTCCGTTGAATTCAACCGTCTGTCTCAAAAGAAAGACTAGGTGGGACTTGGCTTGGTGGTGATGAAGGGATGGTCCAACACCTGCTCAGGTGTTATCCTCTCCTCTGGATCCAGGTGAAGCATCCGTTTCAACAGGTCTATGAAGACGGCACAAGACGCTTTGTCGGCATCGTCGTTCAGGAAGTAGAACACCTCTTCCAGTGAGCTCTCGTCATCCTCATCGACCTTTAGGGGAAGCCCTACGAAATACTCCTCTGGTTTCTATATAAAAACAAAAGCCAAAGTTAGTTTCAGTGATTTGAATCAATATGAGCAAGGATACTTGAATATGAGAGAGGAAGGAAGTTATTACACCAAGTGTGTGTGTGTGTGTGTGTGTGTGTGTGTGTGTGTGTGGGGCAGTCATACCCTAAATCTCCACATATTGTTGTCTGTGATGAAATAGCTCCAGGTTTTTAGTCCAGCATCCAGGAGAGATTGTGCTGGAATACCAAGCATCGAGAATATGGATTGAAGCTGCAGAAAAACAAACAGAGGATATTCACAACAATTCAGTAAACTCCCAGATCTAAGAAGAACATGTAACTACAGTGTTTGTTCAGAGTAGAGTCTGAAAGCATTCTGTTTTAAATGTGCAGTTCATCAATAGATTACTCACCACATCGTATTTGGTGTCCCCACGGATTAAATCCTGGCTCAGCATCACGTTAGCCACGACACAGCCCAGTGACCACATGTCAAGTGCCTCTGTGAGTGGGAGGCCCAGGAATACTTCTGGTGCTCTGTACTCCAGAATGGGCTTGATCGCCCGTCGCTTGGTCTCAGAGACAGGAACGGCCAGACCAAAGTCAATGACTTTGACTCTGAGGGGTTGTTCTCGTTGGTTCACCATCATGATGTTCTCCAGTTTGATGTCTGCATGGATCAGACCGATTCCCTTCAGGGCCTGCAGTGTAACGGCAAGCTGCAAGACGAGAACAAAGAGCATGATTAATAGGTGCACTGCAGCAAAGGAGTTGTGACATTTAACTCAATATTGTTGTCATCACTTCTCATTTCAAACTCATACCTGCTGTACGATGGGTCTCATCTCCGTCATGGACAGACGATCTCTCCCATTCACGAATTCCAGGAGGTCGACATCCAGAGACTCAAACACCATGCATCTCAATCCGTTGTGGACGAAGCTGTCGTGAAATCTCACTATTCCACACGTGTCAGGGTCCAGGACTCTCAGCTTCTGCAACATGGCCATCTGGGAATACAAGAATACAGATTTAGACACGGCGTCATATAACAAATGATGCACACACACATTTTTTTGAAAAGTCACCCAAAGCAATGCCTTACCTCGTGTTCTGCCACTTCGTCGTAATTCTTGCGTTTCTTTATTATCTTGATGGCCACCATGTCACATGTACGCGTGTTGACTGCTTTGGCCACCATCCCGTAGCTCCCTTCCTCCATGAAGCTTGTGACGATGTACTGGCCTCCATCCAGCATGTCCTGCTCGGCTATGCAACTCTCTGAATCCAACCCTGGACCATCAGAGTCTTCGGAGGAGGAGCTGGTGGTCACTTTGCCCAACCTCGCCGTTGGGGAATTAGGGACGGCTGAGCAGGACACGATGGCGTGTTGTTGGGGGGCGTACGTGGTGGTCAGGATCTCGACGTTAACCGCCGGGGAAGGGACATCTTCAAAGATGAACAGGCCCGGCTCATATGTGTCCCACTCTGGTTCAAAGTGCACGGGGGAGCTGGTGGTCAGGATGTCAATGTAGACCGCTGGCGACGGGACATCTTCAGAGATGAACAGGCCCGGCTCATATGTGTCCCACTCTGGTTCAGAGCTGGACATGCTGGAGTGTCGGATGGCTTTGTCCATGGAACCACCTAAAGGGAGAGGAGACAGACAGAGAATTTAGACTCAATTGGATTATGATACAAAATAGAAGAATCAACCAGAGTTCTCCTCAATGATTAATGGCATACCATTGGCATCTTTGAGATATATCTCCACTTTTAGTTTAACTAGCATTTGCTCTGTTATCACTGCTAATTTAACTAAAGATGACAAAAGAGACATTTTGAATCCACATTTAGCATTTAGCAATGTATCCTCACTTGAGCATGAAAATGTTTGCTTTGGTCATTGAACCTCACCTGTACATGTCCTTGAAGAGCGCTGGTATGGTTCAAAGCGATGCTTTTTCAGACCTCCTAGTTTTAATCCTTTGCTCTCCTGTTGTCTCCTGGTCATTAATGTAGTCATGGTGTGTTTGTTGAGTCCTCGATCTTTCTCCTGCTGCTTTCTGTAGATTCAGATGATCTGCTCTGAAGAAAACACTGACCCCACACTATAGCCTATATGCAGTCTAGTCAGGGTACTTAGTGAAGATGATGCTGCTTCCACCTCTAGATTCAGATGATCTGCTCTGGAGAAAACACTGACTATATATGCAGTCTAGTCAGGGTACTTAGGGCCCTCTCTGACCAATCATGTAACCCCTTTACCAAGGTGTGAGTTGTTGATGGGGGGGGGGGGGGGGGGGGGGGTATTTGGCCCCATGTTCCATGAAAGAGCTATTCATCTGAAACAAAATTAACTTAGCTGTTTCTAAATAATACATTGTGAAATATGACTGTTCATTTGACTCAACTGTATGATCACAGTCAGATTTACTTTATATAAAAGGAACATGCTCTCACATGGAAGACAAAATACGAATGCAAATAAGAATATGTAGGCTACAGCAAATGAATGGAACTAATAATGATACAATGCATTGTGGTACACTATCCTATAGTATAACATGATGCTTGTTGTGCATGTATTCTAGTGTGAACAGTAATTTGTGAGTCGGGTCATATATCATAAGTTTATATCTTCAAGTGAGATACAAATGAAATATTCATGAAGTCATGTCTGTAGCCTATTCTCCCACATTATTTTCACCTTTATACATTCACCTACTGCATTATACTTTCATGGTCTGACAATAAAGTGTTTATATTCACACTTTTGTAATTGTAAGCTTGATAAATAGGTAGTTCGTTATATTTAATAGATTTGCTCTCAACTGACTAACTTGATAATGTGTCCACAGTGAACAGCAGAGTTAGTCTGAAGGAATGTGGGTCTCTCAGGAGTGTGAAATTAGTTGAAATGGGTTGTGATTGAGCTTTCATTCAAAGTGATTTGAATGCAAAATAATGAAGAAAACCTGCATTCTTTCACCGGGTTCAAATGTGAATTGGCTAAATGATGATGGCTGATGCTTTCATCATAGACAATGCATTCAAATGAGGAGATTAAAGGTGTTAATCACATGGTTGTCTGGCTTTGGATAGAATAGAAGAAGATGATGCTGATCATCAAATATATTAGATCACCTGCTACTGACCACATTATGCACGACTGAACTGACTGAGACCATTGTAATGTTCCTTGGAGAGTTACAGCAGAGCTACAAATCAAATGATTATCCCCCACATCGGAATGATGTGTATACAGATCTGTTGCACTAGCAACTGAGTTGGGAAATCCAACTTACATTAAGAGGATTTTTTTTACATTATTTCAGTAACATAGAACCAGCTCTGGTGAAGAAACAACAAGAAAAACAGATTTCCAAAACTATTGTTTTCAAAACACAAACTGTCACCCACCCCCTATAGTATTGCAAACAGTCTTTATAAATAGTACACAAGCCTTCACACTATATTTTTTTATTTTATTAAGTTGCAATGTAAGTTCAATTTGTTTCGACTGTAGAAGACAGTGGTGGGGTTTCTGTACAGGACTGTACAGAAACCCCACCACTGATGTGTGATGTGTCTGTAACACATCACCATTATTTGGGTTTCTCTCTCCAGTTTGAATTATCTGGTGTCTTTTAAGGCTTGATGACTGAGAGAAGTGTTTCCCACACTGATCACACCCGTAGGGTTTCTCTCCAGTGTGAATTTTCTTGTGGCTTTTAAGGTGTGCCATTGTAGAGAAGTGGTATCCACACTGATCACATCCGAAGGGTTTCTCTCCAGTGTGAATTTTCTTGTGGCTTTTAAGGTGTGCCATTGTAGAGAAGTGGTATTCCACACTTTGGGTTATTTGGGTTTCTCTCTCCAGTTTGAATTATCTGGTGTCTTTTAAGGCTTGATGACTGAGAGAAGTGTTTCCCACACTGATCACACCCGTAGGGTTTCTCTCCAGTGTGAATTTTCTTGTGGCTTTTAAGGTGTGCCATTGTAGAGAAGTGGTATCCACACTGATCACATCCGAAGGGTTTCTCTCCAGTGTGAATTTTCTTGTGGCTTTTAAGGTGTGCCATTGTAGAGAAGTGGTATCCACACTGATCACATCCATAAGGTTTCTCTCCAGTGTGAGATTTCTGGTGACCTTTAAGGCCTGATGACTGAGAGAAGTGTTTCCCACACTGATCACATCCGAAGGGTTTCTCTCCAGTGTGATTTTTCTTGTGGCTTTTAAGGTGTGCCATTGTAGAGAAGTGGTATCCACACTGATCACATCCATAAGGTTTCTCTCCAGTGTGAGATTTCTGGTGACTTTTAAGGCCTGATGACTGAGAGAAGTGTTTCCCACACTGATCACATCCATAGGGTTTCTCTCCAGTGTGAACTCTCTTTTTGGATTTTAGTGTGAATTCTCTGGTGGCTTTTAAGGCTGGACATTCTAGAGAAGTGTTGTCCACATTGATCACATCCATATGGTTTAATTTGCTGGTGTTTTTTAAGGTTTGACATGTGAGAGAAGTGTTGTCCACAATGATCACAACCATAGGGTTTCTCTCCAGTGTGAGATTTCTGTTGGCTTTTAAGGTTGGATATTTGAGAGTAGTGTTGTCCACACTGATCAGATCTATAGGGTTTCTCTCCAGTATGACATCTCTGGTGGATTTTAAGGCTCGACATTCTACAGAAGTGTTGTCCACACTGATCACAAATGGTGACAAAATCACACCTTCATTAATGATGACACCATTAATGTTCATGGATTACATAGCAAATAGTATCAGTATTCTGTGCAGAATGGTTAGAACAGCAGAGTTAGTCTGAAGGAATGTGGGTCTCTCAGGAGTGTGAAATTAGTTGAAATGGGTTGTGATTGAGCTTTCATTCAAAGTGATTTGAATGCAAAATAATGAAGAAAACCTGCATTCTTTCACCGGGTTCAAATGTGAATTGGCTAAATGATGATGGCTGATGCTTTCATCATAGACAATGCATTCAAATGAGGAGATTAAAGGTGTTAATCACATGGTTGTCTGGCTTTGGATAGAATAGAAGAAGATGATGCTGATCATCAAATATATTAGATCACCTGCTACTGACCACATTATGCACGACTGAACTGACTGAGACCATTGTAATGTTCCTTGGAGAGTTACAGCAGAGCTACAAATCAAATGATTATCCCCCACATCGGAATGATGTGTATACAGATCTGTTGCACTAGCAACTGAGTTGGGAAATCCAACTTACATTAAGAGGATTTTTTTTACATTATTTCAGTAACATAGAACCAGCTCTGGTGAAGAAACAACAAGAAAAACAGATTTCCAAAACTATTGTTTTCAAAACACAAACTGTCACCCACCCCCTATAGTATTGCAAACAGTCTTTATAAATAGTACACAAGCCTTCACATCTTGTCTTTTACAAGAATACTACCGCACACCCTATATTTTTTTATTTTATTAAGTTGCAATGTAAGTTCAATTTGTTTCGACTGTAGAAGACAGTGGTGGGGTTTCTGTACAGGACTGTACAGAAACCCCACCACTGATGTGTGATGTGTCTGTAACACATCACCATTATTTGGGTTTCTCTCTCCAGTTTGAATTATCTGGTGTCTTTTAAGGCTTGATGACTGAGAGAAGTGTTTCCCACACTGATCACACCCGTAGGGTTTCTCTCCAGTGTGAATTTTCTTGTGGCTTTTAAGGTGTGCCATTGTAGAGAAGTGGTATCCACACTGATCACATCCGAAGGGTTTCTCTCCAGTGTGAATTTTCTTGTGGCTTTTAAGGTGTGCCATTGTAGAGAAGTGGTATTCCACACTTTGGGTTATTTGGGTTTCTCTCTCCAGTTTGAATTATCTGGTGTCTTTTAAGGCTTGATGACTGAGAGAAGTGTTTCCCACACTGATCACACCCGTAGGGTTTCTCTCCAGTGTGAATTTTCTTGTGGCTTTTAAGGTGTGCCATTGTAGAGAAGTGGTATCCACACTGATCACATCCGAAGGGTTTCTCTCCAGTGTGAATTTTCTTGTGGCTTTTAAGGTGTGCCATTGTAGAGAAGTGGTATCCACACTGATCACATCCATAAGGTTTCTCTCCAGTGTGAGATTTCTGGTGACCTTTAAGGCCTGATGACTGAGAGAAGTGTTTCCCACACTGATCACATCCGAAGGGTTTCTCTCCAGTGTGATTTTTCTTGTGGCTTTTAAGGTGTGCCATTGTAGAGAAGTGGTATCCACACTGATCACATCCATAAGGTTTCTCTCCAGTGTGAGATTTCTGGTGACTTTTAAGGCCTGATGACTGAGAGAAGTGTTTCCCACACTGATCACATCCATAGGGTTTCTCTCCAGTGTGAACTCTCTTTTTGGATTTTAGTGTGAATTCTCTGGTGGCTTTTAAGGCTGGACATTCTAGAGAAGTGTTGTCCACATTGATCACATCCATATGGTTTAATTTGCTGGTGTTTTTTAAGGTTTGACATGTGAGAGAAGTGTTGTCCACAATGATCACAACCATAGGGTTTCTCTCCAGTGTGAGATTTCTGTTGGCTTTTAAGGTTGGATATTTGAGAGTAGTGTTGTCCACACTGATCAGATCTATAGGGTTTCTCTCCAGTATGACATCTCTGGTGGATTTTAAGGCTCGACATTCTACAGAAGTGTTGTCCACACTGATCACAAATGGTGACAAAATCACACCTTCATTAATGATGACACCATTAATGTTCATGGATTACATAGCAAATAGTATCAGTATTCTGTGCAGAATGGTTAGAACAGCAGAGTTAGTCTGAAGGAATGTGGGTCTCTCAGGAGTGTGAAATTAGTTGAAATGGGTTGTGATTGAGCTTTCATTCAAAGTGATTTGAATGCAAAATAATGAAGAAAACCTGCATTCTTTCACCGGGTTCAAATGTGAATTGGCTAAATGATGATGGCTGATGCTTTCATCATAGACAATGCATTCAAATGAGGAGATTAAAGGTGTTAATCACATGGTTGTCTGGCTTTGGATAGAATAGAAGAAGATGATGCTGATCATCAAATATATTAGATCACCTGCTACTGACCACATTATGCACGACTGAACTGACTGAGACCATTGTAATGTTCCTTGGAGAGTTACAGCAGAGCTACAAATCAAATGATTATCCCCCACATCGGAATGATGTGTATACAGATCTGTTGCACTAGCAACTGAGTTGGGAAATCCAACTTACATTAAGAGGATTTTTTTTACATTATTTCAGTAACATAGAACCAGCTCTGGTGAAGAAACAACAAGAAAAACAGATTTCCAAAACTATTGTTTTCAAAACACAAACTGTCACCCACCCCCTATAGTATTGCAAACAGTCTTTATAAATAGTACACAAGCCTTCACATCTTGTCTTTTACAAGAATACTACCGCACACCCTATATTTTTTTATTTTATTAAGTTGCAATGTAAGTTCAATTTGTTTCGACTGTAGAAGACAGTGGTGGGGTTTCTGTACAGGACTGTACAGAAACCCCACCACTGATGTGTGATGTGTCTGTAACACATCACCATTATTTGGGTTTCTCTCTCCAGTTTGAATTATCTGGTGTCTTTTAAGGCTTGATGACTGAGAGAAGTGTTTCCCACACTGATCACACCCGTAGGGTTTCTCTCCAGTGTGAATTTTCTTGTGGCTTTTAAGGTGTGCCATTGTAGAGAAGTGGTATCCACACTGATCACATCCGAAGGGTTTCTCTCCAGTGTGAATTTTCTTGTGGCTTTTAAGGTGTGCCATTGTAGAGAAGTGGTATTCCACACTTTGGGTTATTTGGGTTTCTCTCTCCAGTTTGAATTATCTGGTGTCTTTTAAGGCTTGATGACTGAGAGAAGTGTTTCCCACACTGATCACACCCGTAGGGTTTCTCTCCAGTGTGAATTTTCTTGTGGCTTTTAAGGTGTGCCATTGTAGAGAAGTGGTATCCACACTGATCACATCCGAAGGGTTTCTCTCCAGTGTGAATTTTCTTGTGGCTTTTAAGGTGTGCCATTGTAGAGAAGTGGTATCCACACTGATCACATCCATAAGGTTTCTCTCCAGTGTGAGATTTCTGGTGACCTTTAAGGCCTGATGACTGAGAGAAGTGTTTCCCACACTGATCACATCCGAAGGGTTTCTCTCCAGTGTGATTTTTCTTGTGGCTTTTAAGGTGTGCCATTGTAGAGAAGTGGTATCCACACTGATCACATCCATAAGGTTTCTCTCCAGTGTGAGATTTCTGGTGACTTTTAAGGCCTGATGACTGAGAGAAGTGTTTCCCACACTGATCACATCCATAGGGTTTCTCTCCAGTGTGAACTCTCTTTTTGGATTTTAGTGTGAATTCTCTGGTGGCTTTTAAGGCTGGACATTCTAGAGAAGTGTTGTCCACATTGATCACATCCATATGGTTTAATTTGCTGGTGTTTTTTAAGGTTTGACATGTGAGAGAAGTGTTGTCCACAATGATCACAACCATAGGGTTTCTCTCCAGTGTGAGATTTCTGTTGGCTTTTAAGGTTGGATATTTGAGAGTAGTGTTGTCCACACTGATCAGATCTATAGGGTTTCTCTCCAGTATGACATCTCTGGTGGATTTTAAGGCTCGACATTCTACAGAAGTGTTGTCCACACTGATCACAAATGGTGACAAAATCACACCTTCATTAATGATGACACCATTAATGTTCATGGATTACATAGCAAATAGTATCAGTATTCTGTGCAGAATGGTTAGAACAGCAGAGTTTGTCTGAAGGAATGTGGTCTCTCAGGAGTGTGAACTTAGTATAAATGGGTTGTGATTAAGCTTTCATTCAAAGTAATTTGAATGCAAAATAATGAAGAAAACCTGCATTCTTTCACCGGGTTCAAATGTGAATTGGCTAAATGATGATGGCTGATGCTTTCATCATAGACAATGCATTCAAATGAGGAGATTAAAGGTGTTAATCACATGGTTGTCTGGCTTTGGATAGAATAGAAGAAGATGATGCTGATCATCAAATATATTAGATTACCTGCTAATGACCACATTATGCACGACTGAACTGACTGAGACCATTGTAATGTTCCTTGGAGAGTTACAGCAGAGCTACAAATCAAATGATTATCCCCCACATCGGAATGATGTGTATACAGATCTGTTGCACTAGCAACTGAGTTGGGAAATCCAACTTACATTAAGAGGATTTTTTTTACATTATTTCAGTAACATAGAACCAGCTCTGGTGAAGAAACAACAAGAAAAACAGATTTCCAAAACTATTGTTTTCAAAACACAAACTGTCACCCACCCCCTATAGTATTGCAAACAGTCTTTATAAATAGTACACAAGCCTTCACATCTTGTCTTTTACAAGAATACTACCGCACACCCTATATTTTTTTATTTTATTAAGTTGCAATGTAAGTTCAATTTGTTTCGACTGTAGAAGACAGTGGTGGGGTTTCTGTACAGGACTGTACAGAAACCCCACCACTGATGTGTGATGTGTCTGTAACACATCACCATTATTTGGGTTTCTCTCTCCAGTTTGAATTATCTGGTGTCTTTTAAGGCTTGATGACTGAGAGAAGTGTTTCCCACACTGATCACACCCGTAGGGTTTCTCTCCAGTGTGAATTTTCTTGTGGCTTTTAAGGTGTGCCATTGTAGAGAAGTGGTATCCACACTGATCACATCCGAAGGGTTTCTCTCCAGTGTGAATTTTCTTGTGGCTTTTAAGGTGTGCCATTGTAGAGAAGTGGTATTCCACACTTTGGGTTATTTGGGTTTCTCTCTCCAGTTTGAATTATCTGGTGTCTTTTAAGGCTTGATGACTGAGAGAAGTGTTTCAGACACTGATCACACCCGTAGGGTTTATCTCCAGTGTGAATTTTCTTGTGGCTTTTAAGGTGTGCCATTGTAGAGAAGTGGTATCCACACTGATCACATCCGAAGGGTTTCTCTCCAGTGTGAATTTTCTTGTGGCTTTTAAGGTGTGCCATTGTAGAGAAGTGGTATCCACACTGATCACATCCATAAGGTTTCTCTCCAGTGTGAGATTTCTGGTGACCTTTAAGGCCTGATGACTGAGAGAAGTGTTTCCCACACTGATCACATCCGAAGGGTTTCTCTCCAGTGTGATTTTTCTTGTGGCTTTTAAGGTGTGCCATTGTAGAGAAGTGGTATCCACACTGATCACATCCATAAGGTTTCTCTCCAGTGTGAGATTTCTGGTGACTTTTAAGGCCTGATGACTGAGAGAAGTGTTTCCCACACTGATCACATCCATAGGGTTTCTCTCCAGTGTGAACTCTCTTTTTGGATTTTAGTGTGAATTCTCTGGTGGCTTTTAAGGCTGGACATTCTAGAGAAGTGTTGTCCACATTGATCACATCCATATGGTTTAATTTGCTGGTGTTTTTTAAGGTTTGACATGTGAGAGAAGTGTTGTCCACAATGATCACAACCATAGGGTTTCTCTCCAGTGTGAGATTTCTGTTGGCTTTTAAGGTTGGATATTTGAGAGTAGTGTTGTCCACACTGATCAGATCTATAGGGTTTCTCTCCAGTATGACATCTCTGGTGGATTTTAAGGCTCGACATTCTACAGAAGTGTTGTCCACACTGATCACAAATGGTGACAAAATCACACCTTCATTAATGATGACACCATTAATGTTCATGGATTACATAGCAAATAGTATCAGTATTCTGTGCAGAATGGTTAGAACAGCAGAGTTAGTCTGAAGGAATGTGGGTCTCTCAGGAGTGTGAAATTAGTTGAAATGGGTTGTGATTGAGCTTTCATTCAAAGTGATTTGAATGCAAAATAATGAAGAAAACCTGCATTCTTTCACCGGGTTCAAATGTGAATTGGCTAAATGATGATGGCTGATGCTTTCATCATAGACAATGCATTCAAATGAGGAGATTAAAGGTGTTAATCACATGGTTGTCTGGCTTTGGATAGAATAGAAGAAGATGATGCTGATCATCAAATATATTAGATCACCTGCTACTGACCACATTATGCACGACTGAACTGACTGAGACCATTGTAATGTTCCTTGGAGAGTTACAGCAGAGCTACAAATCAAATGATTATCCCCCACATCGGAATGATGTGTATACAGATCTGTTGCACTAGCAACTGAGTTGGGAAATCCAACTTACATTAAGAGGATTTTTTTTACATTATTTCAGTAACATAGAACCAGCTCTGGTGAAGAAACAACAAGAAAAACAGATTTCCAAAACTATTGTTTTCAAAACACAAACTGTCACCCACCCCCTATAGTATTGCAAACAGTCTTTATAAATAGTACACAAGCCTTCACATCTTGTCTTTTACAAGAATACTACCGCACACCCTATATTTTTTTATTTTATTAAGTTGCAATGTAAGTTCAATTTGTTTCGACTGTAGAAGACAGTGGTGGGGTTTCTGTACAGGACTGTACAGAAACCCCACCACTGATGTGTGATGTGTCTGTAACACATCACCATTATTTGGGTTTCTCTCTCCAGTTTGAATTATCTGGTGTCTTTTAAGGCTTGATGACTGAGAGAAGTGTTTCCCACACTGATCACACCCGTAGGGTTTCTCTCCAGTGTGAATTTTCTTGTGGCTTTTAAGGTGTGCCATTGTAGAGAAGTGGTATCCACACTGATCACATCCGAAGGGTTTCTCTCCAGTGTGAATTTTCTTGTGGCTTTTAAGGTGTGCCATTGTAGAGAAGTGGTATTCCACACTTTGGGTTATTTGGGTTTCTCTCTCCAGTTTGAATTATCTGGTGTCTTTTAAGGCTTGATGACTGAGAGAAGTGTTTCCCACACTGATCACACCCGTAGGGTTTCTCTCCAGTGTGAATTTTCTTGTGGCTTTTAAGGTGTGCCATTGTAGAGAAGTGGTATCCACACTGATCACATCCGAAGGGTTTCTCTCCAGTGTGAATTTTCTTGTGGCTTTTAAGGTGTGCCATTGTAGAGAAGTGGTATCCACACTGATCACATCCATAAGGTTTCTCTCCAGTGTGAGATTTCTGGTGACCTTTAAGGCCTGATGACTGAGAGAAGTGTTTCCCACACTGATCACATCCGAAGGGTTTCTCTCCAGTGTGATTTTTCTTGTGGCTTTTAAGGTGTGCCATTGTAGAGAAGTGGTATCCACACTGATCACATCCATAAGGTTTCTCTCCAGTGTGAGATTTCTGGTGACTTTTAAGGCCTGATGACTGAGAGAAGTGTTTCCCACACTGATCACATCCATAGGGTTTCTCTCCAGTGTGAACTCTCTTTTTGGATTTTAGTGTGAATTCTCTGGTGGCTTTTAAGGCTGGACATTCTAGAGAAGTGTTGTCCACATTGATCACATCCATATGGTTTAATTTGCTGGTGTTTTTTAAGGTTTGACATGTGAGAGAAGTGTTGTCCACAATGATCACAACCATAGGGTTTCTCTCCAGTGTGAGATTTCTGTTGGCTTTTAAGGTTGGATATTTGAGAGTAGTGTTGTCCACACTGATCAGATCTATAGGGTTTCTCTCCAGTATGACATCTCTGGTGGATTTTAAGGCTCGACATTCTACAGAAGTGTTGTCCACACTGATCACAAATGGTGACAAAATCACACCTTCATTAATGATGACACCATTAATGTTCATGGATTACATAGCAAATAGTATCAGTATTCTGTGCAGAATGGTTAGAACAGCAGAGTTAGTCTGAAGGAATGTGGGTCTCTCAGGAGTGTGAAATTAGTTGAAATGGGTTGTGATTGAGCTTTCATTCAAAGTGATTTGAATGCAAAATAATGAAGAAAACCTGCATTCTTTCACCGGGTTCAAATGTGAATTGGCTAAATGATGATGGCTGATGCTTTCATCATAGACAATGCATTCAAATGAGGAGATTAAAGGTGTTAATCACATGGTTGTCTGGCTTTGGATAGAATAGAAGAAGATGATGCTGATCATCAAATATATTAGATCACCTGCTACTGACCACATTATGCACGACTGAACTGACTGAGACCATTGTAATGTTCCTTGGAGAGTTACAGCAGAGCTACAAATCAAATGATTATCCCCCACATCGGAATGATGTGTATACAGATCTGTTGCACTAGCAACTGAGTTGGGAAATCCAACTTACATTAAGAGGATTTTTTTTACATTATTTCAGTAACATAGAACCAGCTCTGGTGAAGAAACAACAAGAAAAACAGATTTCCAAAACTATTGTTTTCAAAACACAAACTGTCACCCACCCCCTATAGTATTGCAAACAGTCTTTATAAATAGTACACAAGCCTTCACATCTTGTCTTTTACAAGAATACTACCGCACACCCTATATTTTTTTATTTTATTAAGTTGCAATGTAAGTTCAATTTGTTTCGACTGTAGAAGACAGTGGTGGGGTTTCTGTACAGGACTGTACAGAAACCCCACCACTGATGTGTGATGTGTCTGTAACACATCACCATTATTTGGGTTTCTCTCTCCAGTTTGAATTATCTGGTGTCTTTTAAGGCTTGATGACTGAGAGAAGTGTTTCCCACACTGATCACACCCGTAGGGTTTCTCTCCAGTGTGAATTTTCTTGTGGCTTTTAAGGTGTGCCATTGTAGAGAAGTGGTATCCACACTGATCACATCCGAAGGGTTTCTCTCCAGTGTGAATTTTCTTGTGGCTTTTAAGGTGTGCCATTGTAGAGAAGTGGTATTCCACACTTTGGGTTATTTGGGTTTCTCTCTCCAGTTTGAATTATCTGGTGTCTTTTAAGGCTTGATGACTGAGAGAAGTGTTTCCCACACTGATCACACCCGTAGGGTTTCTCTCCAGTGTGAATTTTCTTGTGGCTTTTAAGGTGTGCCATTGTAGAGAAGTGGTATCCACACTGATCACATCCGAAGGGTTTCTCTCCAGTGTGAATTTTCTTGTGGCTTTTAAGGTGTGCCATTGTAGAGAAGTGGTATCCACACTGATCACATCCATAAGGTTTCTCTCCAGTGTGAGATTTCTGGTGACCTTTAAGGCCTGATGACTGAGAGAAGTGTTTCCCACACTGATCACATCCGAAGGGTTTCTCTCCAGTGTGATTTTTCTTGTGGCTTTTAAGGTGTGCCATTGTAGAGAAGTGGTATCCACACTGATCACATCCATAAGGTTTCTCTCCAGTGTGAGATTTCTGGTGACTTTTAAGGCCTGATGACTGAGAGAAGTGTTTCCCACACTGATCACATCCATAGGGTTTCTCTCCAGTGTGAACTCTCTTTTTGGATTTTAGTGTGAATTCTCTGGTGGCTTTTAAGGCTGGACATTCTAGAGAAGTGTTGTCCACATTGATCACATCCATATGGTTTAATTTGCTGGTGTTTTTTAAGGTTTGACATGTGAGAGAAGTGTTGTCCACAATGATCACAACCATAGGGTTTCTCTCCAGTGTGAGATTTCTGTTGGCTTTTAAGGTTGGATATTTGAGAGTAGTGTTGTCCACACTGATCAGATCTATAGGGTTTCTCTCCAGTATGACATCTCTGGTGGATTTTAAGGCTCGACATTCTACAGAAGTGTTGTCCACACTGATCACAAATGGTGACAAAATCACACCTTCATTAATGATGACACCATTAATGTTCATGGATTACATAGCAAATAGTATCAGTATTCTGTGCAGAATGGTTAGAACAGCAGAGTTTGTCTGAAGGAATGTGGTCTCTCAGGAGTGTGAACTTAGTATAAATGGGTTGTGATTAAGCTTTCATTCAAAGTAATTTGAATGCAAAATAATGAAGAAAACCTGCATTCTTTCACCGGGTTCAAATGTGAATTGGCTAAATGATGATGGCTGATGCTTTCATCATAGACAATGCATTCAAATGAGGAGATTAAAGGTGTTAATCACATGGTTGTCTGGCTTTGGATAGAATAGAAGAAGATGATGCTGATCATCAAATATATTAGATTACCTGCTAATGACCACATTATGCACGACTGAACTGACTGAGACCATTGTAATGTTCCTTGGAGAGTTACAGCAGAGCTACAAATCAAATGATTATCCCCCACATCGGAATGATGTGTATACAGATCTGTTGCACTAGCAACTGAGTTGGGAAATCCAACTTACATTAAGAGGATTTTTTTTACATTATTTCAGTAACATAGAACCAGCTCTGGTGAAGAAACAACAAGAAAAACAGATTTCCAAAACTATTGTTTTCAAAACACAAACTGTCACCCACCCCCTATAGTATTGCAAACAGTCTTTATAAATAGTACACAAGCCTTCACATCTTGTCTTTTACAAGAATACTACCGCACACCCTATATTTTTTTATTTTATTAAGTTGCAATGTAAGTTCAATTTGTTTCGACTGTAGAAGACAGTGGTGGGGTTTCTGTACAGGACTGTACAGAAACCCCACCACTGATGTGTGATGTGTCTGTAACACATCACCATTATTTGGGTTTCTCTCTCCAGTTTGAATTATCTGGTGTCTTTTAAGGCTTGATGACTGAGAGAAGTGTTTCCCACACTGATCACACCCGTAGGGTTTCTCTCCAGTGTGAATTTTCTTGTGGCTTTTAAGGTGTGCCATTGTAGAGAAGTGGTATCCACACTGATCACATCCGAAGGGTTTCTCTCCAGTGTGAATTTTCTTGTGGCTTTTAAGGTGTGCCATTGTAGAGAAGTGGTATTCCACACTTTGGGTTATTTGGGTTTCTCTCTCCAGTTTGAATTATCTGGTGTCTTTTAAGGCTTGATGACTGAGAGAAGTGTTTCAGACACTGATCACACCCGTAGGGTTTATCTCCAGTGTGAATTTTCTTGTGGCTTTTAAGGTGTGCCATTGTAGAGAAGTGGTATCCACACTGATCACATCCGAAGGGTTTCTCTCCAGTGTGAATTTTCTTGTGGCTTTTAAGGTGTGCCATTGTAGAGAAGTGGTATCCACACTGATCACATCCATAAGGTTTCTCTCCAGTGTGAGATTTCTGGTGACCTTTAAGGCCTGATGACTGAGAGAAGTGTTTCCCACACTGATCACATCCGAAGGGTTTCTCTCCAGTGTGATTTTTCTTGTGGCTTTTAAGGTGTGCCATTGTAGAGAAGTGGTATCCACACTGATCACATCCATAAGGTTTCTCTCCAGTGTGAGATTTCTGGTGACTTTTAAGGCCTGATGACTGAGAGAAGTGTTTCCCACACTGATCACATCCATAGGGTTTCTCTCCAGTGTGAACTCTCTTTTTGGATTTTAGTGTGAATTCTCTGGTGGCTTTTAAGGCTGGACATTCTAGAGAAGTGTTGTCCACATTGATCACATCCATATGGTTTAATTTGCTGGTGTTTTTTAAGGTTTGACATGTGAGAGAAGTGTTGTCCACAATGATCACAACCATAGGGTTTCTCTCCAGTGTGAGATTTCTGTTGGCTTTTAAGGTTGGATATTTGAGAGTAGTGTTGTCCACACTGATCAGATCTATAGGGTTTCTCTCCAGTATGACATCTCTGGTGGATTTTAAGGCTCGACATTCTACAGAAGTGTTGTCCACACTGATCACAAATGGTGACAAAATCACACCTTCATTAATGATGACACCATTAATGTTCATGGATTACATAGCAAATAGTATCAGTATTCTGTGCAGAATGGTTAGAACAGCAGAGTTAGTCTGAAGGAATGTGGGTCTCTCAGGAGTGTGAAATTAGTTGAAATGGGTTGTGATTGAGCTTTCATTCAAAGTGATTTGAATGCAAAATAATGAAGAAAACCTGCATTCTTTCACCGGGTTCAAATGTGAATTGGCTAAATGATGATGGCTGATGCTTTCATCATAGACAATGCATTCA
The DNA here is from genome assembly GCF_963924005.1 of Protomyctophum bolini. Classification (NCBI taxonomy): domain Eukaryota; kingdom Metazoa; phylum Chordata; class Actinopteri; order Myctophiformes; family Myctophidae; genus Protomyctophum; species Protomyctophum bolini. The sequence continues at coordinate 2,754,012 of NC_137871.1, forward strand.
AATGAGGAGATTAAAGGTGTTAATCACATGGTTGTCTGGCTTTGGATAGAATAGAAGAAGATGATGCTGATCATCAAATATATTAGATCACCTGCTACTGACCACATTATGCACGACTGAACTGACTGAGACCATTGTAATGTTCCTTGGAGAGTTACAGCAGAGCTACAAATCAAATGATTATCCCCCACATCGGAATGATGTGTATACAGATCTGTTGCACTAGCAACTGAGTTGGGAAATCCAACTTACATTAAGAGGATTTTTTTTACATTATTTCAGTAACATAGAACCAGCTCTGGTGAAGAAACAACAAGAAAAACAGATTTCCAAAACTATTGTTTTCAAAACACAAACTGTCACCCACCCCCTATAGTATTGCAAACAGTCTTTATAAATAGTACACAAGCCTTCACATCTTGTCTTTTACAAGAATACTACCGCACACCCTATATTTTTTTATTTTATTAAGTTGCAATGTAAGTTCAATTTGTTTCGACTGTAGAAGACAGTGGTGGGGTTTCTGTACAGGACTGTACAGAAACCCCACCACTGATGTGTGATGTGTCTGTAACACATCACCATTATTTGGGTTTCTCTCTCCAGTTTGAATTATCTGGTGTCTTTTAAGGCTTGATGACTGAGAGAAGTGTTTCCCACACTGATCACACCCGTAGGGTTTCTCTCCAGTGTGAATTTTCTTGTGGCTTTTAAGGTGTGCCATTGTAGAGAAGTGGTATCCACACTGATCACATCCGAAGGGTTTCTCTCCAGTGTGAATTTTCTTGTGGCTTTTAAGGTGTGCCATTGTAGAGAAGTGGTATTCCACACTTTGGGTTATTTGGGTTTCTCTCTCCAGTTTGAATTATCTGGTGTCTTTTAAGGCTTGATGACTGAGAGAAGTGTTTCCCACACTGATCACACCCGTAGGGTTTCTCTCCAGTGTGAATTTTCTTGTGGCTTTTAAGGTGTGCCATTGTAGAGAAGTGGTATCCACACTGATCACATCCGAAGGGTTTCTCTCCAGTGTGAATTTTCTTGTGGCTTTTAAGGTGTGCCATTGTAGAGAAGTGGTATCCACACTGATCACATCCATAAGGTTTCTCTCCAGTGTGAGATTTCTGGTGACCTTTAAGGCCTGATGACTGAGAGAAGTGTTTCCCACACTGATCACATCCGAAGGGTTTCTCTCCAGTGTGATTTTTCTTGTGGCTTTTAAGGTGTGCCATTGTAGAGAAGTGGTATCCACACTGATCACATCCATAAGGTTTCTCTCCAGTGTGAGATTTCTGGTGACTTTTAAGGCCTGATGACTGAGAGAAGTGTTTCCCACACTGATCACATCCATAGGGTTTCTCTCCAGTGTGAACTCTCTTTTTGGATTTTAGTGTGAATTCTCTGGTGGCTTTTAAGGCTGGACATTCTAGAGAAGTGTTGTCCACATTGATCACATCCATATGGTTTAATTTGCTGGTGTTTTTTAAGGTTTGACATGTGAGAGAAGTGTTGTCCACAATGATCACAACCATAGGGTTTCTCTCCAGTGTGAGATTTCTGTTGGCTTTTAAGGTTGGATATTTGAGAGTAGTGTTGTCCACACTGATCAGATCTATAGGGTTTCTCTCCAGTATGACATCTCTGGTGGATTTTAAGGCTCGACATTCTACAGAAGTGTTGTCCACACTGATCACAAATGGTGACAAAATCACACCTTCATTAATGATGACACCATTAATGTTCATGGATTACATAGCAAATAGTATCAGTATTCTGTGCAGAATGGTTAGAACAGCAGAGTTAGTCTGAAGGAATGTGGGTCTCTCAGGAGTGTGAAATTAGTTGAAATGGGTTGTGATTGAGCTTTCATTCAAAGTGATTTGAATGCAAAATAATGAAGAAAACCTGCATTCTTTCACCGGGTTCAAATGTGAATTGGCTAAATGATGATGGCTGATGCTTTCATCATAGACAATGCATTCAAATGAGGAGATTAAAGGTGTTAATCACATGGTTGTCTGGCTTTGGATAGAATAGAAGAAGATGATGCTGATCATCAAATATATTAGATCACCTGCTACTGACCACATTATGCACGACTGAACTGACTGAGACCATTGTAATGTTCCTTGGAGAGTTACAGCAGAGCTACAAATCAAATGATTATCCCCCACATCGGAATGATGTGTATACAGATCTGTTGCACTAGCAACTGAGTTGGGAAATCCAACTTACATTAAGAGGATTTTTTTTACATTATTTCAGTAACATAGAACCAGCTCTGGTGAAGAAACAACAAGAAAAACAGATTTCCAAAACTATTGTTTTCAAAACACAAACTGTCACCCACCCCCTATAGTATTGCAAACAGTCTTTATAAATAGTACACAAGCCTTCACATCTTGTCTTTTACAAGAATACTACCGCACACCCTATATTTTTTTATTTTATTAAGTTGCAATGTAAGTTCAATTTGTTTCGACTGTAGAAGACAGTGGTGGGGTTTCTGTACAGGACTGTACAGAAACCCCACCACTGATGTGTGATGTGTCTGTAACACATCACCATTATTTGGGTTTCTCTCTCCAGTTTGAATTATCTGGTGTCTTTTAAGGCTTGATGACTGAGAGAAGTGTTTCCCACACTGATCACACCCGTAGGGTTTCTCTCCAGTGTGAATTTTCTTGTGGCTTTTAAGGTGTGCCATTGTAGAGAAGTGGTATCCACACTGATCACATCCGAAGGGTTTCTCTCCAGTGTGAATTTTCTTGTGGCTTTTAAGGTGTGCCATTGTAGAGAAGTGGTATTCCACACTTTGGGTTATTTGGGTTTCTCTCTCCAGTTTGAATTATCTGGTGTCTTTTAAGGCTTGATGACTGAGAGAAGTGTTTCCCACACTGATCACACCCGTAGGGTTTCTCTCCAGTGTGAATTTTCTTGTGGCTTTTAAGGTGTGCCATTGTAGAGAAGTGGTATCCACACTGATCACATCCGAAGGGTTTCTCTCCAGTGTGAATTTTCTTGTGGCTTTTAAGGTGTGCCATTGTAGAGAAGTGGTATCCACACTGATCACATCCATAAGGTTTCTCTCCAGTGTGAGATTTCTGGTGACCTTTAAGGCCTGATGACTGAGAGAAGTGTTTCCCACACTGATCACATCCGAAGGGTTTCTCTCCAGTGTGATTTTTCTTGTGGCTTTTAAGGTGTGCCATTGTAGAGAAGTGGTATCCACACTGATCACATCCATAAGGTTTCTCTCCAGTGTGAGATTTCTGGTGACTTTTAAGGCCTGATGACTGAGAGAAGTGTTTCCCACACTGATCACATCCATAGGGTTTCTCTCCAGTGTGAACTCTCTTTTTGGATTTTAGTGTGAATTCTCTGGTGGCTTTTAAGGCTGGACATTCTAGAGAAGTGTTGTCCACATTGATCACATCCATATGGTTTAATTTGCTGGTGTTTTTTAAGGTTTGACATGTGAGAGAAGTGTTGTCCACAATGATCACAACCATAGGGTTTCTCTCCAGTGTGAGATTTCTGTTGGCTTTTAAGGTTGGATATTTGAGAGTAGTGTTGTCCACACTGATCAGATCTATAGGGTTTCTCTCCAGTATGACATCTCTGGTGGATTTTAAGGCTCGACATTCTACAGAAGTGTTGTCCACACTGATCACAAATGGTGACAAAATCACACCTTCATTAATGATGACACCATTAATGTTCATGGATTACATAGCAAATAGTATCAGTATTCTGTGCAGAATGGTTAGAACAGCAGAGTTTGTCTGAAGGAATGTGGTCTCTCAGGAGTGTGAACTTAGTATAAATGGGTTGTGATTAAGCTTTCATTCAAAGTAATTTGAATGCAAAATAATGAAGAAAACCTGCATTCTTTCACCGGGTTCAAATGTGAATTGGCTAAATGATGATGGCTGATGCTTTCATCATAGACAATGCATTCAAATGAGGAGATTAAAGGTGTTAATCACATGGTTGTCTGGCTTTGGATAGAATAGAAGAAGATGATGCTGATCATCAAATATATTAGATTACCTGCTAATGACCACATTATGCACGACTGAACTGACTGAGACCATTGTAATGTTCCTTGGAGAGTTACAGCAGAGCTACAAATCAAATGATTATCCCCCACATCGGAATGATGTGTATACAGATCTGTTGCACTAGCAACTGAGTTGGGAAATCCAACTTACATTAAGAGGATTTTTTTTACATTATTTCAGTAACATAGAACCAGCTCTGGTGAAGAAACAACAAGAAAAACAGATTTCCAAAACTATTGTTTTCAAAACACAAACTGTCACCCACCCCCTATAGTATTGCAAACAGTCTTTATAAATAGTACACAAGCCTTCACATCTTGTCTTTTACAAGAATACTACCGCACACCCTATATTTTTTTATTTTATTAAGTTGCAATGTAAGTTCAATTTGTTTCGACTGTAGAAGACAGTGGTGGGGTTTCTGTACAGGACTGTACAGAAACCCCACCACTGATGTGTGATGTGTCTGTAACACATCACCATTATTTGGGTTTCTCTCTCCAGTTTGAATTATCTGGTGTCTTTTAAGGCTTGATGACTGAGAGAAGTGTTTCCCACACTGATCACACCCGTAGGGTTTCTCTCCAGTGTGAATTTTCTTGTGGCTTTTAAGGTGTGCCATTGTAGAGAAGTGGTATCCACACTGATCACATCCGAAGGGTTTCTCTCCAGTGTGAATTTTCTTGTGGCTTTTAAGGTGTGCCATTGTAGAGAAGTGGTATTCCACACTTTGGGTTATTTGGGTTTCTCTCTCCAGTTTGAATTATCTGGTGTCTTTTAAGGCTTGATGACTGAGAGAAGTGTTTCCCACACTGATCACACCCGTAGGGTTTATCTCCAGTGTGAATTTTCTTGTGGCTTTTAAGGTGTGCCATTGTAGAGAAGTGGTATCCACACTGATCACATCCGAAGGGTTTCTCTCCAGTGTGAATTTTCTTGTGGCTTTTAAGGTGTGCCATTGTAGAGAAGTGGTATCCACACTGATCACATCCATAAGGTTTCTCTCCAGTGTGAGATTTCTGGTGACCTTTAAGGCCTGATGACTGAGAGAAGTGTTTCCCACACTGATCACATCCGAAGGGTTTCTCTCCAGTGTGATTTTTCTTGTGGCTTTTAAGGTGTGCCATTGTAGAGAAGTGGTATCCACACTGATCACATCCATAAGGTTTCTCTCCAGTGTGAGATTTCTGGTGACTTTTAAGGCCTGATGACTGAGAGAAGTGTTTCCCACACTGATCACATCCATAGGGTTTCTCTCCAGTGTGAACTCTCTTTTTGGATTTTAGTGTGAATTCTCTGGTGGCTTTTAAGGCTGGACATTCTAGAGAAGTGTTGTCCACATTGATCACATCCATATGGTTTAATTTGCTGGTGTTTTTTAAGGTTTGACATGTGAGAGAAGTGTTGTCCACAATGATCACAACCATAGGGTTTCTCTCCAGTGTGAGATTTCTGTTGGCTTTTAAGGTTGGATATTTGAGAGTAGTGTTGTCCACACTGATCAGATCTATAGGGTTTCTCTCCAGTATGACATCTCTGGTGGATTTTAAGGCTCGACATTCTACAGAAGTGTTGTCCACACTGATCACAAATGGTGACAAAATCACACCTTCATTAATGATGACACCATTAATGTTCATGGATTACATAGCAAATAGTATCAGTATTCTGTGCAGAATGGTTAGAACAGCAGAGTTTGTCTGAAGGAATGTGGTCTCTCAGGAGTGTGAACTTAGTATAAATGGGTTGTGATTAAGCTTTCATTCAAAGTAATTTGAATGCAAAATAATGAAGAAAACCTGCATTCTTTCACCGGGTTCAAATGTGAATTGGCTAAATGATGATGGCTGATGCTTTCATCATAGACAATGCATTCAAATGAGGAGATTAAAGGTGTTAATCACATGGTTGTCTGGCTTTGGATAGAATAGAAGAAGATGATGCTGATCATCAAATAGAATAGATTACCTGCTAATGACCACATTATGCATGACTGAACTGCCTGAGACCATTGTAATGTTCCTTGGGGAGTTTCAGCAGAGCTACAAATCACATGATTATCCCCCACATCGGAATGATGTGTATACAGATCTGTTGCACTAGCAACTGAGTTGGGAAATCCAACTTACATTAAGAGGATTTTTTTACATTATTTCAGTAACATAGAACCAGCTCTGGTGAAGAAACAACAAGAAAAACAGATTTCCAAAACTATTGTTTTCAAAACACAAACTGCCACCTACCCCCTATAGTATTGCAAACAGACTTTAAGAATAGTACACACGCCTTCACATCTTGTCTTTTACAAGAATACTACCGCACACCCTATACTTTTTTATTTTATTAAGTTGCAATGTAAGTTCAATTTGTTTCGACTTTAGAAGCTTTGGATAGAATAGAAGAAGATGATGCTGATCATCAAATAGAATAGATTACCTGCTAATGACCACATTATGCATGACTGAACTGCCTGAGACCATTGTAATGTTCCTTGGGGAGTTTCAGCAGAGCTACAAATCACATGATTATCCCCCACATCGGAATGATGTGTATACAGATCTGTTGCACTAGCAACTGAGTTGGGAAATCCAACTTACATTAAGAGGATTTTTTTACATTATTTCAGTAACATAGAACCAGCTCTGGTGAAGAAACAACAAGAAAAACAGATTTCCAAAACTATTGTTTTCAAAACACAAACTGCCACCTACCCCCTATAGTATTGCAAACAGACTTTAAGAATAGTACACACGCCTTCACATCTTGTCTTTTACAAGAATACTACCGCACACCCTATACTTTTTTATTTTATTAAGTTGCAATGTAAGTTCAATTTGTTTCGACTTTAGAAGACAGTGGTGGGGTTTCTGTACAGGACTGTACAGAAACCCCACCACTGATGTGTGATGTGTCTGTAACACATCACCATTATTTGGGTTTCTCTCCAGTGTGAATGTTCTTGTGGCTTTTAAGGTGTGCCATTGTAGAGAAGTGGTATCCACACTGATCACATCCGTAGGGTTTCTCTCCAGTGTGCATTTTCTTGTGGCTTTTAAGGTGTGCCATTGTAGAGAAGTGGTATCCACACTGATCACATCCATAGGGTTTCTCTCCAGTGTGAACTCTCTTTTTGGATTTTAGTGTGAATTCTCTGGTGGCTTTTAAGGCTGGACATTCTAGAGAAGTGTTGTCCACATTGATCACATCCATATGGTTTAATTTGCTGGTGTTTTTTAAGGCTTGACATGTGAGAGAAGTGTTGTCCACAATGATCACAACCATAGGGTTTCTCAACAGTGTGAGATTTCTGTTGGCTTTTATGGTTGGATATTTGAGAGTAGTGTTGTCCACACTGATCAGATCTATATGGTTTCTCTCCAGTATGACATCTCTGGTGAATTTTAAGGCTCGACATTCTACATTGTCCACACTGATGGTGACATAATCACACCTTCATTAATGATGAAACCATTAATGTTCATGGATTACATAGCAAATAGTATCAGTATTCTGTGCAGAATGCTTAGAACAGCAGAGTTAGTCTGAAGGAATGTGGTCTCTCAGGAGTGTGAACTTAGTATAAATGGGTTGTGATTAAGCTTTCATTCAAAGTAATTTGAATGCAAAAGGATGAAGAAAACCTGCATTCTTTCACCTGGTTCAAATGTGAATTGGCTAAATATGATGGCTGATGCTTTCATCATAGACAATGCATTAAAATGAGGAGATTAAAGGTGTTAATCACATGGTTGTCTGGCTTTGGATAGAATAGAAGAAGATGATACTGATCATCAAATAGAATGGATCACCTGCTAATGTCCACATTATGTGGTCATTAGCCAGGAATGTTAGTCAGGAAAATAAAAATGTTTTAAAACCTGGATATTTAAGAACGTACACAGCATTTATTTCAAGGTAACATGTTTTATTTCAACCATGTTTACAACTTAAAACACATATCAATAGAACAATTATTTACAAAATGTATTGTGCTAATTTCTTCTCTCAGTTGGAATGCAGCCAATGATGTGAACATGACGTAACACAATGTCTAATATAAAATGTCTAATATACATAATGTCCATGGGAATAATAAACACAATTGGAAATGCTTCTTTTGCAAGGAGTCGAACATTTGCAGCAGCATATACAGATTCAGTCTCTTAACAGACACAGTATCATGCAGTGCAACAGCAGTGGAGTGTAAATCTATCCATTGAGTCTGTTGTGCGTTCAAATTGTTTCACACAAAAAACAAAAACACCACCTCAAGATCCACACTATTTGTGGACTTGATACGAGGTGGTTTGGTGGGACTCAATCTGAGAACCCATCGTAAAAAATATATAAACAGTGTCCTCTTTTCCGTTGAATTCAACCGTCTGTCTCAAAAGAAAGACTAGGTGGGACTTGGCTTGGTGGTGATGAAGGGATGGTCCACCTGCTCAGGTGTTATCCTCTCCTCTGGATCCAGGTGAAGCATCCGTTTCAACAGGTCTATGAAGACGGCACAAGACGCTTTGTCGGCATCGTCGTTCAGGAAGTAGAACACCTCTTCCAGTGAGCTCTCGTCATCCTCATCGACCTTTAGGGGAAGCCCTACGAAATACTCCTCTGGTTTCTATATAAAAACAAAAGCCAAAGTTAGTTTCAGTGATTTGAATCAATATGAGCAAGGATACTTGAATATGAGAGAGGAAGGAAGTTATTACACCAAGTGTGTGTGTGTGTGTGTGTGTGTGTGTGTGTGTGTGTGTGTGTGTGTGTGTGTGGGGCAGTCATACCCTAAATCTCCACATATTGTTGTCTGTGATGAAATAGCTCCAGGTTTTTAGTCCAGCATCCAGGAGAGATTGTGCTGGAATACCAAGCATCGAGAATATGGATTGAAGCTGCAGAAAAACAAACAGAGGATATTCACAACAATTCAGTAAACTCCCAGATCTAAGAAGAACATGTAACTACAGTGTTTGTTCAGAGTAGAGTCTGAAAGCATTCTGTTTTAAATGTGCAGTTCATCAATAGATTACTCACCACATCGTATTTGGTGTCCCCACGGATTAAATCCTGGCTCAGCATCACGTTAGCCACGACACAGCCCAGTGACCACATGTCAAGTGCCTCTGTGAGTGGGAGGCCCAGGAATACTTCTGGTGCTCTGTACTCCAGAATGGGCTTGATCGCCCGTCGCTTGGTCTCAGAGACAGGAACGGCCAGACCAAAGTCAATGACTTTGACTCTGAGGGGTTGTTCTCGTTGGTTCACCATCATGATGTTCTCCAGTTTGATGTCTGCATGGATCAGACCGATTCCCTTCAGGGCCTGCAGTGTAACGGCAAGCTGCAAGACGAGAACAAAGAGCATGATTAATAGGTGCACTGCAGCAAAGGAGTTGTGACATTTAACTCAATATTGTTGTCATCACTTCTCATTTCAAACTCATACCTGCTGTACGATGGGTCTCATCTCCGTCATGGACAGACGATCTCTCCCATTCACGAATTCCAGGAGGTCGACATCCAGAGACTCAAACACCATGCATCTCAATCCGTTGTGGACGAAGCTGTCGTGAAATCTCACTATTCCACACGTGTCAGGGTCCAGGACTCTCAGCTTCTGCAACATGGCCATCTGGGAATACAAAGAAGACAGATTTAGACACAGCGTCATATAACAAATGATGCACACACACACACACACACATTTTTTGGAAAAGTCCCCAAAGCAATGCCTTACCTCGTGTTCTGCCACTTCGTCGTAATTCTTGCGTTTCTTTATTATCTTGATGGCCACCATGTCACATGTACGCGTGTTGACGGCTTTGGCCACCATCCCGTAGCTCCCTTCCTCCATGAAGCTTGTGACGATGTACTGGCCTCCATCCAGCATGTCCTGCTCGGCTATGCAACTCTCTGAATCCAACCCTGGACCATCAGAGTCTTCGGAGGAGGAGGAGCTGGTGGTCACTTTGCCCAACCTCGCCGTTGGGGAATTAGGGACGGCTGAGCAGGACACGATGGCGTGTTGTTGGGGGGCGTACGTGGTGGTCAGGATCTCGATGTAAACCGCAGGGGAAGGGACATCTTCAAAGATGAACAGGCCCGGCTCATATGTGTTCCACTCTGGTTCAAAGTGCACGGGGGAGCTGGTGGTCAGGATGTCAATGTAGACCGCTGGCGACGGGACATCTTCAGAGATGAACAGGCCCGGCTCATATGTGTCCCACTCTGGTTCAAAGTGCACAGGGGAGCTGGTGGTCAGGATGTCAATGTAGACCGCTGGCGACGGGACATCTTCAGAGATGAACAGGCCCGGCTCATATGTGTACCACTCTGGTTCAGAGCTGGACATGCTGGAGTGTCGGATGGGTTTGTCCATGGAACCACCTAAAGGGAGAGGAGACAGACGGAGAATTTAGACTCAATTGGATTATGATACAAAATAGAAGAATCAACCAGAGTTCTCCTCATTCCTTAATGGCATACCATTGGCATATATCTCCACTTTTATTTTAACTAGCAGTTGCTTCATAAATCTGCATATGCTATCTGTTATCACTGCTAATTTAACTGAAGATGACAAAAGAGACATTTTGAATCCACATTTAGCAAAGTATCCTCACTTGGAACCTAACTTGGAACATTACATAAAATTATGGTAGTTGAGCATGAAAATGTTTGCCTTTGGTCATTGAACCTCACCTGTACATGTCCTTGAAGAGCGCTGGTATGGTTCAAAGCGATGCTTTTTCAGACCTCCTACTTTGAGTTTTAATCCTTTGCTCTCCTGTTGTCTCCTGGTCGTTAATGTAGTCATGGTGTGTTTGTTGAGTCCTCGATCTTTCTCCTGCTGCTTTCTGTAGATTCAGATGATCTGCTCTGAAGAAAACACTGACCCCACACTATAGCCTATGCAGTCTAGTCAGGGTACTTAGTGAAGATGCTGCTGCTTCCACCTCTAGATTCAGATGATCTGCTCTGGAGAAAACACTGACTATATACAGTCTAGTCAGGGTACTTAGGGCCCTCTCTGACCAATCAGGTAACCCCTTTACCAAGGTGTGAGTTGTTGATGGGGGGGGGGGGGGGGATTTGGCCCCATGTTCCATGAAAGAGCTATTCATCTGAAACAAAATTAACTTAGCTGTTTCTAAATAATACATTGTAAAATATGACTGTTCATTTGACTCAACTGTATGATCACAGTCAGATTTACTTTATATAAAAGGAACATGCTCTCACATGGAAGACAAAATATCAATGCAAATAAGAATATGTAGGCTACAGCAAATTTATGGAACTAATAATGATACAATGAACTGTAGTACAGTATCCTATAGTATAACATGATGCTTGTTGTGCATGTATTCTAGTGTGAACAGTAATGTGTGAGTCGGGTCATATATCATAAGTATATATCTTCAATTGAGATACAAATGAAATATTCATAAAGTCATGTCTGTAGCCTATTCTCCCACATTATTTTCACCTTTATACATTCACCTACTGCATTATACTTTCATGGTCTGACACTTTTGTAATTGTAAGCTTAATAAATAGGTAGTTCGTTATATTTATTAGATTTGCTCTCAACTGACTAACTTTATCCAGTGAAACTCTGCTTACTGTAAGCATACTTTAAGTGAATTGAAACTGTATTCTGTGCAGAATGGTAATGTATCCTAAATACATTACATCCAAGAGGACAATTAAATTAATGTGTTTTCTGAAAGCATGTGAAAGAACATTTAATGACTGCTTTTGACAAGATAGTTATTGTATGTATTGTTATTATGGTAGTTATTGTAAAACTTAATTTTCTTTCACAACCCACAGAGAACCAGAAGTATTCCTGACTTGTGGTCACTGGGCTGTGTCGTGGTTAACGTGATGCTGAGCCAGGATTTAATCAGTGGGGACACCAAATATGATGTGGTGAGTAATCTATTAAACTGCACATTTAAAACAGAATGCTTTCAGACTCTACTCTGAACAAACACTGTACTTACATGTTCTTCTTAGATCTGGGAGTTTAATTAAGACTGAATTGTTGTGAATATCCTCTGTCTGTTGGTTTTTCTGCAGCTTACACACGTATATATATACACTATAACTGCCCTGAGTGACACAGTATTGCAATTTATATTTTAAAGTGAATGCTGGTTTGATCCTATTATTGAGTTATCAATCTGCATCTTCATTAGGCCTATAATTATTTAGAAATTATTATTATTATTCCTTCTGCTATGAGCCTACAGAATACTAAAATATTAAAAAGCAACGCAGCAGTTTGCAGTGTGAAACAAACCCCTGTGTTTATAATTACTTTATTGACAAAACCTGGATGAACACTAATTTCCTCAACCTCAACGAAAATAAAACCGAAATAGTAATCTTCGACCCCCACTTGGCCCCCCTCAGCACCCCGGATACCCTTACACCCAACATTCGCACATCTGCAAAAAACCTTGGCATTATCCTGGACAGCTCCTTTAAATTTCACAAACAGATCAGCTCCGTAGTCAAGACCAGCTTCTTCCAACTCCGTCTTCTAGCCAAAGTCAAACCATACCTCCCCCCAAAACAACTAGAAACTGCAATCCATGCTTTCATTTCCTCCAGATTAGACTATTGTAACTCTCTATATATTGGTATTGAACAGTCTGCAATCAGACGACTGCAACTAGTCCAGAATGCTGCTGCTCGCCTTTTAACCGGTACTAAAAAGAGAGAACACATAACCCCCGTGCTGGCCTCCCTTCACTGGCTCCCGGTTTCTTTTAGAATTGATTTTAAAGTCATTTTATTTACTTTTAAATGTTTAAATGGGCTGGCCCCCGAATATCTCTCTGGGCTCGTAAAACCCTACACCCCGGCTAGAGCTCTGCGCTCTGCGGATCAGGTACTGCTAGAGGGCCGAACAACTAACAAAAGCACTAGGGGCGCACGCTCTTTCGCGGCTGCAGCTCCCAGACTCTGGAAGAGCTTGCCCCTTCACATTCGCTCTGCCCCCTCCATTGGTGTTTTTAAGTCTCATCTTAAAACTCATCTTTTCTCCCTGGCTTTAAATCCCTCCTGAGTCCATTTTATGCTTTCATCCTTACATTTTTGTCATTTTTATTAGTGTGTTTCTCGTTTATATTCTGTGTTCTCCTGCCTGTTCTCTGTTTTTGCCACTGATGTACAGCACTTTGGTCAACCTTGGTTGTTTTAAATGTGCTCTATAAATAAAGTGTTAGGGCCGAAACATCCCAAGATCCAAGGATACACTACTGATGATGCGTATCCAGCTCCCACCATTCACCACCACTCATCACCAAGACGGCAGGATGACATCAAGACATTCTACCGTTCATCACGACGACACTCTTAGGTATGTGCTTGCACAAAGGAATTTACATCTTATCCTGTGTTTGATAAACTGCAGAATGGTAATGTGTCCACAGTGAACAGCAGAGTTAGTCTGAAGGAATGTGGGTCTCTCAGGAGTGTGAAATTAGTTTCAATGGGTTGTGATTGAGCTTTCATTCAAAGTAATTTGAATGCAAAATAATGAAGAAAACCTGCATTCTTTCACCGGGTTCAAATGTGAATTGGCTAAATGATGATGGCTGATGCTTTCATCATAGACAATGCATTGACACGAGGAGATTAAAGGTGTTAATCACATGGTTGTCTGGCTTTGGATAGAATAGAAGAAGATGATGCTGATCATCAAATAGAATAGATTACCTGCTAATGACCACATTATGCACGACTGAACTGACTGAGACCATTGTAATGTTCCTTGGGGAGTTTCAGCAGAGCTACAAATCACATGATTATCCCCCACATCGGAATGATGTGTATACAGATCTGTTGCACTAGCAACTGAGTTGGGAAATCCAACTTACATTAAGAGGATTTTTTTTACATTATTTCAGTAACATAGAACCAGCTCTGGTGAAGAAACAACAAGAAAAACTGATTTCTAAAACTATTGTTTTCAAAAATTTAAAAATAGTACACACGCCTTCACATCTTGTCTTTTACAAGAATACTACCGCACACCCTATACTTTTTTATTTTATTAAGTTGCAATGTAAGTTAAATTTGTTTCGACTTGAAAGTGGTGGGGTTTCTTTACAGGACTGTACAGAAACCCCACCACTGATGTGTGATGTGTCTGTAACACATCACCATTATTTGGGTTTCTCTCCAGTGTGAATGTTCTTGTGGCTTTTAAGGTGTGCCATTGTAGAGAAGTGGTATCCACACTGATCACATCCGTAGGGTTTCTCTCCAGTGTGAATTTTCTTGTGGCTTTTAAGGTGTGCCATTGTAGAGAAGTGGTATCCACACTGATCACATCCGTAGGGTTTCTCTCCAGTGTGAATTTTATTGTGGCTTTTAAGGTGTGCCATTGTATGACATCTCTGGTGGATTTTAAGGCTCGACATTCTACAGAAGTGTTGTCCACACTGATCACAAATGGTAACAAAATCACACCTTCATTAATGATGAAACCATTAATGTTCATGGATTACATAGCAAATGGTATCAGTATTCTGTGCAGAATGGTTAGAACAGCAGAGTTAGTCTGAAGGAATGTGGTCTCTCAGGAGTGTGAACTTAGTATAAATGGGTTGTGATTAAGCTTTCATTCAAAGTAATTTGAATGCAAAAGAATGAAGAAAACCTGCATTCTTTCACCGGGTTCAAATGTGAATTGGCTAAATATGATGGCTGATGCTTTCATCATAGACAATGCATTAAAATGAGGAGATTAAAGGTGTTAATCACATGGTTGTCTGGCTTTGGATAGAATAGAAGAAGATGATACTGATCATCAAATAGAATGGATCACCTGCTAATGTTCACATTATGCACGACTGAACTGACTGAGACCATTTTAATGTTCCTTGAGGAGTTTCAGCAGAGCTACAGCAAATGAATGGAACTAATAATGATAAAAAATGAATTGTAGTATAGTAGCATATAGTATAACATAATGCTTGTTGTGTATGTATTGCAGTGTGAACAGTAATGTGTGAGTCGAGTCATATATCATCAGTTTATATCTTCAAGTGAGATACAAATGAAATATTCATAAAGTCATGTCTGTAGCCTATTCTCCCACATTATTTCTTCTTCTTTCACCTCTGAGTTTCACCTTTATTTTACTTTTATGGTCTGACGTGTTCAGATTCACACTTTTGTATTATTGTAAAACTGTTTTCAAAAACGATTGTTTTCAAAACACAAACTGCCACCCACCCCCTAAATTATTGCAAACAGTCTTTATAAATAGTACACAAAACTTCACATCTTGTCTTTTACAAGAATACTACCACACACCTTATACTTTTTTTTTTTTTAAGTTGCAATGTAAGTTCAATTTGTTTCGACTTTAGAAGACAGTGGTGGGGTTTCTGTATACAGACTCTGTCTCTGACTCGGACTCGGAATGTCATTCACCAGACTGTACACCATGTCATCATCCCGAGCAAACCCACCACTTATTTCTTCTCTCAAAACTCTACATGCAAGTTATGCTATGATCATGGTAGATGTGGAAAAATGTACATGTTAATAAAAAAAAAGCATAGATTGGATGGAGAAGGAGCGCTCATTTTGTTTCACTTTTTACATCCCTTGAAACCAAGCACTTGCGCTTGTGAGGCGCACCTGAGTGAGCCGGCAGGCAAACGAGTGCCCATGCCGAGCAACCGATGGCCGACAAGTGTGCTGCACGTGATTTGGAATTGTGCATAAATATGTAGGACACTGAGTAGAATCGATCGCTTTACCTTTCGACACGACCAGCTGCATTCCTCCTATAGTCTCGTGGGTAGACAGACCCACTGACCACCTTATTAGTGTGGGCAACCAGACTCTAGTTACTGTGACACTTCATTCATACGTATTTTACTGGAGTAAGACAAAGTTTGTCGCATTATACCTCCCACAGTTTTGACTGTACGCACTTCAGCCATATGTCAAATTGTGTGCTTGTATTTTGTTAAGAGAAATGTTGTATAGTTTAATTGATATGAATTCATTAGTGAATTAAAATTTCCCATTGACATGAATGGGAAAATGCAAAAATTCACATTCAGGTATTTTTTCCTCTGAGACTGTAATCACTATAGTTACAAAACTTGGAGGATAAATTCATAATTCTGGGTGCCTGCCATGCAATTGCCAACATATGGCCAACATAATAACACTGATCAATAATTCACCAAAGAGACTCGCCTGGTTCAAGGAGCACCAGGATGAAAATGCCCCGTCTTTGAAACCGCTGTGCCCCACGCGTTGCACCGTGAGAGCAGCCTCGTTGAGAGCAATTGTTTCCAACTGTACTACAGTGCAATCGTGGCATTTCTCGCAGATTTGCATGCACAAAAAAGTGATTCAGCGTCTCTCTCTCTCTCCACCACGCAATCAATCACTCCGCACTGATCCCAGTAACAACCCCTCACTTTCTCTCTCTCTCTCCCCCTCCCTCCGTAAGTCCGTATCTCTCTCTCTCCCTCCGTATCTCTCTATCTCTCTCCATCTCTCTCTCTCTAATAATAATAATAATAATATTGTCCTCACCTTGGACATTGGCCTATACTGTAGCAGATGCTATAGGCGAACTCTCCTCACACACAGACTTACCATTCTCTAACCCTAACCATAGCCGCCAAAACGCGCCCAAGGTTAGGGTTAGGGTTGCTGAGGTTGTGGCAAGGTAAAGAAGAAAAACAAACAAAAGTGTTGTACCCTGCCCTATTTTTCTTATTTTTTAATGATCTGTTCGGCCCCAAAGAAAATGTGTTTGTTGTCACGCTTAAAGGTCTTTAAATAAATAAGTTTTGAAACGTCGATGGAAAAATGAATGGAGAATTATCTGCCTTCGCAGGGGGCGGGACTCCTGCGCTGTATTGTCAGAAAAACAACCACAGTGATTCATGCGAGTCTACTTTCTATGACAAATTAGTAAAATTAACATGTTTCTTATTTAAATTCAATGGAGAAAATATGTTGTAGTTAGTTGAAACTATCACAACAGTATCTGGAGTTACACCATGGCCAGGTAACTACACGACACAAACCACTTCCAAGGATTAATTGTGCTTTATAATGGTCGCCCTGCATTTGCCATAGTTACATTTTCAGACTTATTTTCATCATTGCCACAACACATACAGTATAGTGCAGTATAGGCTAAATTGATTATTCAAACGCAGATTCAGTGCAATAAAAAAAAGCTAAATATATATTTTTAATAAGCACGTTGATTTTCTTCTGGCTATATATATCGTCATCAGTGAGTTTGCAAACTCGCTAATCAGTTTGCAACTAGAGCCCGACCGATGCCATATTTTTGGGTCCGATCCCGATTTTGGAGAGACCTACACCACCAATGCCGATACGATGCCGAGGTTTTGGACCGATGTTTTGTAATCAATTAAAAAAATAAAAAATAAAACTAAACTTCAAAATACGTTTTTTTTATTCAATTAACAATAGAATTTAAATAAAATGTTTTGGCACATAAGGTATTTTTTTCAAAATGAAATGCACCCCTATACTGTATATGCCCTCCTATTATGGTGTTGGGAAAGTTATTTTTTTAGGATCTAGTTCAGTTCACAGTTCACAGTTCATCGTTTGAAAAATGAACTATTATAGTTCTTTTTTTCTTTAATTTTTATATATATTTTACATTTGACAAAAATTGCTCTTTTGCAATGTGAAATGCCACCGAATTCTTAATTATTTTCCTTCTCTATATGGGCACACTTGTGAAAACTGAATGCTTTTGCATGCTTTTATTGTGAAGGCAAACGTTTATGAATGTTCTCAGAGCCTGCATCTCCGCATGCCCATAAATCAGGCATCACTGCGCTTCATTCACTGTGGAAGAGAGATGTCTTTTGTTGGCCGTTCGTGGCGATATTATGGACACATACCTCCTCGACGCGATAATAACCAACGGGAAGCTATTTTTCGTGGCACATTATGTTTAATCAAACAACAACAAGTTCCCTCAGTGTTTGTGTTAGGAGTTGGGACAGTGTCTGCTGTCTGTCAGCGTGCATGATCATCATGCAGTAGCTAGATGCGCGCTCCAGTGACGGCTGAGAAAGATTAGTTAATTTGTGTTGGACAGGGACTTATTGGTGGGTTTTCCGCTAAATATTAAGGCATGTTTATAGGGTGTGTTTTAGTGCCAGGGATTTCGCCTGGAAGGCTCTATTGAAACACTTACTCTTTCTGTGTTCTCCTGCCTGTTCTCTGTTTTTGCCACTGATGTACAGCACTTTGGTCAACCTTGGTTGTTTTAAATGTGCTCTATAAATAAAGTGTTAGGGCCGAAACATCCCAAGATCCAAGGATACACTACTGATGATGCGTATCCAGCTCCCACCATTCACCACCACTCATCACCAAGACGGCAGGATGACATCAAGACATTCTACCGTTCATCACGACGACACTCTTAGGTATGTGCTTGCACAAAGGAATTTACATCTTATCCTGTGTTTGATAAACTGCAGAATGGTAATGTGTCCACAGTGAACAGCAGAGTTAGTCTGAAGGAATGTGGGTCTCTCAGGAGTGTGAAATTAGTTTCAATGGGTTGTGATTGAGCTTTCATTCAAAGTAATTTGAATGCAAAATAATGAAGAAAACCTGCATTCTTTCACCGGGTTCAAATGTGAATTGGCTAAATGATGATGGCTGATGCTTTCATCATAGACAATGCATTGACACGAGGAGATTAAAGGTGTTAATCACATGGTTGTCTGGCTTTGGATAGAATAGAAGAAGATGATGCTGATCATCAAATAGAATAGATTACCTGCTAATGACCACATTATGCACGACTGAACTGACTGAGACCATTGTAATGTTCCTTGGGGAGTTTCAGCAGAGCTACAAATCACATGATTATCCCCCACATCGGAATGATGTGTATACAGATCTGTTGCACTAGCAACTGAGTTGGGAAATCCAACTTACATTAAGAGGATTTTTTTTACATTATTTCAGTAACATAGAACCAGCTCTGGTGAAGAAACAACAAGAAAAACTGATTTCTAAAACTATTGTTTTCAAAAATTTAAAAATAGTACACACGCCTTCACATCTTGTCTTTTACAAGAATACTACCGCACACCCTATACTTTTTTATTTTATTAAGTTGCAATGTAAGTTAAATTTGTTTCGACTTGAAAGTGGTGGGGTTTCTTTACAGGACTGTACAGAAACCCCACCACTGATGTGTGATGTGTCTGTAACACATCACCATTATTTGGGTTTCTCTCCAGTGTGAATGTTCTTGTGGCTTTTAAGGTGTGCCATTGTAGAGAAGTGGTATCCACACTGATCACATCCGTAGGGTTTCTCTCCAGTGTGAATTTTCTTGTGGCTTTTAAGGTGTGCCATTGTAGAGAAGTGGTATCCACACTGATCACATCCGTAGGGTTTCTCTCCAGTGTGAATTTTATTGTGGCTTTTAAGGTGTGCCATTGTATGACATCTCTGGTGGATTTTAAGGCTCGACATTCTACAGAAGTGTTGTCCACACTGATCACAAATGGTAACAAAATCACACCTTCATTAATGATGAAACCATTAATGTTCATGGATTACATAGCAAATGGTATCAGTATTCTGTGCAGAATGGTTAGAACAGCAGAGTTAGTCTGAAGGAATGTGGTCTCTCAGGAGTGTGAACTTAGTATAAATGGGTTGTGATTAAGCTTTCATTCAAAGTAATTTGAATGCAAAAGAATGAAGAAAACCTGCATTCTTTCACCGGGTTCAAATGTGAATTGGCTAAATATGATGGCTGATGCTTTCATCATAGACAATGCATTAAAATGAGGAGATTAAAGGTGTTAATCACATGGTTGTCTGGCTTTGGATAGAATAGAAGAAGATGATACTGATCATCAAATAGAATGGATCACCTGCTAATGTTCACATTATGCACGACTGAACTGACTGAGACCATTTTAATGTTCCTTGAGGAGTTTCAGCAGAGCTACAGCAAATGAATGGAACTAATAATGATAAAAAATGAATTGTAGTATAGTAGCATATAGTATAACATAATGCTTGTTGTGTATGTATTGCAGTGTGAACAGTAATGTGTGAGTCGAGTCATATATCATCAGTTTATATCTTCAAGTGAGATACAAATGAAATATTCATAAAGTCATGTCTGTAGCCTATTCTCCCACATTATTTCTTCTTCTTTCACCTCTGAGTTTCACCTTTATTTTACTTTTATGGTCTGACGTGTTCAGATTCACACTTTTGTATTATTGTAAAACTGTTTTCAAAAACGATTGTTTTCAAAACACAAACTGCCACCCACCCCCTAAATTATTGCAAACAGTCTTTATAAATAGTACACAAAACTTCACATCTTGTCTTTTACAAGAATACTACCACACACCTTATACTTTTTTTTTTTTTAAGTTGCAATGTAAGTTCAATTTGTTTCGACTTTAGAAGACAGTGGTGGGGTTTCTGTATACAGACTCTGTCTCTGACTCGGACTCGGAATGTCATTCACCAGACTGTACACCATGTCATCATCCCGAGCAAACCCACCACTTATTTCTTCTCTCAAAACTCTACATGCAAGTTATGCTATGATCATGGTAGATGTGGAAAAATGTACATGTTAATAAAAAAAAAGCATAGATTGGATGGAGAAGGAGCGCTCATTTTGTTTCACTTTTTACATCCCTTGAAACCAAGCACTTGCGCTTGTGAGGCGCACCTGAGTGAGCCGGCAGGCAAACGAGTGCCCATGCCGAGCAACCGATGGCCGACAAGTGTGCTGCACGTGATTTGGAATTGTGCATAAATATGTAGGACACTGAGTAGAATCGATCGCTTTACCTTTCGACACGACCAGCTGCATTCCTCCTATAGTCTCGTGGGTAGACAGACCCACTGACCACCTTATTAGTGTGGGCAACCAGACTCTAGTTACTGTGACACTTCATTCATACGTATTTTACTGGAGTAAGACAAAGTTTGTCGCATTATACCTCCCACAGTTTTGACTGTACGCACTTCAGCCATATGTCAAATTGTGTGCTTGTATTTTGTTAAGAGAAATGTTGTATAGTTTAATTGATATGAATTCATTAGTGAATTAAAATTTCCCATTGACATGAATGGGAAAATGCAAAAATTCACATTCAGGTATTTTTTCCTCTGAGACTGTAATCACTATAGTTACAAAACTTGGAGGATAAATTCATAATTCTGGGTGCCTGCCATGCAATTGCCAACATATGGCCAACATAATAACACTGATCAATAATTCACCAAAGAGACTCGCCTGGTTCAAGGAGCACCAGGATGAAAATGCCCCGTCTTTGAAACCGCTGTGCCCCACGCGTTGCACCGTGAGAGCAGCCTCGTTGAGAGCAATTGTTTCCAACTGTACTACAGTGCAATCGTGGCATTTCTCGCAGATTTGCATGCACAAAAAAGTGATTCAGCGTCTCTCTCTCTCTCCACCACGCAATCAATCACTCCGCACTGATCCCAGTAACAACCCCTCACTTTCTCTCTCTCTCTCCCCCTCCCTCCGTAAGTCCGTATCTCTCTCTCTCCCTCCGTATCTCTCTATCTCTCTCCATCTCTCTCTCTCTAATAATAATAATAATAATATTGTCCTCACCTTGGACATTGGCCTATACTGTAGCAGATGCTATAGGCGAACTCTCCTCACACACAGACTTACCATTCTCTAACCCTAACCATAGCCGCCAAAACGCGCCCAAGGTTAGGGTTAGGGTTGCTGAGGTTGTGGCAAGGTAAAGAAGAAAAACAAACAAAAGTGTTGTACCCTGCCCTATTTTTCTTATTTTTTAATGATCTGTTCGGCCCCAAAGAAAATGTGTTTGTTGTCACGCTTAAAGGTCTTTAAATAAATAAGTTTTGAAACGTCGATGGAAAAATGAATGGAGAATTATCTGCCTTCGCAGGGGGCGGGACTCCTGCGCTGTATTGTCAGAAAAACAACCACAGTGATTCATGCGAGTCTACTTTCTATGACAAATTAGTAAAATTAACATGTTTCTTATTTAAATTCAATGGAGAAAATATGTTGTAGTTAGTTGAAACTATCACAACAGTATCTGGAGTTACACCATGGCCAGGTAACTACACGACACAAACCACTTCCAAGGATTAATTGTGCTTTATAATGGTCGCCCTGCATTTGCCATAGTTACATTTTCAGACTTATTTTCATCATTGCCACAACACATACAGTATAGTGCAGTATAGGCTAAATTGATTATTCAAACGCAGATTCAGTGCAATAAAAAAAAGCTAAATATATATTTTTAATAAGCACGTTGATTTTCTTCTGGCTATATATATCGTCATCAGTGAGTTTGCAAACTCGCTAATCAGTTTGCAACTAGAGCCCGACCGATGCCATATTTTTGGGTCCGATCCCGATTTTGGAGAGACCTACACCACCAATGCCGATACGATGCCGAGGTTTTGGACCGATGTTTTGTAATCAATTAAAAAAATAAAAAATAAAACTAAACTTCAAAATACGTTTTTTTTATTCAATTAACAATAGAATTTAAATAAAATGTTTTGGCACATAAGGTATTTTTTTCAAAATGAAATGCACCCCTATACTGTATATGCCCTCCTATTATGGTGTTGGGAAAGTTATTTTTTTAGGATCTAGTTCAGTTCACAGTTCACAGTTCATCGTTTGAAAAATGAACTATTATAGTTCTTTTTTTCTTTAATTTTTATATATATTTTACATTTGACAAAAATTGCTCTTTTGCAATGTGAAATGCCACCGAATTCTTAATTATTTTCCTTCTCTATATGGGCACACTTGTGAAAACTGAATGCTTTTGCATGCTTTTATTGTGAAGGCAAACGTTTATGAATGTTCTCAGAGCCTGCATCTCCGCATGCCCATAAATCAGGCATCACTGCGCTTCATTCACTGTGGAAGAGAGATGTCTTTTGTTGGCCGTTCGTGGCGATATTATGGACACATACCTCCTCGACGCGATAATAACCAACGGGAAGCTATTTTTCGTGGCACATTATGTTTAATCAAACAACAACAAGTTCCCTCAGTGTTTGTGTTAGGAGTTGGGACAGTGTCTGCTGTCTGTCAGCGTGCATGATCATCATGCAGTAGCTAGATGCGCGCTCCAGTGACGGCTGAGAAAGATTAGTTAATTTGTGTTGGACAGGGACTTATTGGTGGGTTTTCCGCTAAATATTAAGGCATGTTTATAGGGTGTGTTTTAGTGCCAGGGATTTCGCCTGGAAGGCTCTATTGAAACACTTACTCTTTAACGAAAGTTGAACGTGAAAAAGTGACGTTCACACACGCCAGAAATGAACGTGTTCACAATGACGTTCATCAAACAGAAATACAGTAGGCCTACGTTCACTTCACGTTCACCCTAAATATGAACGAGTTCGTGAACGATCGTTCTTTCAACGCGTTCGGTAATATGAATGAAAATATAATAGTTGTCCTTGCTCCCAAGGATGATTAGCCTGCCCCACACACAGTGACAGTCACACACAGCCTCACAGCTGTCATTAATTAATGGTCTTGATTGCCTATGCTGTCAAGTTTTACTTAGCTGCTGCTGCCACGTGCCTGCTGGCAACCAATATGCAGTTATGCACATGACTTCCAATCAATTTGGAACAAGGACACTCACACAAAGATTATAGTTTTGCTGGGCAATTTGAGACAAATAAAAGGTAAGACAATCGAGGAGTAAGGAGTTTGCGCGCGCGCTCTCTCTCTCTCTCCGTCTCTCACTCTGTAGTACTGTAGAGGTGTGTCGTGTGTGTGTGGCAGTTGCGCTGCTCACCCGACGGAGTGATATACTTCTCCAATAAGCGGTGCAGAACCGAAAAGGTGATATACTTCTCCAGTACAGCGGTGCAGGACCGAGAGAGTGATATGTGCAGGAGGGACTGTAGTAAACATTAAAGGCGCAGTGAAACGGAAATGGTGAACAACATGAAAATGGTGTTTCCACATGAAACACCGGTCTGAAGTTTCTGAACCAATCAGAGTGTCGCATCCCTTCAGGCGATGGGACGGTAGCTAGGGACGGTAGCTATGCTATGCGCTACAGCGTGGTATGTGTTTGTTAACAAATCAGACGGTCGCCCAGCACAACCAGTTTACTGTTATGTGGCTTATTTCTATACCCTATAATGTTTTCAGAAACATATTTTAGCGTGATGATTAAGTTGAAACCGAGTAATACACTGTCTGAATGTTATCTTGAATGGAAATAAAAACGGAGTAATCTGTAATCAGAAGCAGCTGTGTTGCATGGATGCGCAGACATGGGGAATTAAACTGGTGAGCTTCATTTTTATTGGCTTTTATCGATGTGTATCTCTACACGTCATCACGCAGCACGTTTTCGTTTTAATAAATAAATAATACAATCGTTTTTATGGACCTTTGATATAAAAACACACAGAAATGAGAATTTTCCCATTTTTTTGGCATCCATTGTTAGGTATGCCCATATGATGACCACGGATATGGTCTAAAATTGTGAAAAACGTCTTTTTCATTTCACTGCGCCTTTAAATACTTTACCCCCTCCTGTATAAACATCGGGACATCGGATTAAATAAACACAGATGTCCGATGTCGCATCATGGCATGCATCGGCGACCCAAAATGGCCGATACATCGGTGCGACCGACGGATCGGTCGGGCTCTATTTGCAACACACTGACCTGCTGATTTATTATTTATTTATTTAATCAAAAAGAGAGAGTGCTCCTTCAATCAGCAGGTACTGCATGGGTGCATATATTTGATCCGACGTACAGAGTCCGACACGCATTAAACACGGGTGAGTCTTTACCGGCCACGCATGTGTCTTAACCGGCCACATATGTGTCTTAACCAGCCACACATGTGTCTTAACCGGCCATGCAAGTGTCTTAACTGGCAGCACATGTTGGCGCCACGGGTGAGTCTTAACCGGCCACACATGTGTCTTAACCGGCAACGCATGTTGGACTCTTAGTACGTCGGACCAACGTATGCGCCCCTCCCTGTAACATGAACATGAAATAGATCATTCATTCAAGCCCAGGTCAGCGCGAGGTGTGTCCAGAGCTCTGCGTAGGTTCTGCCAGAATAGTCCAGGGTGCCGTCCAGCCTGGGACCAGCTCAGGTAGGTGTCTCTCTTCACCAGCCTCTTCATATGATAGTAGGGAGACAACTGGTGGGCTGGAATGTCCTCCAGAAACACCAGGATCAACACGTCCTTCTGCTCATCGAACAGACGGTAGCTGAATGCACACACATGAGAGGAGATAAGACACTTCACAGCAGGGGTGGAAATTAGTACTCACATTTTTTTACTTAAAGATGGAGTGAGTATCTGCAACTATGTCCCAAGGCAAGAATGACAAACAAAAAAACAAATAGTTCCTATTATAGCATAATAATATATACTGCCCCCACCTGGCCCTCTGCATCTCTCTAGAGCACCACTCACTCTCCAGGTAATGATGACTGATCACACAGATTATCTTTCTGCTGCCGTAGATGGCATCTGTAATGTTCTCTATGATGGGAGCACCTGGAGAAAAAATATGCAAATATTTTAAACCACATTCAAAACTATTTCCCATCTGATATGTAAGGCATAATGTCTGGCTAGGTAGTCATCGTTGAGTTGATAGATAAATCACAGACAGGGTTGATTTATCATTATACAACAGGTCGTTTTGAGGAAGCAATTGGTTGAAACTGCCTTCTAGCTGTGGTTCAAATGAGCACCACTCCACACCTAATCAAAACAAAGAATTCAGCTGCTCTGTTCTCCCAGAGCGCAGCAAACTCGGTGGCTAGGCTAGCTCGTTTCTTGGGACATTTGTGGTCATAGTGACTACATCTGTCATTAAAAAAATATGTTTTTTCAGGGTAACTGTTGTATAATTGCAATATTACACTCGAGGGTGTGGTTTAACGTGATTATTGCCACAACAGTGATGCGGTCAGGAACGAGACGTAGTCGAGTTCCGCAAGCATCACTGCAGTGTAATATTGCTTAATTAAACAATGACCACCTATAGCCATACAGTACCCCGCTTAATTCACAGCTACTTAATACCATACATACATTAATAAATTGAGCCAAATGTGACAACAAAACAAAGTATATTTTAGGGTAATAGAAGTATGGCATTGCTTCCAGAAACAAGGAAGTGAGTGTGTGTGTCTGTGTGTTTTGATTGATTGATTGAAATCTTTATTAACAGTTTGCAGAATTACAGTACATTTCAAGCACAAACTCAATACAAAGACTGTTAACTGTGAGTGGACGACCCAATTAAGCCTTACACTTGTTTACAACAGGGTCCACATTGTTCAATTCATCAAAACATTTAGAGACAAACAAATAGACACTTCTATGTAGTTAAAGAACAGAACAGGAATTCATCATATAGGAAGCGAAAAGGGAAAAAAAGTATATATACAGTGAGGGGAACAGGGGGATAAAAGAAAAGAAAACGAAAGACAGAGTGTAGGGCGCCTGCACACAACACCATGCGTTGATGCCATGTGTGCATATGTGCAGGCACCCAACACCACGTCCATACAAAAACATAGTACAATCCATAGTACAAAGACAGAGTGTAGGGCGCCTGCACACAACACCATGAGTTGATGCCATGTGTGCATATGTGCAGGCACCCAACACCACGTCCATACAAAAACATAGTACAATCCAGATACAAATTCAGCTTTTACAGAGGCCAGTTTCGAATTGCAGCCATCCGTAGGTGCCCTTTGAGAGCAGTTTTGAAGGAGCCAAGGGATTCACATGTCTTAATGACTGTTGGTAGGGCGTTCCACATTTTGGTCGCATAGGAGCGAAAAGAATTTAGTCCCTTGTTTGTGCCGAATCTGGGTTGTACATGGTTTGTTGCACTCCCTCTGGTGTTGTGGGTGTGGACTTCGTTTACATTAAGGAAGTATTTAGACAGGTACATGGGTATCTTGGTGGTGTATCTAATCTTGTGGACCAGACCCATTGCAAGATGCTGTACTCTGTCGTCGACCCTAAGCCATCCCAGCCTGTCAAAGTGGGCAGGGGTGAGGTGGGTTCGGGGGGTGAGGCCAAGTAGGAGCCTGACCAGTTTGTTTTGGGAGGTCTGGAGCCTTGTTTTAAGGGCCTTTGAGGTGTGTGTGTGTGTGTGTGTGTGTGTCTGTGTGTCTGTGTGTGCGTGTGTTTACATGGCTGTCATGTTGGAAACAGCAGTAAATCAAGCAGTGCAGCCAGGTGTTCTAAGGCTTTGATTAGACGTCGGTCTGTTATAGAGCGGAGCGGTCATTATCCAGTCACACACTGCTGGATTCAGCGATTGACCAAACTGAATCAAGCATTCAACCAAGCCATGTAATAAGACACATTAAATACTTTCAGAATTATACCCCCCAAAATACACTGCTTTTCTAAGACGGAGATAATGTCTCTACCTGATATCACAAAGAGACAGACATAATATGTCACATTTCGGTCACATATTATGTGACCAGATTTGACTGAGAGCCCTTTGAAGCCTGTTTTCTCAATTTGCTGTTTTCTGCAAGACATTACTCTATAGGCCATAACTCCAAAGCTGGTGGGTCAAAACCAATATGTCAATTTGAAGTTATGATTCCCTGCTTTCAAAAATTCTGAAGTCCCTCAGTCAAATTTGGTCACAATATATAATACAGTATAAGTGAGAGACAGAGAGGTTTGTGCCTGGTATGAAGTCTCGGTGGTGCAGGCAGAGCCTCCAGCCCTGCTCTCCCTCCAGCACTGGAAGCATCTCGTTGTAAACCCAGAGCTCATCGTGAACGTTGTAGGAGATGAAGGCGTCGTAGCGCTGAGGAGACCCTCTCTTTCTTTCCTTGGCGTCGTACAGGAAGGCCAGGAAGAGGTAGTAGCCGTAGAAAAGATGCAACCTCAGGAAGTGGTAGGTGAAGGACGCGAGCAGAGTCAGCACGATCACGCAGGTGGAGGACACGTAGCAGACGAAGCTGGAGTCCACCCAACACGAACGATAGTCAAAGTCCAGAAACCTGCTTCCCTTCTTAGCCAGAGGATAGGCGCACGTGTAGTGCTGAGCATCAACCACCAGCGTCTGGTTGTTGCTCAGCATCCACTGCTGGAAGTCGAGGTTGGAGCAGTCACACGTGAAAGGGTTGCCGGCCATGTTGACGTACCTGAGAGCGGGCAGGGAGCGAAACACTGAGGCGTTGACCACAGTCAGTTCGTTGCGGCTCAGGTCCAGCCGAGAGACTCGCGTCAGGTTGGCTCGCGCCAGGAAGTCCAGGGACGTGAGTGTGTTGTCGGAGAGGTCGAGAGCCTCCAGGTTTGGTATGGGGTCGAACGTCTCCGCGAACAGGTACGTCAGAGCGTCGCTCCTCAGCGTGAGAGTCTTCAGCTGTGACACGAAGTTGAATGTTTCTGTGTTTGGTGTTGGCATGTTGGCATGTTCAACCGTGAGTTGTTCTAAATGTGGCATGTAACGGAGCATGTTTGCTAAAAGGCGATCAAAATCATGTGGACCGGTCAGTAAAATAAATTGCACCCTATAGACCCTGAGGCTCGTCAGTAAGGAGAACTCGCGGAATGGTGAAGATGTCACTTTGTCGGGGATATTGATAATTTTTAGACTAAATGTTTCCAGCTCATCCAGTCCTAAATAGAACACGTCGAACGTATCCGAGTTTAGTTCCACGTATAAGTGCTTGAGCGATTTCAGCCTTGACACGTCGCCCTTGCTGAGCCCCGACACAATGTTATTGTTTAAATCCAATAATTCCAGATTCTGCAGACCAGCCTTGAACGTGTCGCCAAACGTCCAAATTAAATTGCCATTGACCGTCAGGGCCTTCAACTCACCGAGGTGTTTGAAGACACACTGTTTGAGCACAGAGATCTGGTTGTTGTCCAGGTGAAGGTGTGTGAGTTTGGTTAAATCTAAGAAGTCTGAGCAGCTTAGACTGCTAATGCTATTGTGCGTCAGGTTCAGCATTCGCAGCATGGACAGATGCCTAATGTCTCCTGGCACCTTGGAAAGGTAGTTATGGGCGAGATTTAGGCGACTCAGGTGTGTCATTTGTGTTAGTGAGCCATTAGACAGTTGACTCAGGTAATTTTCTGATAGATCCAGTTCGCTTAGCCGAGTACAAGACGACAGTTCGTCACTTAGGCTTTCTATGCTGTTACCACGCAGGATGAGTGTACTCAATGTGGGTATGTTGTCGCAGGCGATATCTACGATGCCTCTGTCCATCCACATGGACATCTCAAACATCTCTAGGTACTCCAGTGAATCAAGGCTTTGTAGAGCCTTTCCGATGGATTTGAAAGACATGTAGGTGTCTCTAAAATACACCTTGGTTACGTTCCTGAGAAAAGTCTTGTCCGGTATGTCCCACTCCCATCCGTGTTCTGCACAGCATAAGGACAAGTCGATCGACTCGAGATGCGGAAACACAGCCGTCGTGATGCTAAACAGGTTTAGAGACAAAGATATAACCCTTAACTCCCTGAGCTCAGAGGACAAGTTCAGTGGCAGATCTTTTGACTCAAACGACTCGTACGTATAAATGGAGACGTTCAGGACCTGTAAGCGCGGCAGTTGTAGGACGGGGATAATATCTGTGATTTGATTCGACGTCAGACTCAGTTCCTGTAAGCTGGGGAGAAACCCGAAGGCAGCAGAGTTGAAGAATTTGATGTGGTTGTGATGCAAGCTCAGCTGCAGGAGGTTAGACAGGCCTTGGAACATATGGTCGGTCAGTGTTGCCAGCTGGTTATGGTCCATGCGGAGCACTTTAAGTTCCGTCAAATGGCCAAAAGCCCCGTCGTCTACGTGATCGATTGCATTGTTACTCAGCACCAAATATCTGAGATTCGACAGGTGGTGAAAATCTGTCCTGTTTATCGTGCGAATGCGATTAAAATCCAACGCTAGCGATGTGGCGTCTGCGGGAATGCCCTCAGGCACGCTCTCGAGGTCCCATTCCCCGCAATCCACTGAAACGCCGTCGGTGACATTGTTGGAGTAGACAACGGCGCAGTCTTTAAGCAGGCGAGCCGCTGTTAGACCAATGTGAAGCGAGCACAACAGAAATACGAGGGGAAAACAAAGCCAGCTTCCTGGCCGTGGCGCCATCGCTGTCTTCAGTTCAGGGCCAACCGGGTGCTTTTGGTGGAATGACTCTGCTGTGGACACTGGTTGGTGACGACACTCTTCAGCGTTGACGATCTAAAGAGTATACGACAGTAAAACAGTTACAGTCAGGGCACAACATGTAACCATTTAACAGTTGAGTGTCTGTGAGGTCTTTTTGACCCATTTTGAGATTTTGAAGTTGATTATCTTCGCCTGTGAAACTCTCAGAATGTCAAAGAAGACAGATTTAGACACGGCGTCATATAACAAATGATGCACACACACACACACACACACATTTTTTGGGAAAGTCCCCAAAGCAATGCCTTACCTCGTGTTCTGCCACTTCGTCGTAATTCTTGCGTTTCTTTATTATCTTGATGGCCACCATGTCACATGTACGCGTGTTGACGGCTTTGGCCACCATCCCGTAGCTCCCTTCCTCCATGAAGCTTGTGACGATGTACTGGCCTCCATCCAGCATGTCCTGCTCGGCTATGCAACTCTCTGAATCCAACCCTGGACCATCAGAGTCTTCGGAGGAGGAGGAGCTGGTGGTCACTTTGGTCACTTTGCCCAACCTCGCCGTTGGGGAATTAGGGACGGCTGAGCAGGACACGATGGCGTGTTGTTGGGGGGCGTACGTGGTGGTCAGGATCTCGACGTAAACCGCCGGGGAAGGGACATCTTCAAAGATGAACAGGCCCGGCTCATATGTGTCCCACTCTGGTTCAAAGTGCACAGGGGAGCTGGTGGTCAGGATGTCAATGTAGACTGCTGGCGACGGGACATCTTCAGAGATGAACAGGCCCGGCTCATATGTGTACCACTCTGGTTCAGAGCTGGACATGCTGGAGTGTCGGATGGGTTTGTCCATGGAACCACCTAAAGGGAGAGGAGACAGACGGAGAATTTAGACTCAGTTGGATTATGATACAAAATAGAAGAATCAACCAGAGTTCTCCTCAATGATTAATGGCATACCATTGGCATCTTTGAGATATATCTCCACTTTTAGTTTAACTAGCATTTGCTCTGTTATCACTGCTAATTTAACTAAAGATGACAAAAGAGACATTTTGAATCTAGCATTTAGCAATGTATCCTCACTTGAGCATGAAAATGTTTGCAGTAGTAAAAGTAGTTTTTTTTCTGCCTTGGTCATTGAACCTCACCTGTACATGTCCTTGAAGAGCGCTGGTATGGTTCAAAGCGATGCTTTTTCAGACCTCCTACTTTGAGTTTTAATCCTTTGCTCTCCTGTTGTCTCCTGGTCATTAATGTAGTCATGGTGTGTTTGTTGAGTCCTCGATCTTTCTCCTGCTGCTTTCTGTAGATTCAGATGATCTGCTCTGAAGAAAACACTGACCCCACACTATAGCCTATATGCAGTCTAGTCAGGGTACTTAGAGAAGATGCTGCTGCTTCCACCTCTAGATTCAGATGATCTGCTCTGGAGAAAACACTGACTATATACAGTCTAGTCAGGGTACTTAGGGCCCTCTCTGACCAATCAGGTAACCCCTTTACCAAGGTGTGAGTTGTTGATGGGGGGGGGGGGGGGGGTATTTGGCCCCATGTTCCATTAAAGAGCTATTCATCTGAAACAAAATTAACTTAGCTGTTTCTAAATAATACATTGTGAAATATGACTGTTCATTTGACTCAACTGTATGATCACAGTCAGATTTACTTTATATAAAAGGAACATGCTCTCACATGGAAGACAAAATATCAATGCAAATAAGAATATGTAGGCTACAGCAAATGAATGGAACTAATAATGATACAATGAATTGTAGTACAGTATCCTATAGTATAACATGATGCTTGTTGTGCATGTATTCTAGTGTGAACAGTAATGTGTGAGTCGGGTCATATATCATAAGTTTATATCTTCAAGTGAGATACAAATGAAATATTCATAAAGTCATGTCTGTAGCCTATTCTCCCACATTATTTTCACCTTTATACATTCACCTACTGCATTATACTTTCATGGTCTGACAATAAAGTGTTCAGATTCACACTTTTGTAATTGTAAGCTTAATAAATAGGTAGTTTGTTATATTTATTAGATTTGCTCTCTCAACTGACTAACTTTATCCAGTGAAACTCTGCTTACTGTAAGCATACTTTAAGTTAATTTAAACTGTATTCTGTGCAGAATGGTAATGTATCCTAAATACATTACATCCAAGAGGACAATTAAATGAATGTGTTTTCTGAAAGCATGTGAAAGAACATTTAATGGCTGCTTTTGACGAGATAGTTATTGTATGTATTGTTATTATGGTAGTTATTGTAAAACTTAATTTTCTTTCACAACCCACAGAGCACCAGAAGTATTCCTGACTTGTGGTCACTGGGCTGTGTCGTGGTTAACGTGATGCTGAGCCAGGATTTAATCAGTGGGGACACCAAATATGATGTGGTGAGTAATCTATTAAACTGCACATTTAAAACAGAATGCTTTCAGACTCTACTTTGAACGTTTGTACTTACATGTTCTTCTTAGATCTGGGAGTTTAATTAAGACTGAATTGTTGTGAATATCCTCTGTCTGTTGGTTTTTCTGCAGCTTACACACGTATACACTATAACTGCCCTGAGTGACACAGTATTGCAATTTATATTTTAAAGTGAATGCTGGTTTGATCCTATTATTGAGTTATCAATCTGCCTAAGAAAGAGTTTGAACTACTGTATGTGATTTTACTGGTATGACATGAGAACAATAATTACAAGAAAACTAACAACTGAAGCAGTTTTTTATTAGCTAAATAGAGGCACTAATCACAAATACATCAACAATTTCATTAGGCCTATAATTATTTAGAAATTATTATTATTATTCCTTCTGCTATGAGCCTACAGAATACTAAAATATTAAAAAGCAACGCAGCAGTTTGCAGTGTGAAACAAACCCCTGGTCACCCCTGTGTTTATAATTACTTTATTGACATAAAAAGCTTATATTATGATGAGATTTGTTGAAAATGTGTAGAAATACTATACTATAGCAATTATCCAAACATTATTGTAAAAGCTTATCCCAAGCTAAAATGTATATATGTCAATATATATGACATTTTCTGACAGCAAATGCACAAGTAGGCTACTACAGACGAAAAACAGTTTAAGTCCAAATTCTATTCTGAGCCCTCCACGAAAAAGACCCCTTACTAATCACATCATTTATACATTATGGATAAGTGTTTAATTGTTTTTCCGTCTGTAGTACTTTTATTCTTGTGGTTTTGCAAGTTGGATTTCCCAACTCAGTTGCTAGTGCAACAGATCTGTATAGATAGATAGATAGATAGATAGATAGATAGATAGATAGATAGATAGATAGATTTATTTATTTTTGTGTCATGAACCAAAGGCGCCCAGCCCACATGGGCTTACAGGACACACTATATCATTACATTCAATATTGCATTGTGTACAATAAAAAGATATGTTTTGTTGATATTCCCTTTTCTTTTTTTTCTTTTCTTTTTTTTACACAAACAAAACATTCTGCCTTATTTCCCACGCCCTGCATAAAAAGTCTGGTCAAACACCAATCAGCAACAATATTAAGCATATTTTTCAGCTCCTTTTCACAATTGGCAAGTAAAACTATATCGTCTGCATACAAAAGTATGCCTACAATCATATCCGCTACTTCCACCCCCCAATTTAGAGTTTATAATCTCAATTGCAAGATCATTAACGTACATGGAGAACAACGTTGGTGACAAGACATCTCCTTGTTTCACACCAAAGTGTGTAGGAAACCATCCTGTTCTGAAGTCATTTACCTGAACACAAGCAATGGGGGCCCGATACAGGGCCTTAATGGCGGCATAGAACTTCACATTTACCCCTGATGTTAATAATCTGTATTCAAGGAGCTCCCTATTTACCCAGTCAAAGGCTTTTTGAAAATCAATGAAACATGCATATGTAGATTTCTTTTCTTGAAGTCTCGCTCTAACAATGGTAGTGACTGAGTAAATATGGTCAATACAAGATCTTACTTTACGGAAACCGTTCTGTTCTTGCATCCACCCTGGAGGACAAACGAGCTGCCACCAACTCTCTACCACCACTTTTAAGGTGTGCCATTGTAGAGAAGTGGTATCCACACTGATCACATCCGAAGGGTTTCTCTCCAGTGTGAATTTTCTTGTGGCTTTTAAGGTGTGCCATTGTAGAGAAGTGGTATCCACACTGATCACATCCGTAGGGTTTCTCTCCAGTGTGAATTTTCTTGTGGCTTTTAAGGTGTGCCATTGTAGAGAAGTGTTTCCCACACTGATCACATCCATAGGGTTTCTCTCCAGTGTGAACTCTCTTTTTGTAGTGTGAATTCCCTGGTGGCTTTTAAGGCTGGACATTCTAGAGAACATTGATCACATCCATATGGTTTAATTTGCTGGTGTTTTTTAAGGCTTGACACGTGAGAGAAGTGTTGTCCACAATGATCACAACCATAGGGTTTCTCTCCAGTGTGAGATTTCTGTTGGCTTTTAAGGTTGGATATTTGAGAGTAGTGTTGTCCACACTGATCAGATCTATAGGGTTTCTCTCCAGTATGACATATCTGGTGGATTTAAAGGCTCGACATTCTACAGAAGTGTTGTCCACACTGATCACAAATGGTGACAAAATTACACCTTCATTAATGATGAAACCATTAATGTTCATGGATTACATAGCAAATAGTATCAGTATTCTGTGCAGAATGGTTAGAACAGCAGAGTTAGTCTGAAGGAATGTGGTCTCTCAGGAGTGTGAACTTAGTATAAATGGGTTGTGATTAAGCTTTCATTCAAAGTAATTTGAATGCAAAAGAATGAAGAAAACCTGCATTCTTTCACCGGGTTCAAATGTGAATTGGCTAAATGATGATGGCTGATGCTTTCATCATAGACAATGCATTGAAATGAGGAGATTAAAGGTGTTAATCACATGGTTGTCTGGCTTTGGATAGAATAGAAGAAGATGATACTGATCATCAAATAGAATGGACCAGATGTCCACATTATGTGGTCATTAGCCAGGAATGTTAGTCAGGAAAATAAAAATGTTTTAAAACCTGGATATTTAAGAACGTACACAGCATTTATTTCAAGGTAACACGTTTTATTTCAACCATGTTTACAACTTAAAACACATATCAATAGAACAATTATTTACAAAATGTATTGTGCTAATTTCTTCTCTCAGTTGGAATGCAGCCAATGATGTGAACATGACGTAACACAATGTCTAATATAAAAGGTCTAATATACATAATGTGCACTGGAATAATAAACACAATTGGAAATGCTTCTTTTGCAAGAGTCGAACATTTGCAGCAGCAGATACAGATTCAGTCTCTTAACAGACACAGTACCATGCAGTGCAACAGCAGTGGAGTGTAATCTATCCATTGAGTCTGTTGTGCGTTCAAATTGTTTCACACAACAAACAAAAACGCCACGTCAAGATCCACACTATTTGTGGACTTGATACGAGGTGGTTTGGTGGGACTCAATCTGAGAACCAATCGTAAAAAAAATAAAAACAGTGTCCTCTTTTCCGTTGAATTCAACCGTCTGTCTCAAAAGAAAGACTAGGTGGGACTTGGCTTGGTGGTGATGAAGGGATGGTCCAACACCTGCTCAGGTGTTATCCTCTCCTCTGGATCCAGGTGAAGCATCCGTTTCAACAGGTCCATGAAGACAGCACAAGACGTTTTGTCGGCATCGTCGTTCAGGAAGTAGAACACCTCTTCCAGTGAGCTCTCGTCATCCTCATCCTCTGCTTTGACCTTTAGGGGAAGCCCTACGAAATACTCCTCTGGTTTCTATATAAAAACAAAAGCCAAAGTTAGTTTCAGTGATTTGAATCAATATGAGCAAGGATACTTGAATATGAGAGAGGAAGGAAGTTATTACACCAAGTGTGTGTGTGTGTGTGTGTGTGTGTGGGGGGGGGGGGCAGTCATACCCTAAATCTCCACATATTGTTGTCTGTGATGAAATAGCTCCAGGTTTTTAGTCCAGCATCCAGGAGAGATTGTGCTGGAATACCAAGCATCGAGAATATGGATTGAAGCTGCAGAAAAACAAACAGAGGATATTCACAACAATTCAGTAAACTCCCAGATCTAAGAAGAACATGTAACTACAGTGTTTGTTCAGAGTAGAGTCTGAAAGCATTCTGTTTTAAATGTGCAGTTCATCAATAGATTACTCACCACATCGTATTTGGTGTCCCCACGGATTAAATCCTGGCTCAGCATCACGTTAGCCACGACACAGCCCAGTGACCACATGTCAAGTGCCTCTGTGAGTGGGAGGCCCAGGAATACTTCTGGTGCTCTGTACTCCAGAATGGGCTTGATCGCCCGTCGCTTGGTCTCAGAGACAGGAACGGCCAGACCAAAGTCAATGACTTTGACTCTGAGGGGTTGTTCTCGTTGGTTCACCATCATGATGTTCTCCAGTTTGATGTCTGCATGGATCAGACCGATTCCCTTCAGGGCCTGGAGTGTAACGGCAAGCTGCAAGACGAGAACAAAGAGCATGATTAATAGGTGCACTGCAGCAAAGGAGTTGTGACATTTAACTCAATATCGTTGTCATCACTTCTCATTTCAAACTCATACCTGCTGTACGATGGGTCTCATCTCCGTCATGGACAGACGATCTCTCCCATTCACGAATTCCAGGAGGTCGACATCCAGAGACTCAAACACCATGCATCTCAATCCGTTGTGGACGAAGCTGTCGTGAAATCTCACTATTCCACACGTGTCAGGGTCCAGGACTCTCAGCTTCTGCAACATGGCCATCTGGGAATACAAAGAAGACAGATTTAGACACAGCGTCATATAACAAATGATGCACACACACACACACACACATTTTTTGGAAAAGTCCCCAAAGCAATGCCTTACCTCGTGTTCTGCCACTTCGTCGTAATTCTTGCGTTTCTTTATTATCTTGATGGCCACCATGTCACATGTACGCGTGTTGACGGCTTTGGCCACCATCCCGTAGCTCCCTTCCTCCATGAAGCTTGTGACGATGTACTGGCCTCCATCCAGCATGTCCTGCTCGGCTATGCAACTCTCTGAATCCAACCCTGGACCATCAGAGTCTTCGGAGGAGGAGGAGCTGGTGGTCACTTTGCCCAACCTCGCCGTTGGGGAATTAGGGACGGCTGAGCAGGACACGATGGCGTGTTGTTGGGGGGCGTACGTGGTGGTCAGGATCTCGATGTAAACCGCAGGGGAAGGGACATCTTCAAAGATGAACAGGCCCGGCTCATATGTGTTCCACTCTGGTTCAAAGTGCACGGGGGAGCTGGTGGTCAGGATGTCAATGTAGACCGCTGGCGACGGGACATCTTCAGAGATGAACAGGCCCGGCTCATATGTGTCCCACTCTGGTTCAAAGTGCACAGGGGAGCTGGTGGTCAGGATGTCAATGTAGACCGCTGGCGACGGGACATCTTCAGAGATGAACAGGCCCGGCTCATATGTGTACCACTCTGGTTCAGAGCTGGACATGCTGGAGTGTCGGATGGGTTTGTCCATGGAACCACCTAAAGGGAGAGGAGACAGACGGAGAATTTAGACTCAATTGGATTATGATACAAAATAGAAGAATCAACCAGAGTTCTCCTCATTCCTTAATGGCATACCATTGGCATATATCTCCACTTTTATTTTAACTAGCAGTTGCTTCATAAATCTGCATATGCTATCTGTTATCACTGCTAATTTAACTGAAGATGACAAAAGAGACATTTTGAATCCACATTTAGCAAAGTATCCTCACTTGGAACCTAACTTGGAACATTACATAAAATTATGGTAGTTGAGCATGAAAATGTTTGCCTTTGGTCATTGAACCTCACCTGTACATGTCCTTGAAGAGCGCTGGTATGGTTCAAAGCGATGCTTTTTCAGACCTCCTACTTTGAGTTTTAATCCTTTGCTCTCCTGTTGTCTCCTGGTCGTTAATGTAGTCATGGTGTGTTTGTTGAGTCCTCGATCTTTCTCCTGCTGCTTTCTGTAGATTCAGATGATCTGCTCTGAAGAAAACACTGACCCCACACTATAGCCTATGCAGTCTAGTCAGGGTACTTAGTGAAGATGCTGCTGCTTCCACCTCTAGATTCAGATGATCTGCTCTGGAGAAAACACTGACTATATACAGTCTAGTCAGGGTACTTAGGGCCCTCTCTGACCAATCAGGTAACCCCTTTACCAAGGTGTGAGTTGTTGATGGGGGGGGGGGGGGGGGATTTGGCCCCATGTTCCATGAAAGAGCTATTCATCTGAAACAAAATTAACTTAGCTGTTTCTAAATAATACATTGTAAAATATGACTGTTCATTTGACTCAACTGTATGATCACAGTCAGATTTACTTTATATAAAAGGAACATGCTCTCACATGGAAGACAAAATATCAATGCAAATAAGAATATGTAGGCTACAGCAAATTTATGGAACTAATAATGATACAATGAACTGTAGTACAGTATCCTATAGTATAACATGATGCTTGTTGTGCATGTATTCTAGTGTGAACAGTAATGTGTGAGTCGGGTCATATATCATAAGTATATATCTTCAATTGAGATACAAATGAAATATTCATAAAGTCATGTCTGTAGCCTATTCTCCCACATTATTTTCACCTTTATACATTCACCTACTGCATTATACTTTCATGGTCTGACACTTTTGTAATTGTAAGCTTAATAAATAGGTAGTTCGTTATATTTATTAGATTTGCTCTCAACTGACTAACTTTATCCAGTGAAACTCTGCTTACTGTAAGCATACTTTAAGTGAATTGAAACTGTATTCTGTGCAGAATGGTAATGTATCCTAAATACATTACATCCAAGAGGACAATTAAATTAATGTGTTTTCTGAAAGCATGTGAAAGAACATTTAATGACTGCTTTTGACAAGATAGTTATTGTATGTATTGTTATTATGGTAGTTATTGTAAAACTTAATTTTCTTTCACAACCCACAGAGAACCAGAAGTATTCCTGACTTGTGGTCACTGGGCTGTGTCGTGGTTAACGTGATGCTGAGCCAGGATTTAATCAGTGGGGACACCAAATATGATGTGGTGAGTAATCTATTAAACTGCACATTTAAAACAGAATGCTTTCAGACTCTACTCTGAACAAACACTGTACTTACATGTTCTTCTTAGATCTGGGAGTTTAATTAAGACTGAATTGTTGTGAATATCCTCTGTCTGTTGGTTTTTCTGCAGCTTACACACGTATATATATACACTATAACTGCCCTGAGTGACACAGTATTGCAATTTATATTTTAAAGTGAATGCTGGTTTGATCCTATTATTGAGTTATCAATCTGCATCTTCATTAGGCCTATAATTATTTAGAAATTATTATTATTATTCCTTCTGCTATGAGCCTACAGAATACTAAAATATTAAAAAGCAACGCAGCAGTTTGCAGTGTGAAACAAACCCCTGTGTTTATAATTACTTTATTGACAAAACCTGGATGAACACTAATTTCCTCAACCTCAACGAAAATAAAACCGAAATAGTAATCTTCGACCCCCACTTGGCCCCCCTCAGCACCCCGGATACCCTTACACCCAACATTCGCACATCTGCAAAAAACCTTGGCATTATCCTGGACAGCTCCTTTAAATTTCACAAACAGATCAGCTCCGTAGTCAAGACCAGCTTCTTCCAACTCCGTCTTCTAGCCAAAGTCAAACCATACCTCCCCCCAAAACAACTAGAAACTGCAATCCATGCTTTCATTTCCTCCAGATTAGACTATTGTAACTCTCTATATATTGGTATTGAACAGTCTGCAATCAGACGACTGCAACTAGTCCAGAATGCTGCTGCTCGCCTTTTAACCGGTACTAAAAAGAGAGAACACATAACCCCCGTGCTGGCCTCCCTTCACTGGCTCCCGGTTTCTTTTAGAATTGATTTTAAAGTCATTTTATTTACTTTTAAATGTTTAAATGGGCTGGCCCCCGAATATCTCTCTGGGCTCGTAAAACCCTACACCCCGGCTAGAGCTCTGCGCTCTGCGGATCAGGTACTGCTAGAGGGCCGAACAACTAACAAAAGCACTAGGGGCGCACGCTCTTTCGCGGCTGCAGCTCCCAGACTCTGGAAGAGCTTGCCCCTTCACATTCGCTCTGCCCCCTCCATTGGTGTTTTTAAGTCTCATCTTAAAACTCATCTTTTCTCCCTGGCTTTAAATCCCTCCTGAGTCCATTTTATGCTTTCATCCTTACATTTTTGTCATTTTTATTAGTGTGTTTCTCGTTTATATTCTGTGTTCTCCTGCCTGTTCTCTGTTTTTGCCACTGATGTACAGCACTTTGGTCAACCTTGGTTGTTTTAAATGTGCTCTATAAATAAAGTGTTAGGGCCGAAACATCCCAAGATCCAAGGATACACTACTGATGATGCGTATCCAGCTCCCACCATTCACCACCACTCATCACCAAGACGGCAGGATGACATCAAGACATTCTACCGTTCATCACGACGACACTCTTAGGTATGTGCTTGCACAAAGGAATTTACATCTTATCCTGTGTTTGATAAACTGCAGAATGGTAATGTGTCCACAGTGAACAGCAGAGTTAGTCTGAAGGAATGTGGGTCTCTCAGGAGTGTGAAATTAGTTTCAATGGGTTGTGATTGAGCTTTCATTCAAAGTAATTTGAATGCAAAATAATGAAGAAAACCTGCATTCTTTCACCGGGTTCAAATGTGAATTGGCTAAATGATGATGGCTGATGCTTTCATCATAGACAATGCATTGACACGAGGAGATTAAAGGTGTTAATCACATGGTTGTCTGG
Organism: Protomyctophum bolini; assembly: GCF_963924005.1. NCBI lineage: Eukaryota > Metazoa > Chordata > Actinopteri > Myctophiformes > Myctophidae > Protomyctophum > Protomyctophum bolini. The sequence goes on from NC_137871.1 coordinate 2,795,188, forward strand.
CTTTGGATAGAATAGAAGAAGATGATGCTGATCATCAAATAGAATAGATTACCTGCTAATGACCACATTATGCACGACTGAACTGACTGAGACCATTGTAATGTTCCTTGGGGAGTTTCAGCAGAGCTACAAATCACATGATTATCCCCCACATCGGAATGATGTGTATACAGATCTGTTGCACTAGCAACTGAGTTGGGAAATCCAACTTACATTAAGAGGATTTTTTTTACATTATTTCAGTAACATAGAACCAGCTCTGGTGAAGAAACAACAAGAAAAACTGATTTCTAAAACTATTGTTTTCAAAAATTTAAAAATAGTACACACGCCTTCACATCTTGTCTTTTACAAGAATACTACCGCACACCCTATACTTTTTTATTTTATTAAGTTGCAATGTAAGTTAAATTTGTTTCGACTTGAAAGTGGTGGGGTTTCTTTACAGGACTGTACAGAAACCCCACCACTGATGTGTGATGTGTCTGTAACACATCACCATTATTTGGGTTTCTCTCCAGTGTGAATGTTCTTGTGGCTTTTAAGGTGTGCCATTGTAGAGAAGTGGTATCCACACTGATCACATCCGTAGGGTTTCTCTCCAGTGTGAACTTTCTTGTGGCTTTTAAGGTGTGCCATTGTAGAGAAGTGGTATCCACACTGATCACATCCGTAGGGTTTCTCTCCAGTGTGAATTTTATTGTGGCTTTTAAGGTGTGCCATTGTATGACATCTCTGGTGGATTTTAAGGCTCGACATTCTACAGAAGTGTTGTCCACACTGATCACAAATGGTAACAAAATCACACCTTCATTAATGATGAAACCATTAATGTTCATGGATTACATAGCAAATGGTATCAGTATTCTGTGCAGAATGGTTAGAACAGCAGAGTTAGTCTGAAGGAATGTGGTCTCTCAGGAGTGTGAACTTAGTATAAATGGGTTGTGATTAAGCTTTCATTCAAAGTAATTTGAATGCAAAAGAATGAAGAAAACCTGCATTCTTTCACCGGGTTCAAATGTGAATTGGCTAAATATGATGGCTGATGCTTTCATCATAGACAATGCATTAAAATGAGGAGATTAAAGGTGTTAATCACATGGTTGTCTGGCTTTGGATAGAATAGAAGAAGATGATACTGATCATCAAATAGAATGGATCACCTGCTAATGTTCACATTATGCACGACTGAACTGACTGAGACCATTTTAATGTTCCTTGAGGAGTTTCAGCAGAGCTACAGCAAATGAATGGAACTAATAATGATAAAAAATGAATTGTAGTATAGTAGCATATAGTATAACATAATGCTTGTTGTGTATGTATTGCAGTGTGAACAGTAATGTGTGAGTCGAGTCATATATCATCAGTTTATATCTTCAAGTGAGATACAAATGAAATATTCATAAAGTCATGTCTGTAGCCTATTCTCCCACATTATTTCTTCTTCTTTCACCTCTGAGTTTCACCTTTATTTTACTTTTATGGTCTGACGTGTTCAGATTCACACTTTTGTATTATTGTAAAACTGTTTTCAAAAACGATTGTTTTCAAAACACAAACTGCCACCCACCCCCTAAATTATTGCAAACAGTCTTTATAAATAGTACACAAAACTTCACATCTTGTCTTTTACAAGAATACTACCACACACCTTATACTTTTTTTTTTTTTAAGTTGCAATGTAAGTTCAATTTGTTTCGACTTTAGAAGACAGTGGTGGGGTTTCTGTATACAGACTCTGTCTCTGACTCGGACTCGGAATGTCATTCACCAGACTGTACACCATGTCATCATCCCGAGCAAACCCACCACTTATTTCTTCTCTCAAAACTCTACATGCAAGTTATGCTATGATCATGGTAGATGTGGAAAAATGTACATGTTAATAAAAAAAAAGCATAGATTGGATGGAGAAGGAGCGCTCATTTTGTTTCACTTTTTACATCCCTTGAAACCAAGCACTTGCGCTTGTGAGGCGCACCTGAGTGAGCCGGCAGGCAAACGAGTGCCCATGCCGAGCAACCGATGGCCGACAAGTGTGCTGCACGTGATTTGGAATTGTGCATAAATATGTAGGACACTGAGTAGAATCGATCGCTTTACCTTTCGACACGACCAGCTGCATTCCTCCTATAGTCTCGTGGGTAGACAGACCCACTGACCACCTTATTAGTGTGGGCAACCAGACTCTAGTTACTGTGACACTTCATTCATACGTATTTTACTGGAGTAAGACAAAGTTTGTCGCATTATACCTCCCACAGTTTTGACTGTACGCACTTCAGCCATATGTCAAATTGTGTGCTTGTATTTTGTTAAGAGAAATGTTGTATAGTTTAATTGATATGAATTCATTAGTGAATTAAAATTTCCCATTGACATGAATGGGAAAATGCAAAAATTCACATTCAGGTATTTTTTCCTCTGAGACTGTAATCACTATAGTTACAAAACTTGGAGGATAAATTCATAATTCTGGGTGCCTGCCATGCAATTGCCAACATATGGCCAACATAATAACACTGATCAATAATTCACCAAAGAGACTCGCCTGGTTCAAGGAGCACCAGGATGAAAATGCCCCGTCTTTGAAACCGCTGTGCCCCACGCGTTGCACCGTGAGAGCAGCCTCGTTGAGAGCAATTGTTTCCAACTGTACTACAGTGCAATCGTGGCATTTCTCGCAGATTTGCATGCACAAAAAAGTGATTCAGCGTCTCTCTCTCTCTCCACCACGCAATCAATCACTCCGCACTGATCCCAGTAACAACCCCTCACTTTCTCTCTCTCTCTCCCCCTCCCTCCGTAAGTCCGTATCTCTCTCTCTCCCTCCGTATCTCTCTATCTCTCTCCATCTCTCTCTCTCTAATAATAATAATAATAATATTGTCCTCACCTTGGACATTGGCCTATACTGTAGCAGATGCTATAGGCGAACTCTCCTCACACACAGACTTACCATTCTCTAACCCTAACCATAGCCGCCAAAACGCGCCCAAGGTTAGGGTTAGGGTTGCTGAGGTTGTGGCAAGGTAAAGAAGAAAAACAAACAAAAGTGTTGTACCCTGCCCTATTTTTCTTATTTTTTAATGATCTGTTCGGCCCCAAAGAAAATGTGTTTGTTGTCACGCTTAAAGGTCTTTAAATAAATAAGTTTTGAAACGTCGATGGAAAAATGAATGGAGAATTATCTGCCTTCGCAGGGGGCGGGACTCCTGCGCTGTATTGTCAGAAAAACAACCACAGTGATTCATGCGAGTCTACTTTCTATGACAAATTAGTAAAATTAACATGTTTCTTATTTAAATTCAATGGAGAAAATATGTTGTAGTTAGTTGAAACTATCACAACAGTATCTGGAGTTACACCATGGCCAGGTAACTACACGACACAAACCACTTCCAAGGATTAATTGTGCTTTATAATGGTCGCCCTGCATTTGCCATAGTTACATTTTCAGACTTATTTTCATCATTGCCACAACACATACAGTATAGTGCAGTATAGGCTAAATTGATTATTCAAACGCAGATTCAGTGCAATAAAAAAAAGCTAAATATATATTTTTAATAAGCACGTTGATTTTCTTCTGGCTATATATATCGTCATCAGTGAGTTTGCAAACTCGCTAATCAGTTTGCAACTAGAGCCCGACCGATGCCATATTTTTGGGTCCGATCCCGATTTTGGAGAGACCTACACCACCAATGCCGATACGATGCCGAGGTTTTGGACCGATGTTTTGTAATCAATTAAAAAAATAAAAAATAAAACTAAACTTCAAAATACGTTTTTTTTATTCAATTAACAATAGAATTTAAATAAAATGTTTTGGCACATAAGGTATTTTTTTCAAAATGAAATGCACCCCTATACTGTATATGCCCTCCTATTATGGTGTTGGGAAAGTTATTTTTTTAGGATCTAGTTCAGTTCACAGTTCACAGTTCATCGTTTGAAAAATGAACTATTATAGTTCTTTTTTTCTTTAATTTTTATATATATTTTACATTTGACAAAAATTGCTCTTTTGCAATGTGAAATGCCACCGAATTCTTAATTATTTTCCTTCTCTATATGGGCACACTTGTGAAAACTGAATGCTTTTGCATGCTTTTATTGTGAAGGCAAACGTTTATGAATGTTCTCAGAGCCTGCATCTCCGCATGCCCATAAATCAGGCATCACTGCGCTTCATTCACTGTGGAAGAGAGATGTCTTTTGTTGGCCGTTCGTGGCGATATTATGGACACATACCTCCTCGACGCGATAATAACCAACGGGAAGCTATTTTTCGTGGCACATTATGTTTAATCAAACAACAACAAGTTCCCTCAGTGTTTGTGTTAGGAGTTGGGACAGTGTCTGCTGTCTGTCAGCGTGCATGATCATCATGCAGTAGCTAGATGCGCGCTCCAGTGACGGCTGAGAAAGATTAGTTAATTTGTGTTGGACAGGGACTTATTGGTGGGTTTTCCGCTAAATATTAAGGCATGTTTATAGGGTGTGTTTTAGTGCCAGGGATTTCGCCTGGAAGGCTCTATTGAAACACTTACTCTTTCTGTGTTCTCCTGCCTGTTCTCTGTTTTTGCCACTGATGTACAGCACTTTGGTCAACCTTGGTTGTTTTAAATGTGCTCTATAAATAAAGTGTTAGGGCCGAAACATCCCAAGATCCAAGGATACACTACTGATGATGCGTATCCAGCTCCCACCATTCACCACCACTCATCACCAAGACGGCAGGATGACATCAAGACATTCTACCGTTCATCACGACGACACTCTTAGGTATGTGCTTGCACAAAGGAATTTACATCTTATCCTGTGTTTGATAAACTGCAGAATGGTAATGTGTCCACAGTGAACAGCAGAGTTAGTCTGAAGGAATGTGGGTCTCTCAGGAGTGTGAAATTAGTTTCAATGGGTTGTGATTGAGCTTTCATTCAAAGTAATTTGAATGCAAAATAATGAAGAAAACCTGCATTCTTTCACCGGGTTCAAATGTGAATTGGCTAAATGATGATGGCTGATGCTTTCATCATAGACAATGCATTGACACGAGGAGATTAAAGGTGTTAATCACATGGTTGTCTGGCTTTGGATAGAATAGAAGAAGATGATGCTGATCATCAAATAGAATAGATTACCTGCTAATGACCACATTATGCACGACTGAACTGACTGAGACCATTGTAATGTTCCTTGGGGAGTTTCAGCAGAGCTACAAATCACATGATTATCCCCCACATCGGAATGATGTGTATACAGATCTGTTGCACTAGCAACTGAGTTGGGAAATCCAACTTACATTAAGAGGATTTTTTTTACATTATTTCAGTAACATAGAACCAGCTCTGGTGAAGAAACAACAAGAAAAACTGATTTCTAAAACTATTGTTTTCAAAAATTTAAAAATAGTACACACGCCTTCACATCTTGTCTTTTACAAGAATACTACCGCACACCCTATACTTTTTTATTTTATTAAGTTGCAATGTAAGTTAAATTTGTTTCGACTTGAAAGTGGTGGGGTTTCTTTACAGGACTGTACAGAAACCCCACCACTGATGTGTGATGTGTCTGTAACACATCACCATTATTTGGGTTTCTCTCCAGTGTGAATGTTCTTGTGGCTTTTAAGGTGTGCCATTGTAGAGAAGTGGTATCCACACTGATCACATCCGTAGGGTTTCTCTCCAGTGTGAATTTTCTTGTGGCTTTTAAGGTGTGCCATTGTAGAGAAGTGGTATCCACACTGATCACATCCGTAGGGTTTCTCTCCAGTGTGAATTTTATTGTGGCTTTTAAGGTGTGCCATTGTATGACATCTCTGGTGGATTTTAAGGCTCGACATTCTACAGAAGTGTTGTCCACACTGATCACAAATGGTAACAAAATCACACCTTCATTAATGATGAAACCATTAATGTTCATGGATTACATAGCAAATGGTATCAGTATTCTGTGCAGAATGGTTAGAACAGCAGAGTTAGTCTGAAGGAATGTGGTCTCTCAGGAGTGTGAACTTAGTATAAATGGGTTGTGATTAAGCTTTCATTCAAAGTAATTTGAATGCAAAAGAATGAAGAAAACCTGCATTCTTTCACCGGGTTCAAATGTGAATTGGCTAAATATGATGGCTGATGCTTTCATCATAGACAATGCATTAAAATGAGGAGATTAAAGGTGTTAATCACATGGTTGTCTGGCTTTGGATAGAATAGAAGAAGATGATACTGATCATCAAATAGAATGGATCACCTGCTAATGTTCACATTATGCACGACTGAACTGACTGAGACCATTTTAATGTTCCTTGAGGAGTTTCAGCAGAGCTACAGCAAATGAATGGAACTAATAATGATAAAAAATGAATTGTAGTATAGTAGCATATAGTATAACATAATGCTTGTTGTGTATGTATTGCAGTGTGAACAGTAATGTGTGAGTCGAGTCATATATCATCAGTTTATATCTTCAAGTGAGATACAAATGAAATATTCATAAAGTCATGTCTGTAGCCTATTCTCCCACATTATTTCTTCTTCTTTCACCTCTGAGTTTCACCTTTATTTTACTTTTATGGTCTGACGTGTTCAGATTCACACTTTTGTATTATTGTAAAACTGTTTTCAAAAACGATTGTTTTCAAAACACAAACTGCCACCCACCCCCTAAATTATTGCAAACAGTCTTTATAAATAGTACACAAAACTTCACATCTTGTCTTTTACAAGAATACTACCACACACCTTATACTTTTTTTTTTTTTAAGTTGCAATGTAAGTTCAATTTGTTTCGACTTTAGAAGACAGTGGTGGGGTTTCTGTATACAGACTCTGTCTCTGACTCGGACTCGGAATGTCATTCACCAGACTGTACACCATGTCATCATCCCGAGCAAACCCACCACTTATTTCTTCTCTCAAAACTCTACATGCAAGTTATGCTATGATCATGGTAGATGTGGAAAAATGTACATGTTAATAAAAAAAAAGCATAGATTGGATGGAGAAGGAGCGCTCATTTTGTTTCACTTTTTACATCCCTTGAAACCAAGCACTTGCGCTTGTGAGGCGCACCTGAGTGAGCCGGCAGGCAAACGAGTGCCCATGCCGAGCAACCGATGGCCGACAAGTGTGCTGCACGTGATTTGGAATTGTGCATAAATATGTAGGACACTGAGTAGAATCGATCGCTTTACCTTTCGACACGACCAGCTGCATTCCTCCTATAGTCTCGTGGGTAGACAGACCCACTGACCACCTTATTAGTGTGGGCAACCAGACTCTAGTTACTGTGACACTTCATTCATACGTATTTTACTGGAGTAAGACAAAGTTTGTCGCATTATACCTCCCACAGTTTTGACTGTACGCACTTCAGCCATATGTCAAATTGTGTGCTTGTATTTTGTTAAGAGAAATGTTGTATAGTTTAATTGATATGAATTCATTAGTGAATTAAAATTTCCCATTGACATGAATGGGAAAATGCAAAAATTCACATTCAGGTATTTTTTCCTCTGAGACTGTAATCACTATAGTTACAAAACTTGGAGGATAAATTCATAATTCTGGGTGCCTGCCATGCAATTGCCAACATATGGCCAACATAATAACACTGATCAATAATTCACCAAAGAGACTCGCCTGGTTCAAGGAGCACCAGGATGAAAATGCCCCGTCTTTGAAACCGCTGTGCCCCACGCGTTGCACCGTGAGAGCAGCCTCGTTGAGAGCAATTGTTTCCAACTGTACTACAGTGCAATCGTGGCATTTCTCGCAGATTTGCATGCACAAAAAAGTGATTCAGCGTCTCTCTCTCTCTCCACCACGCAATCAATCACTCCGCACTGATCCCAGTAACAACCCCTCACTTTCTCTCTCTCTCTCCCCCTCCCTCCGTAAGTCCGTATCTCTCTCTCTCCCTCCGTATCTCTCTATCTCTCTCCATCTCTCTCTCTCTAATAATAATAATAATAATATTGTCCTCACCTTGGACATTGGCCTATACTGTAGCAGATGCTATAGGCGAACTCTCCTCACACACAGACTTACCATTCTCTAACCCTAACCATAGCCGCCAAAACGCGCCCAAGGTTAGGGTTAGGGTTGCTGAGGTTGTGGCAAGGTAAAGAAGAAAAACAAACAAAAGTGTTGTACCCTGCCCTATTTTTCTTATTTTTTAATGATCTGTTCGGCCCCAAAGAAAATGTGTTTGTTGTCACGCTTAAAGGTCTTTAAATAAATAAGTTTTGAAACGTCGATGGAAAAATGAATGGAGAATTATCTGCCTTCGCAGGGGGCGGGACTCCTGCGCTGTATTGTCAGAAAAACAACCACAGTGATTCATGCGAGTCTACTTTCTATGACAAATTAGTAAAATTAACATGTTTCTTATTTAAATTCAATGGAGAAAATATGTTGTAGTTAGTTGAAACTATCACAACAGTATCTGGAGTTACACCATGGCCAGGTAACTACACGACACAAACCACTTCCAAGGATTAATTGTGCTTTATAATGGTCGCCCTGCATTTGCCATAGTTACATTTTCAGACTTATTTTCATCATTGCCACAACACATACAGTATAGTGCAGTATAGGCTAAATTGATTATTCAAACGCAGATTCAGTGCAATAAAAAAAAGCTAAATATATATTTTTAATAAGCACGTTGATTTTCTTCTGGCTATATATATCGTCATCAGTGAGTTTGCAAACTCGCTAATCAGTTTGCAACTAGAGCCCGACCGATGCCATATTTTTGGGTCCGATCCCGATTTTGGAGAGACCTACACCACCAATGCCGATACGATGCCGAGGTTTTGGACCGATGTTTTGTAATCAATTAAAAAAATAAAAAATAAAACTAAACTTCAAAATACGTTTTTTTTATTCAATTAACAATAGAATTTAAATAAAATGTTTTGGCACATAAGGTATTTTTTTCAAAATGAAATGCACCCCTATACTGTATATGCCCTCCTATTATGGTGTTGGGAAAGTTATTTTTTTAGGATCTAGTTCAGTTCACAGTTCACAGTTCATCGTTTGAAAAATGAACTATTATAGTTCTTTTTTTCTTTAATTTTTATATATATTTTACATTTGACAAAAATTGCTCTTTTGCAATGTGAAATGCCACCGAATTCTTAATTATTTTCCTTCTCTATATGGGCACACTTGTGAAAACTGAATGCTTTTGCATGCTTTTATTGTGAAGGCAAACGTTTATGAATGTTCTCAGAGCCTGCATCTCCGCATGCCCATAAATCAGGCATCACTGCGCTTCATTCACTGTGGAAGAGAGATGTCTTTTGTTGGCCGTTCGTGGCGATATTATGGACACATACCTCCTCGACGCGATAATAACCAACGGGAAGCTATTTTTCGTGGCACATTATGTTTAATCAAACAACAACAAGTTCCCTCAGTGTTTGTGTTAGGAGTTGGGACAGTGTCTGCTGTCTGTCAGCGTGCATGATCATCATGCAGTAGCTAGATGCGCGCTCCAGTGACGGCTGAGAAAGATTAGTTAATTTGTGTTGGACAGGGACTTATTGGTGGGTTTTCCGCTAAATATTAAGGCATGTTTATAGGGTGTGTTTTAGTGCCAGGGATTTCGCCTGGAAGGCTCTATTGAAACACTTACTCTTTAACGAAAGTTGAACGTGAAAAAGTGACGTTCACACACGCCAGAAATGAACGTGTTCACAATGACGTTCATCAAACAGAAATACAGTAGGCCTACGTTCACTTCACGTTCACCCTAAATATGAACGAGTTCGTGAACGATCGTTCTTTCAACGCGTTCGGTAATATGAATGAAAATATAATAGTTGTCCTTGCTCCCAAGGATGATTAGCCTGCCCCACACACAGTGACAGTCACACACAGCCTCACAGCTGTCATTAATTAATGGTCTTGATTGCCTATGCTGTCAAGTTTTACTTAGCTGCTGCTGCCACGTGCCTGCTGGCAACCAATATGCAGTTATGCACATGACTTCCAATCAATTTGGAACAAGGACACTCACACAAAGATTATAGTTTTGCTGGGCAATTTGAGACAAATAAAAGGTAAGACAATCGAGGAGTAAGGAGTTTGCGCGCGCGCTCTCTCTCTCTCTCCGTCTCTCACTCTGTAGTACTGTAGAGGTGTGTCGTGTGTGTGTGGCAGTTGCGCTGCTCACCCGACGGAGTGATATACTTCTCCAATAAGCGGTGCAGAACCGAAAAGGTGATATACTTCTCCAGTACAGCGGTGCAGGACCGAGAGAGTGATATGTGCAGGAGGGACTGTAGTAAACATTAAAGGCGCAGTGAAACGGAAATGGTGAACAACATGAAAATGGTGTTTCCACATGAAACACCGGTCTGAAGTTTCTGAACCAATCAGAGTGTCGCATCCCTTCAGGCGATGGGACGGTAGCTAGGGACGGTAGCTATGCTATGCGCTACAGCGTGGTATGTGTTTGTTAACAAATCAGACGGTCGCCCAGCACAACCAGTTTACTGTTATGTGGCTTATTTCTATACCCTATAATGTTTTCAGAAACATATTTTAGCGTGATGATTAAGTTGAAACCGAGTAATACACTGTCTGAATGTTATCTTGAATGGAAATAAAAACGGAGTAATCTGTAATCAGAAGCAGCTGTGTTGCATGGATGCGCAGACATGGGGAATTAAACTGGTGAGCTTCATTTTTATTGGCTTTTATCGATGTGTATCTCTACACGTCATCACGCAGCACGTTTTCGTTTTAATAAATAAATAATACAATCGTTTTTATGGACCTTTGATATAAAAACACACAGAAATGAGAATTTTCCCATTTTTTTGGCATCCATTGTTAGGTATGCCCATATGATGACCACGGATATGGTCTAAAATTGTGAAAAACGTCTTTTTCATTTCACTGCGCCTTTAAATACTTTACCCCCTCCTGTATAAACATCGGGACATCGGATTAAATAAACACAGATGTCCGATGTCGCATCATGGCATGCATCGGCGACCCAAAATGGCCGATACATCGGTGCGACCGACGGATCGGTCGGGCTCTATTTGCAACACACTGACCTGCTGATTTATTATTTATTTATTTAATCAAAAAGAGAGAGTGCTCCTTCAATCAGCAGGTACTGCATGGGTGCATATATTTGATCCGACGTACAGAGTCCGACACGCATTAAACACGGGTGAGTCTTTACCGGCCACGCATGTGTCTTAACCGGCCACATATGTGTCTTAACCAGCCACACATGTGTCTTAACCGGCCATGCAAGTGTCTTAACTGGCAGCACATGTTGGCGCCACGGGTGAGTCTTAACCGGCCACACATGTGTCTTAACCGGCAACGCATGTTGGACTCTTAGTACGTCGGACCAACGTATGCGCCCCTCCCTGTAACATGAACATGAAATAGATCATTCATTCAAGCCCAGGTCAGCGCGAGGTGTGTCCAGAGCTCTGCGTAGGTTCTGCCAGAATAGTCCAGGGTGCCGTCCAGCCTGGGACCAGCTCAGGTAGGTGTCTCTCTTCACCAGCCTCTTCATATGATAGTAGGGAGACAACTGGTGGGCTGGAATGTCCTCCAGAAACACCAGGATCAACACGTCCTTCTGCTCATCGAACAGACGGTAGCTGAATGCACACACATGAGAGGAGATAAGACACTTCACAGCAGGGGTGGAAATTAGTACTCACATTTTTTTACTTAAAGATGGAGTGAGTATCTGCAACTATGTCCCAAGGCAAGAATGACAAACAAAAAAACAAATAGTTCCTATTATAGCATAATAATATATACTGCCCCCACCTGGCCCTCTGCATCTCTCTAGAGCACCACTCACTCTCCAGGTAATGATGACTGATCACACAGATTATCTTTCTGCTGCCGTAGATGGCATCTGTAATGTTCTCTATGATGGGAGCACCTGGAGAAAAAATATGCAAATATTTTAAACCACATTCAAAACTATTTCCCATCTGATATGTAAGGCATAATGTCTGGCTAGGTAGTCATCGTTGAGTTGATAGATAAATCACAGACAGGGTTGATTTATCATTATACAACAGGTCGTTTTGAGGAAGCAATTGGTTGAAACTGCCTTCTAGCTGTGGTTCAAATGAGCACCACTCCACACCTAATCAAAACAAAGAATTCAGCTGCTCTGTTCTCCCAGAGCGCAGCAAACTCGGTGGCTAGGCTAGCTCGTTTCTTGGGACATTTGTGGTCATAGTGACTACATCTGTCATTAAAAAAATATGTTTTTTCAGGGTAACTGTTGTATAATTGCAATATTACACTCGAGGGTGTGGTTTAACGTGATTATTGCCACAACAGTGATGCGGTCAGGAACGAGACGTAGTCGAGTTCCGCAAGCATCACTGCAGTGTAATATTGCTTAATTAAACAATGACCACCTATAGCCATACAGTACCCCGCTTAATTCACAGCTACTTAATACCATACATACATTAATAAATTGAGCCAAATGTGACAACAAAACAAAGTATATTTTAGGGTAATAGAAGTATGGCATTGCTTCCAGAAACAAGGAAGTGAGTGTGTGTGTCTGTGTGTTTTGATTGATTGATTGAAATCTTTATTAACAGTTTGCAGAATTACAGTACATTTCAAGCACAAACTCAATACAAAGACTGTTAACTGTGAGTGGACGACCCAATTAAGCCTTACACTTGTTTACAACAGGGTCCACATTGTTCAATTCATCAAAACATTTAGAGACAAACAAATAGACACTTCTATGTAGTTAAAGAACAGAACAGGAATTCATCATATAGGAAGCGAAAAGGGAAAAAAAGTATATATACAGTGAGGGGAACAGGGGGATAAAAGAAAAGAAAACGAAAGACAGAGTGTAGGGCGCCTGCACACAACACCATGCGTTGATGCCATGTGTGCATATGTGCAGGCACCCAACACCACGTCCATACAAAAACATAGTACAATCCATAGTACAAAGACAGAGTGTAGGGCGCCTGCACACAACACCATGAGTTGATGCCATGTGTGCATATGTGCAGGCACCCAACACCACGTCCATACAAAAACATAGTACAATCCAGATACAAATTCAGCTTTTACAGAGGCCAGTTTCGAATTGCAGCCATCCGTAGGTGCCCTTTGAGAGCAGTTTTGAAGGAGCCAAGGGATTCACATGTCTTAATGACTGTTGGTAGGGCGTTCCACATTTTGGTCGCATAGGAGCGAAAAGAATTTAGTCCCTTGTTTGTGCCGAATCTGGGTTGTACATGGTTTGTTGCACTCCCTCTGGTGTTGTGGGTGTGGACTTCGTTTACATTAAGGAAGTATTTAGACAGGTACATGGGTATCTTGGTGGTGTATCTAATCTTGTGGACCAGACCCATTGCAAGATGCTGTACTCTGTCGTCGACCCTAAGCTCCCAGCCTGTCAAAGTGGGCAGGGGTGAGGTGGGTTCGGGGGGTGAGGCCAAGTAGGAGCCTGACCAGTTTGTTTTGGGAGGTCTGGAGCCTTGTTTTAAGGGCCTTTGAGGTGTGTGTGTGTGTGTGTGTGTGTGTGTCTGTGTGTCTGTGTGTGCGTGTGTTTACATGGCTGTCATGTTGGAAACAGCAGTAAATCAAGCAGTGCAGCCAGGTGTTCTAAGGCTTTGATTAGACGTCGGTCTGTTATAGAGCGGAGCGGTCATTATCCAGTCACACACTGCTGGATTCAGCGATTGACCAAACTGAATCAAGCATTCAACCAAGCCATGTAATAAGACACATTAAATACTTTCAGAATTATACCCCCCAAAATACACTGCTTTTCTAAGACGGAGATAATGTCTCTACCTGATATCACAAAGAGACAGACATAATATGTCACATTTCGGTCACATATTATGTGACCAGATTTGACTGAGAGCCCTTTGAAGCCTGTTTTCTCAATTTGCTGTTTTCTGCAAGACATTACTCTATAGGCCATAACTCCAAAGCTGGTGGGTCAAAACCAATATGTCAATTTGAAGTTATGATTCCCTGCTTTCAAAAATTCTGAAGTCCCTCAGTCAAATTTGGTCACAATATATAATACAGTATAAGTGAGAGACAGAGAGGTTTGTGCCTGGTATGAAGTCTCGGTGGTGCAGGCAGAGCCTCCAGCCCTGCTCTCCCTCCAGCACTGGAAGCATCTCGTTGTAAACCCAGAGCTCATCGTGAACGTTGTAGGAGATGAAGGCGTCGTAGCGCTGAGGAGACCCTCTCTTTCTTTCCTTGGCGTCGTACAGGAAGGCCAGGAAGAGGTAGTAGCCGTAGAAAAGATGCAACCTCAGGAAGTGGTAGGTGAAGGACGCGAGCAGAGTCAGCACGATCACGCAGGTGGAGGACACGTAGCAGACGAAGCTGGAGTCCACCCAACACGAACGATAGTCAAAGTCCAGAAACCTGCTTCCCTTCTTAGCCAGAGGATAGGCGCACGTGTAGTGCTGAGCATCAACCACCAGCGTCTGGTTGTTGCTCAGCATCCACTGCTGGAAGTCGAGGTTGGAGCAGTCACACGTGAAAGGGTTGCCGGCCATGTTGACGTACCTGAGAGCGGGCAGGGAGCGAAACACTGAGGCGTTGACCACAGTCAGTTCGTTGCGGCTCAGGTCCAGCCGAGAGACTCGCGTCAGGTTGGCTCGCGCCAGGAAGTCCAGGGACGTGAGTGTGTTGTCGGAGAGGTCGAGAGCCTCCAGGTTTGGTATGGGGTCGAACGTCTCCGCGAACAGGTACGTCAGAGCGTCGCTCCTCAGCGTGAGAGTCTTCAGCTGTGACACGAAGTTGAATGTTTCTGTGTTTGGTGTTGGCATGTTGGCATGTTCAACCGTGAGTTGTTCTAAATGTGGCATGTAACGGAGCATGTTTGCTAAAAGGCGATCAAAATCATGTGGACCGGTCAGTAAAATAAATTGCACCCTATAGACCCTGAGGCTCGTCAGTAAGGAGAACTCGCGGAATGGTGAAGATGTCACTTTGTCGGGGATATTGATAATTTTTAGACTAAATGTTTCCAGCTCATCCAGTCCTAAATAGAACACGTCGAACGTATCCGAGTTTAGTTCCACGTATAAGTGCTTGAGCGATTTCAGCCTTGACACGTCGCCCTTGCTGAGCCCCGACACAATGTTATTGTTTAAATCCAATAATTCCAGATTCTGCAGACCAGCCTTGAACGTGTCGCCAAACGTCCAAATTAAATTGCCATTGACCGTCAGGGCCTTCAACTCACCGAGGTGTTTGAAGACACACTGTTTGAGCACAGAGATCTGGTTGTTGTCCAGGTGAAGGTGTGTGAGTTTGGTTAAATCTAAGAAGTCTGAGCAGCTTAGACTGCTAATGCTATTGTGCGTCAGGTTCAGCATTCGCAGCATGGACAGATGCCTAATGTCTCCTGGCACCTTGGAAAGGTAGTTATGGGCGAGATTTAGGCGACTCAGGTGTGTCATTTGTGTTAGTGAGCCATTAGACAGTTGACTCAGGTAATTTTCTGATAGATCCAGTTCGCTTAGCCGAGTACAAGACGACAGTTCGTCACTTAGGCTTTCTATGCTGTTACCACGCAGGATGAGTGTACTCAATGTGGGTATGTTGTCGCAGGCGATATCTACGATGCCTCTGTCCATCCACATGGACATCTCAAACATCTCTAGGTACTCCAGTGAATCAAGGCTTTGTAGAGCCTTTCCGATGGATTTGAAAGACATGTAGGTGTCTCTAAAATACACCTTGGTTACGTTCCTGAGAAAAGTCTTGTCCGGTATGTCCCACTCCCATCCGTGTTCTGCACAGCATAAGGACAAGTCGATCGACTCGAGATGCGGAAACACAGCCGTCGTGATGCTAAACAGGTTTAGAGACAAAGATATAACCCTTAACTCCCTGAGCTCAGAGGACAAGTTCAGTGGCAGATCTTTTGACTCAAACGACTCGTACGTATAAATGGAGACGTTCAGGACCTGTAAGCGCGGCAGTTGTAGGACGGGGATAATATCTGTGATTTGATTCGACGTCAGACTCAGTTCCTGTAAGCTGGGGAGAAACCCGAAGGCAGCAGAGTTGAAGAATTTGATGTGGTTGTGATGCAAGCTCAGCTGCAGGAGGTTAGACAGGCCTTGGAACATATGGTCGGTCAGTGTTGCCAGCTGGTTATGGTCCATGCGGAGCACTTTAAGTTCCGTCAAATGGCCAAAAGCCCCGTCGTCTACGTGATCGATTGCATTGTTACTCAGCACCAAATATCTGAGATTCGACAGGTGGTGAAAATCTGTCCTGTTTATCGTGCGAATGCGATTAAAATCCAACGCTAGCGATGTGGCGTCTGCGGGAATGCCCTCAGGCACGCTCTCGAGGTCCCATTCCCCGCAATCCACTGAAACGCCGTCGGTGACATTGTTGGAGTAGACAACGGCGCAGTCTTTAAGCAGGCGAGCCGCTGTTAGACCAATGTGAAGCGAGCACAACAGAAATACGAGGGGAAAACAAAGCCAGCTTCCTGGCCGTGGCGCCATCGCTGTCTTCAGTTCAGGGCCAACCGGGTGCTTTTGGTGGAATGACTCTGCTGTGGACACTGGTTGGTGACGACACTCTTCAGCGTTGACGATCTAAAGAGTATACGACAGTAAAACAGTTACAGTCAGGGCACAACATGTAACCATTTAACAGTTGAGTGTCTGTGAGGTCTTTTTGACCCATTTTGAGATTTTGAAGTTGATTATCTTCGCCTGTGAAACTCTCAGAATGTCAAAGAAGACAGATTTAGACACGGCGTCATATAACAAATGATGCACACACACACACACACACACATTTTTTGGGAAAGTCCCCAAAGCAATGCCTTACCTCGTGTTCTGCCACTTCGTCGTAATTCTTGCGTTTCTTTATTATCTTGATGGCCACCATGTCACATGTACGCGTGTTGACGGCTTTGGCCACCATCCCGTAGCTCCCTTCCTCCATGAAGCTTGTGACGATGTACTGGCCTCCATCCAGCATGTCCTGCTCGGCTATGCAACTCTCTGAATCCAACCCTGGACCATCAGAGTCTTCGGAGGAGGAGGAGCTGGTGGTCACTTTGGTCACTTTGCCCAACCTCGCCGTTGGGGAATTAGGGACGGCTGAGCAGGACACGATGGCGTGTTGTTGGGGGGCGTACGTGGTGGTCAGGATCTCGACGTAAACCGCCGGGGAAGGGACATCTTCAAAGATGAACAGGCCCGGCTCATATGTGTCCCACTCTGGTTCAAAGTGCACAGGGGAGCTGGTGGTCAGGATGTCAATGTAGACTGCTGGCGACGGGACATCTTCAGAGATGAACAGGCCCGGCTCATATGTGTACCACTCTGGTTCAGAGCTGGACATGCTGGAGTGTCGGATGGGTTTGTCCATGGAACCACCTAAAGGGAGAGGAGACAGACGGAGAATTTAGACTCAGTTGGATTATGATACAAAATAGAAGAATCAACCAGAGTTCTCCTCAATGATTAATGGCATACCATTGGCATCTTTGAGATATATCTCCACTTTTAGTTTAACTAGCATTTGCTCTGTTATCACTGCTAATTTAACTAAAGATGACAAAAGAGACATTTTGAATCTAGCATTTAGCAATGTATCCTCACTTGAGCATGAAAATGTTTGCAGTAGTAAAAGTAGTTTTTTTTCTGCCTTGGTCATTGAACCTCACCTGTACATGTCCTTGAAGAGCGCTGGTATGGTTCAAAGCGATGCTTTTTCAGACCTCCTACTTTGAGTTTTAATCCTTTGCTCTCCTGTTGTCTCCTGGTCATTAATGTAGTCATGGTGTGTTTGTTGAGTCCTCGATCTTTCTCCTGCTGCTTTCTGTAGATTCAGATGATCTGCTCTGAAGAAAACACTGACCCCACACTATAGCCTATATGCAGTCTAGTCAGGGTACTTAGAGAAGATGCTGCTGCTTCCACCTCTAGATTCAGATGATCTGCTCTGGAGAAAACACTGACTATATACAGTCTAGTCAGGGTACTTAGGGCCCTCTCTGACCAATCAGGTAACCCCTTTACCAAGGTGTGAGTTGTTGATGGGGGGGGGGGGGGGGGTATTTGGCCCCATGTTCCATTAAAGAGCTATTCATCTGAAACAAAATTAACTTAGCTGTTTCTAAATAATACATTGTGAAATATGACTGTTCATTTGACTCAACTGTATGATCACAGTCAGATTTACTTTATATAAAAGGAACATGCTCTCACATGGAAGACAAAATATCAATGCAAATAAGAATATGTAGGCTACAGCAAATGAATGGAACTAATAATGATACAATGAATTGTAGTACAGTATCCTATAGTATAACATGATGCTTGTTGTGCATGTATTCTAGTGTGAACAGTAATGTGTGAGTCGGGTCATATATCATAAGTTTATATCTTCAAGTGAGATACAAATGAAATATTCATAAAGTCATGTCTGTAGCCTATTCTCCCACATTATTTTCACCTTTATACATTCACCTACTGCATTATACTTTCATGGTCTGACAATAAAGTGTTCAGATTCACACTTTTGTAATTGTAAGCTTAATAAATAGGTAGTTTGTTATATTTATTAGATTTGCTCTCTCAACTGACTAACTTTATCCAGTGAAACTCTGCTTACTGTAAGCATACTTTAAGTTAATTTAAACTGTATTCTGTGCAGAATGGTAATGTATCCTAAATACATTACATCCAAGAGGACAATTAAATGAATGTGTTTTCTGAAAGCATGTGAAAGAACATTTAATGGCTGCTTTTGACGAGATAGTTATTGTATGTATTGTTATTATGGTAGTTATTGTAAAACTTAATTTTCTTTCACAACCCACAGAGCACCAGAAGTATTCCTGACTTGTGGTCACTGGGCTGTGTCGTGGTTAACGTGATGCTGAGCCAGGATTTAATCAGTGGGGACACCAAATATGATGTGGTGAGTAATCTATTAAACTGCACATTTAAAACAGAATGCTTTCAGACTCTACTTTGAACGTTTGTACTTACATGTTCTTCTTAGATCTGGGAGTTTAATTAAGACTGAATTGTTGTGAATATCCTCTGTCTGTTGGTTTTTCTGCAGCTTACACACGTATACACTATAACTGCCCTGAGTGACACAGTATTGCAATTTATATTTTAAAGTGAATGCTGGTTTGATCCTATTATTGAGTTATCAATCTGCCTAAGAAAGAGTTTGAACTACTGTATGTGATTTTACTGGTATGACATGAGAACAATAATTACAAGAAAACTAACAACTGAAGCAGTTTTTTATTAGCTAAATAGAGGCACTAATCACAAATACATCAACAATTTCATTAGGCCTATAATTATTTAGAAATTATTATTATTATTCCTTCTGCTATGAGCCTACAGAATACTAAAATATTAAAAAGCAACGCAGCAGTTTGCAGTGTGAAACAAACCCCTGGTCACCCCTGTGTTTATAATTACTTTATTGACATAAAAAGCTTATATTATGATGAGATTTGTTGAAAATGTGTAGAAATACTATACTATAGCAATTATCCAAACATTATTGTAAAAGCTTATCCCAAGCTAAAATGTATATATGTCAATATATATGACATTTTCTGACAGCAAATGCACAAGTAGGCTACTACAGACGAAAAACAGTTTAAGTCCAAATTCTATTCTGAGCCCTCCACGAAAAAGACCCCTTACTAATCACATCATTTATACATTATGGATAAGTGTTTAATTGTTTTTCCGTCTGTAGTACTTTTATTCTTGTGGTTTTGCAAGTTGGATTTCCCAACTCAGTTGCTAGTGCAACAGATCTGTATAGATAGATAGATAGATAGATAGATAGATAGATAGATAGATAGATAGATAGATTTATTTATTTTTGTGTCATGAACCAAAGGCGCCCAGCCCACATGGGCTTACAGGACACACTATATCATTACATTCAATATTGCATTGTGTACAATAAAAAGATATGTTTTGTTGATATTCCCTTTTCTTTTTTTTCTTTTCTTTTTTTTACACAAACAAAACATTCTGCCTTATTTCCCACGCCCTGCATAAAAAGTCTGGTCAAACACCAATCAGCAACAATATTAAGCATATTTTTCAGCTCCTTTTCACAATTGGCAAGTAAAACTATATCGTCTGCATACAAAAGTATGCCTACAATCATATCCGCTACTTCCACCCCCCAATTTAGAGTTTATAATCTCAATTGCAAGATCATTAACGTACATGGAGAACAACGTTGGTGACAAGACATCTCCTTGTTTCACACCAAAGTGTGTAGGAAACCATCCTGTTCTGAAGTCATTTACCTGAACACAAGCAATGGGGGCCCGATACAGGGCCTTAATGGCGGCATAGAACTTCACATTTACCCCTGATGTTAATAATCTGTATTCAAGGAGCTCCCTATTTACCCAGTCAAAGGCTTTTTGAAAATCAATGAAACATGCATATGTAGATTTCTTTTCTTGAAGTCTCGCTCTAACAATGGTAGTGACTGAGTAAATATGGTCAATACAAGATCTTACTTTACGGAAACCGTTCTGTTCTTGCATCCACCCTGGAGGACAAACGAGCTGCCACCAACTCTCTACCACCACTTTTAAGGTGTGCCATTGTAGAGAAGTGGTATCCACACTGATCACATCCGAAGGGTTTCTCTCCAGTGTGAATTTTCTTGTGGCTTTTAAGGTGTGCCATTGTAGAGAAGTGGTATCCACACTGATCACATCCGTAGGGTTTCTCTCCAGTGTGAATTTTCTTGTGGCTTTTAAGGTGTGCCATTGTAGAGAAGTGTTTCCCACACTGATCACATCCATAGGGTTTCTCTCCAGTGTGAACTCTCTTTTTGTAGTGTGAATTCCCTGGTGGCTTTTAAGGCTGGACATTCTAGAGAACATTGATCACATCCATATGGTTTAATTTGCTGGTGTTTTTTAAGGCTTGACACGTGAGAGAAGTGTTGTCCACAATGATCACAACCATAGGGTTTCTCTCCAGTGTGAGATTTCTGTTGGCTTTTAAGGTTGGATATTTGAGAGTAGTGTTGTCCACACTGATCAGATCTATAGGGTTTCTCTCCAGTATGACATATCTGGTGGATTTAAAGGCTCGACATTCTACAGAAGTGTTGTCCACACTGATCACAAATGGTGACAAAATTACACCTTCATTAATGATGAAACCATTAATGTTCATGGATTACATAGCAAATAGTATCAGTATTCTGTGCAGAATGGTTAGAACAGCAGAGTTAGTCTGAAGGAATGTGGTCTCTCAGGAGTGTGAACTTAGTATAAATGGGTTGTGATTAAGCTTTCATTCAAAGTAATTTGAATGCAAAAGAATGAAGAAAACCTGCATTCTTTCACCGGGTTCAAATGTGAATTGGCTAAATGATGATGGCTGATGCTTTCATCATAGACAATGCATTGAAATGAGGAGATTAAAGGTGTTAATCACATGGTTGTCTGGCTTTGGATAGAATAGAAGAAGATGATACTGATCATCAAATAGAATGGACCAGATGTCCACATTATGTGGTCATTAGCCAGGAATGTTAGTCAGGAAAATAAAAATGTTTTAAAACCTGGATATTTAAGAACGTACACAGCATTTATTTCAAGGTAACACGTTTTATTTCAACCATGTTTACAACTTAAAACACATATCAATAGAACAATTATTTACAAAATGTATTGTGCTAATTTCTTCTCTCAGTTGGAATGCAGCCAATGATGTGAACATGACGTAACACAATGTCTAATATAAAAGGTCTAATATACATAATGTGCACTGGAATAATAAACACAATTGGAAATGCTTCTTTTGCAAGAGTCGAACATTTGCAGCAGCAGATACAGATTCAGTCTCTTAACAGACACAGTACCATGCAGTGCAACAGCAGTGGAGTGTAATCTATCCATTGAGTCTGTTGTGCGTTCAAATTGTTTCACACAACAAACAAAAACGCCACGTCAAGATCCACACTATTTGTGGACTTGATACGAGGTGGTTTGGTGGGACTCAATCTGAGAACCAATCGTAAAAAAAATAAAAACAGTGTCCTCTTTTCCGTTGAATTCAACCGTCTGTCTCAAAAGAAAGACTAGGTGGGACTTGGCTTGGTGGTGATGAAGGGATGGTCCAACACCTGCTCAGGTGTTATCCTCTCCTCTGGATCCAGGTGAAGCATCCGTTTCAACAGGTCCATGAAGACAGCACAAGACGTTTTGTCGGCATCGTCGTTCAGGAAGTAGAACACCTCTTCCAGTGAGCTCTCGTCATCCTCATCCTCTGCTTTGACCTTTAGGGGAAGCCCTACGAAATACTCCTCTGGTTTCTATATAAAAACAAAAGCCAAAGTTAGTTTCAGTGATTTGAATCAATATGAGCAAGGATACTTGAATATGAGAGAGGAAGGAAGTTATTACACCAAGTGTGTGTGTGTGTGTGTGTGTGTGTGGGGGGGGGGGGCAGTCATACCCTAAATCTCCACATATTGTTGTCTGTGATGAAATAGCTCCAGGTTTTTAGTCCAGCATCCAGGAGAGATTGTGCTGGAATACCAAGCATCGAGAATATGGATTGAAGCTGCAGAAAAACAAACAGAGGATATTCACAACAATTCAGTAAACTCCCAGATCTAAGAAGAACATGTAACTACAGTGTTTGTTCAGAGTAGAGTCTGAAAGCATTCTGTTTTAAATGTGCAGTTCATCAATAGATTACTCACCACATCGTATTTGGTGTCCCCACGGATTAAATCCTGGCTCAGCATCACGTTAGCCACGACACAGCCCAGTGACCACATGTCAAGTGCCTCTGTGAGTGGGAGGCCCAGGAATACTTCTGGTGCTCTGTACTCCAGAATGGGCTTGATCGCCCGTCGCTTGGTCTCAGAGACAGGAACGGCCAGACCAAAGTCAATGACTTTGACTCTGAGGGGTTGTTCTCGTTGGTTCACCATCATGATGTTCTCCAGTTTGATGTCTGCATGGATCAGACCGATTCCCTTCAGGGCCTGGAGTGTAACGGCAAGCTGCAAGACGAGAACAAAGAGCATGATTAATAGGTGCACTGCAGCAAAGGAGTTGTGACATTTAACTCAATATCGTTGTCATCACTTCTCATTTCAAACTCATACCTGCTGTACGATGGGTCTCATCTCCGTCATGGACAGACGATCTCTCCCATTCACGAATTCCAGGAGGTCGACATCCAGAGACTCAAACACCATGCATCTCAATCCGTTGTGGACGAAGCTGTCGTGAAATCTCACTATTCCACACGTGTCAGGGTCCAGGACTCTCAGCTTCTGCAACATGGCCATCTGGGAATACAAAGAAGACAGATTTAGACACAGCGTCATATAACAAATGATGCACACACACACACACACACATTTTTTGGAAAAGTCCCCAAAGCAATGCCTTACCTCGTGTTCTGCCACTTCGTCGTAATTCTTGCGTTTCTTTATTATCTTGATGGCCACCATGTCACATGTACGCGTGTTGACGGCTTTGGCCACCATCCCGTAGCTCCCTTCCTCCATGAAGCTTGTGACGATGTACTGGCCTCCATCCAGCATGTCCTGCTCGGCTATGCAACTCTCTGAATCCAACCCTGGACCATCAGAGTCTTCGGAGGAGGAGGAGCTGGTGGTCACTTTGCCCAACCTCGCCGTTGGGGAATTAGGGACGGCTGAGCAGGACACGATGGCGTGTTGTTGGGGGGCGTACGTGGTGGTCAGGATCTCGATGTAAACCGCAGGGGAAGGGACATCTTCAAAGATGAACAGGCCCGGCTCATATGTGTTCCACTCTGGTTCAAAGTGCACGGGGGAGCTGGTGGTCAGGATGTCAATGTAGACCGCTGGCGACGGGACATCTTCAGAGATGAACAGGCCCGGCTCATATGTGTCCCACTCTGGTTCAAAGTGCACAGGGGAGCTGGTGGTCAGGATGTCAATGTAGACCGCTGGCGACGGGACATCTTCAGAGATGAACAGGCCCGGCTCATATGTGTACCACTCTGGTTCAGAGCTGGACATGCTGGAGTGTCGGATGGGTTTGTCCATGGAACCACCTAAAGGGAGAGGAGACAGACGGAGAATTTAGACTCAATTGGATTATGATACAAAATAGAAGAATCAACCAGAGTTCTCCTCATTCCTTAATGGCATACCATTGGCATATATCTCCACTTTTATTTTAACTAGCAGTTGCTTCATAAATCTGCATATGCTATCTGTTATCACTGCTAATTTAACTGAAGATGACAAAAGAGACATTTTGAATCCACATTTAGCAAAGTATCCTCACTTGGAACCTAACTTGGAACATTACATAAAATTATGGTAGTTGAGCATGAAAATGTTTGCCTTTGGTCATTGAACCTCACCTGTACATGTCCTTGAAGAGCGCTGGTATGGTTCAAAGCGATGCTTTTTCAGACCTCCTACTTTGAGTTTTAATCCTTTGCTCTCCTGTTGTCTCCTGGTCGTTAATGTAGTCATGGTGTGTTTGTTGAGTCCTCGATCTTTCTCCTGCTGCTTTCTGTAGATTCAGATGATCTGCTCTGAAGAAAACACTGACCCCACACTATAGCCTATGCAGTCTAGTCAGGGTACTTAGTGAAGATGCTGCTGCTTCCACCTCTAGATTCAGATGATCTGCTCTGGAGAAAACACTGACTATATACAGTCTAGTCAGGGTACTTAGGGCCCTCTCTGACCAATCAGGTAACCCCTTTACCAAGGTGTGAGTTGTTGATGGGGGGGGGGGGGGGGGATTTGGCCCCATGTTCCATGAAAGAGCTATTCATCTGAAACAAAATTAACTTAGCTGTTTCTAAATAATACATTGTAAAATATGACTGTTCATTTGACTCAACTGTATGATCACAGTCAGATTTACTTTATATAAAAGGAACATGCTCTCACATGGAAGACAAAATATCAATGCAAATAAGAATATGTAGGCTACAGCAAATTTATGGAACTAATAATGATACAATGAACTGTAGTACAGTATCCTATAGTATAACATGATGCTTGTTGTGCATGTATTCTAGTGTGAACAGTAATGTGTGAGTCGGGTCATATATCATAAGTATATATCTTCAATTGAGATACAAATGAAATATTCATAAAGTCATGTCTGTAGCCTATTCTCCCACATTATTTTCACCTTTATACATTCACCTACTGCATTATACTTTCATGGTCTGACACTTTTGTAATTGTAAGCTTAATAAATAGGTAGTTCGTTATATTTATTAGATTTGCTCTCAACTGACTAACTTTATCCAGTGAAACTCTGCTTACTGTAAGCATACTTTAAGTGAATTGAAACTGTATTCTGTGCAGAATGGTAATGTATCCTAAATACATTACATCCAAGAGGACAATTAAATTAATGTGTTTTCTGAAAGCATGTGAAAGAACATTTAATGACTGCTTTTGACAAGATAGTTATTGTATGTATTGTTATTATGGTAGTTATTGTAAAACTTAATTTTCTTTCACAACCCACAGAGAACCAGAAGTATTCCTGACTTGTGGTCACTGGGCTGTGTCGTGGTTAACGTGATGCTGAGCCAGGATTTAATCAGTGGGGACACCAAATATGATGTGGTGAGTAATCTATTAAACTGCACATTTAAAACAGAATGCTTTCAGACTCTACTCTGAACAAACACTGTACTTACATGTTCTTCTTAGATCTGGGAGTTTAATTAAGACTGAATTGTTGTGAATATCCTCTGTCTGTTGGTTTTTCTGCAGCTTACACACGTATATATATACACTATAACTGCCCTGAGTGACACAGTATTGCAATTTATATTTTAAAGTGAATGCTGGTTTGATCCTATTATTGAGTTATCAATCTGCATCTTCATTAGGCCTATAATTATTTAGAAATTATTATTATTATTCCTTCTGCTATGAGCCTACAGAATACTAAAATATTAAAAAGCAACGCAGCAGTTTGCAGTGTGAAACAAACCCCTGTGTTTATAATTACTTTATTGACAAAACCTGGATGAACACTAATTTCCTCAACCTCAACGAAAATAAAACCGAAATAGTAATCTTCGACCCCCACTTGGCCCCCCTCAGCACCCCGGATACCCTTACACCCAACATTCGCACATCTGCAAAAAACCTTGGCATTATCCTGGACAGCTCCTTTAAATTTCACAAACAGATCAGCTCCGTAGTCAAGACCAGCTTCTTCCAACTCCGTCTTCTAGCCAAAGTCAAACCATACCTCCCCCCAAAACAACTAGAAACTGCAATCCATGCTTTCATTTCCTCCAGATTAGACTATTGTAACTCTCTATATATTGGTATTGAACAGTCTGCAATCAGACGACTGCAACTAGTCCAGAATGCTGCTGCTCGCCTTTTAACCGGTACTAAAAAGAGAGAACACATAACCCCCGTGCTGGCCTCCCTTCACTGGCTCCCGGTTTCTTTTAGAATTGATTTTAAAGTCATTTTATTTACTTTTAAATGTTTAAATGGGCTGGCCCCCGAATATCTCTCTGGGCTCGTAAAACCCTACACCCCGGCTAGAGCTCTGCGCTCTGCGGATCAGGTACTGCTAGAGGGCCGAACAACTAACAAAAGCACTAGGGGCGCACGCTCTTTCGCGGCTGCAGCTCCCAGACTCTGGAAGAGCTTGCCCCTTCACATTCGCTCTGCCCCCTCCATTGGTGTTTTTAAGTCTCATCTTAAAACTCATCTTTTCTCCCTGGCTTTAAATCCCTCCTGAGTCCATTTTATGCTTTCATCCTTACATTTTTGTCATTTTTATTAGTGTGTTTCTCGTTTATATTCTGTGTTCTCCTGCCTGTTCTCTGTTTTTGCCACTGATGTACAGCACTTTGGTCAACCTTGGTTGTTTTAAATGTGCTCTATAAATAAAGTGTTAGGGCCGAAACATCCCAAGATCCAAGGATACACTACTGATGATGCGTATCCAGCTCCCACCATTCACCACCACTCATCACCAAGACGGCAGGATGACATCAAGACATTCTACCGTTCATCACGACGACACTCTTAGGTATGTGCTTGCACAAAGGAATTTACATCTTATCCTGTGTTTGATAAACTGCAGAATGGTAATGTGTCCACAGTGAACAGCAGAGTTAGTCTGAAGGAATGTGGGTCTCTCAGGAGTGTGAAATTAGTTTCAATGGGTTGTGATTGAGCTTTCATTCAAAGTAATTTGAATGCAAAATAATGAAGAAAACCTGCATTCTTTCACCGGGTTCAAATGTGAATTGGCTAAATGATGATGGCTGATGCTTTCATCATAGACAATGCATTGACACGAGGAGATTAAAGGTGTTAATCACATGGTTGTCTGGCTTTGGATAGAATAGAAGAAGATGATGCTGATCATCAAATAGAATAGATTACCTGCTAATGACCACATTATGCACGACTGAACTGACTGAGACCATTGTAATGTTCCTTGGGGAGTTTCAGCAGAGCTACAAATCACATGATTATCCCCCACATCGGAATGATGTGTATACAGATCTGTTGCACTAGCAACTGAGTTGGGAAATCCAACTTACATTAAGAGGATTTTTTTTACATTATTTCAGTAACATAGAACCAGCTCTGGTGAAGAAACAACAAGAAAAACTGATTTCTAAAACTATTGTTTTCAAAAATTTAAAAATAGTACACACGCCTTCACATCTTGTCTTTTACAAGAATACTACCGCACACCCTATACTTTTTTATTTTATTAAGTTGCAATGTAAGTTAAATTTGTTTCGACTTGAAAGTGGTGGGGTTTCTTTACAGGACTGTACAGAAACCCCACCACTGATGTGTGATGTGTCTGTAACACATCACCATTATTTGGGTTTCTCTCCAGTGTGAATGTTCTTGTGGCTTTTAAGGTGTGCCATTGTAGAGAAGTGGTATCCACACTGATCACATCCGTAGGGTTTCTCTCCAGTGTGAACTTTCTTGTGGCTTTTAAGGTGTGCCATTGTAGAGAAGTGGTATCCACACTGATCACATCCGTAGGGTTTCTCTCCAGTGTGAATTTTATTGTGGCTTTTAAGGTGTGCCATTGTATGACATCTCTGGTGGATTTTAAGGCTCGACATTCTACAGAAGTGTTGTCCACACTGATCACAAATGGTAACAAAATCACACCTTCATTAATGATGAAACCATTAATGTTCATGGATTACATAGCAAATGGTATCAGTATTCTGTGCAGAATGGTTAGAACAGCAGAGTTAGTCTGAAGGAATGTGGTCTCTCAGGAGTGTGAACTTAGTATAAATGGGTTGTGATTAAGCTTTCATTCAAAGTAATTTGAATGCAAAAGAATGAAGAAAACCTGCATTCTTTCACCGGGTTCAAATGTGAATTGGCTAAATATGATGGCTGATGCTTTCATCATAGACAATGCATTAAAATGAGGAGATTAAAGGTGTTAATCACATGGTTGTCTGGCTTTGGATAGAATAGAAGAAGATGATACTGATCATCAAATAGAATGGATCACCTGCTAATGTTCACATTATGCACGACTGAACTGACTGAGACCATTTTAATGTTCCTTGAGGAGTTTCAGCAGAGCTACAGCAAATGAATGGAACTAATAATGATAAAAAATGAATTGTAGTATAGTAGCATATAGTATAACATAATGCTTGTTGTGTATGTATTGCAGTGTGAACAGTAATGTGTGAGTCGAGTCATATATCATCAGTTTATATCTTCAAGTGAGATACAAATGAAATATTCATAAAGTCATGTCTGTAGCCTATTCTCCCACATTATTTCTTCTTCTTTCACCTCTGAGTTTCACCTTTATTTTACTTTTATGGTCTGACGTGTTCAGATTCACACTTTTGTATTATTGTAAAACTGTTTTCAAAAACGATTGTTTTCAAAACACAAACTGCCACCCACCCCCTAAATTATTGCAAACAGTCTTTATAAATAGTACACAAAACTTCACATCTTGTCTTTTACAAGAATACTACCACACACCTTATACTTTTTTTTTTTTTAAGTTGCAATGTAAGTTCAATTTGTTTCGACTTTAGAAGACAGTGGTGGGGTTTCTGTATACAGACTCTGTCTCTGACTCGGACTCGGAATGTCATTCACCAGACTGTACACCATGTCATCATCCCGAGCAAACCCACCACTTATTTCTTCTCTCAAAACTCTACATGCAAGTTATGCTATGATCATGGTAGATGTGGAAAAATGTACATGTTAATAAAAAAAAAGCATAGATTGGATGGAGAAGGAGCGCTCATTTTGTTTCACTTTTTACATCCCTTGAAACCAAGCACTTGCGCTTGTGAGGCGCACCTGAGTGAGCCGGCAGGCAAACGAGTGCCCATGCCGAGCAACCGATGGCCGACAAGTGTGCTGCACGTGATTTGGAATTGTGCATAAATATGTAGGACACTGAGTAGAATCGATCGCTTTACCTTTCGACACGACCAGCTGCATTCCTCCTATAGTCTCGTGGGTAGACAGACCCACTGACCACCTTATTAGTGTGGGCAACCAGACTCTAGTTACTGTGACACTTCATTCATACGTATTTTACTGGAGTAAGACAAAGTTTGTCGCATTATACCTCCCACAGTTTTGACTGTACGCACTTCAGCCATATGTCAAATTGTGTGCTTGTATTTTGTTAAGAGAAATGTTGTATAGTTTAATTGATATGAATTCATTAGTGAATTAAAATTTCCCATTGACATGAATGGGAAAATGCAAAAATTCACATTCAGGTATTTTTTCCTCTGAGACTGTAATCACTATAGTTACAAAACTTGGAGGATAAATTCATAATTCTGGGTGCCTGCCATGCAATTGCCAACATATGGCCAACATAATAACACTGATCAATAATTCACCAAAGAGACTCGCCTGGTTCAAGGAGCACCAGGATGAAAATGCCCCGTCTTTGAAACCGCTGTGCCCCACGCGTTGCACCGTGAGAGCAGCCTCGTTGAGAGCAATTGTTTCCAACTGTACTACAGTGCAATCGTGGCATTTCTCGCAGATTTGCATGCACAAAAAAGTGATTCAGCGTCTCTCTCTCTCTCCACCACGCAATCAATCACTCCGCACTGATCCCAGTAACAACCCCTCACTTTCTCTCTCTCTCTCCCCCTCCCTCCGTAAGTCCGTATCTCTCTCTCTCCCTCCGTATCTCTCTATCTCTCTCCATCTCTCTCTCTCTAATAATAATAATAATAATATTGTCCTCACCTTGGACATTGGCCTATACTGTAGCAGATGCTATAGGCGAACTCTCCTCACACACAGACTTACCATTCTCTAACCCTAACCATAGCCGCCAAAACGCGCCCAAGGTTAGGGTTAGGGTTGCTGAGGTTGTGGCAAGGTAAAGAAGAAAAACAAACAAAAGTGTTGTACCCTGCCCTATTTTTCTTATTTTTTAATGATCTGTTCGGCCCCAAAGAAAATGTGTTTGTTGTCACGCTTAAAGGTCTTTAAATAAATAAGTTTTGAAACGTCGATGGAAAAATGAATGGAGAATTATCTGCCTTCGCAGGGGGCGGGACTCCTGCGCTGTATTGTCAGAAAAACAACCACAGTGATTCATGCGAGTCTACTTTCTATGACAAATTAGTAAAATTAACATGTTTCTTATTTAAATTCAATGGAGAAAATATGTTGTAGTTAGTTGAAACTATCACAACAGTATCTGGAGTTACACCATGGCCAGGTAACTACACGACACAAACCACTTCCAAGGATTAATTGTGCTTTATAATGGTCGCCCTGCATTTGCCATAGTTACATTTTCAGACTTATTTTCATCATTGCCACAACACATACAGTATAGTGCAGTATAGGCTAAATTGATTATTCAAACGCAGATTCAGTGCAATAAAAAAAAGCTAAATATATATTTTTAATAAGCACGTTGATTTTCTTCTGGCTATATATATCGTCATCAGTGAGTTTGCAAACTCGCTAATCAGTTTGCAACTAGAGCCCGACCGATGCCATATTTTTGGGTCCGATCCCGATTTTGGAGAGACCTACACCACCAATGCCGATACGATGCCGAGGTTTTGGACCGATGTTTTGTAATCAATTAAAAAAATAAAAAATAAAACTAAACTTCAAAATACGTTTTTTTTATTCAATTAACAATAGAATTTAAATAAAATGTTTTGGCACATAAGGTATTTTTTTCAAAATGAAATGCACCCCTATACTGTATATGCCCTCCTATTATGGTGTTGGGAAAGTTATTTTTTTAGGATCTAGTTCAGTTCACAGTTCACAGTTCATCGTTTGAAAAATGAACTATTATAGTTCTTTTTTTCTTTAATTTTTATATATATTTTACATTTGACAAAAATTGCTCTTTTGCAATGTGAAATGCCACCGAATTCTTAATTATTTTCCTTCTCTATATGGGCACACTTGTGAAAACTGAATGCTTTTGCATGCTTTTATTGTGAAGGCAAACGTTTATGAATGTTCTCAGAGCCTGCATCTCCGCATGCCCATAAATCAGGCATCACTGCGCTTCATTCACTGTGGAAGAGAGATGTCTTTTGTTGGCCGTTCGTGGCGATATTATGGACACATACCTCCTCGACGCGATAATAACCAACGGGAAGCTATTTTTCGTGGCACATTATGTTTAATCAAACAACAACAAGTTCCCTCAGTGTTTGTGTTAGGAGTTGGGACAGTGTCTGCTGTCTGTCAGCGTGCATGATCATCATGCAGTAGCTAGATGCGCGCTCCAGTGACGGCTGAGAAAGATTAGTTAATTTGTGTTGGACAGGGACTTATTGGTGGGTTTTCCGCTAAATATTAAGGCATGTTTATAGGGTGTGTTTTAGTGCCAGGGATTTCGCCTGGAAGGCTCTATTGAAACACTTACTCTTTAACGAAAGTTGAACGTGAAAAAGTGACGTTCACACACGCCAGAAATGAACGTGTTCACAATGACGTTCATCAAACAGAAATACAGTAGGCCTACGTTCACTTCACGTTCACCCTAAATATGAACGAGTTCGTGAACGATCGTTCTTTCAACGCGTTCGGTAATATGAATGAAAATATAATAGTTGTCCTTGCTCCCAAGGATGATTAGCCTGCCCCACACACAGTGACAGTCACACACAGCCTCACAGCTGTCATTAATTAATGGTCTTGATTGCCTATGCTGTCAAGTTTTACTTAGCTGCTGCTGCCACGTGCCTGCTGGCAACCAATATGCAGTTATGCACATGACTTCCAATCAATTTGGAACAAGGACACTCACACAAAGATTATAGTTTTGCTGGGCAATTTGAGACAAATAAAAGGTAAGACAATCGAGGAGTAAGGAGTTTGCGCGCGCGCTCTCTCTCTCTCTCCGTCTCTCACTCTGTAGTACTGTAGAGGTGTGTCGTGTGTGTGTGGCAGTTGCGCTGCTCACCCGACGGAGTGATATACTTCTCCAATAAGCGGTGCAGAACCGAAAAGGTGATATACTTCTCCAGTACAGCGGTGCAGGACCGAGAGAGTGATATGTGCAGGAGGGACTGTAGTAAACATTAAAGGCGCAGTGAAACGGAAATGGTGAACAACATGAAAATGGTGTTTCCACATGAAAC
The DNA here is from genome assembly GCF_963924005.1 of Protomyctophum bolini. Classification (NCBI taxonomy): domain Eukaryota; kingdom Metazoa; phylum Chordata; class Actinopteri; order Myctophiformes; family Myctophidae; genus Protomyctophum; species Protomyctophum bolini. The sequence continues at coordinate 2,827,904 of NC_137871.1, forward strand.
ACCGGTCTGAAGTTTCTGAACCAATCAGAGTGTCGCATCCCTTCAGGCGATGGGACGGTAGCTAGGGACGGTAGCTATGCTATGCGCTACAGCGTGGTATGTGTTTGTTAACAAATCAGACGGTCGCCCAGCACAACCAGTTTACTGTTATGTGGCTTATTTCTATACCCTATAATGTTTTCAGAAACATATTTTAGCGTGATGATTAAGTTGAAACCGAGTAATACACTGTCTGAATGTTATCTTGAATGGAAATAAAAACGGAGTAATCTGTAATCAGAAGCAGCTGTGTTGCATGGATGCGCAGACATGGGGAATTAAACTGGTGAGCTTCATTTTTATTGGCTTTTATCGATGTGTATCTCTACACGTCATCACGCAGCACGTTTTCGTTTTAATAAATAAATAATACAATCGTTTTTATGGACCTTTGATATAAAAACACACAGAAATGAGAATTTTCCCATTTTTTTGGCATCCATTGTTAGGTATGCCCATATGATGACCACGGATATGGTCTAAAATTGTGAAAAACGTCTTTTTCATTTCACTGCGCCTTTAAATACTTTACCCCCTCCTGTATAAACATCGGGACATCGGATTAAATAAACACAGATGTCCGATGTCGCATCATGGCATGCATCGGCGACCCAAAATGGCCGATACATCGGTGCGACCGACGGATCGGTCGGGCTCTATTTGCAACACACTGACCTGCTGATTTATTATTTATTTATTTAATCAAAAAGAGAGAGTGCTCCTTCAATCAGCAGGTACTGCATGGGTGCATATATTTGATCCGACGTACAGAGTCCGACACGCATTAAACACGGGTGAGTCTTTACCGGCCACGCATGTGTCTTAACCGGCCACATATGTGTCTTAACCAGCCACACATGTGTCTTAACCGGCCATGCAAGTGTCTTAACTGGCAGCACATGTTGGCGCCACGGGTGAGTCTTAACCGGCCACACATGTGTCTTAACCGGCAACGCATGTTGGACTCTTAGTACGTCGGACCAACGTATGCGCCCCTCCCTGTAACATGAACATGAAATAGATCATTCATTCAAGCCCAGGTCAGCGCGAGGTGTGTCCAGAGCTCTGCGTAGGTTCTGCCAGAATAGTCCAGGGTGCCGTCCAGCCTGGGACCAGCTCAGGTAGGTGTCTCTCTTCACCAGCCTCTTCATATGATAGTAGGGAGACAACTGGTGGGCTGGAATGTCCTCCAGAAACACCAGGATCAACACGTCCTTCTGCTCATCGAACAGACGGTAGCTGAATGCACACACATGAGAGGAGATAAGACACTTCACAGCAGGGGTGGAAATTAGTACTCACATTTTTTTACTTAAAGATGGAGTGAGTATCTGCAACTATGTCCCAAGGCAAGAATGACAAACAAAAAAACAAATAGTTCCTATTATAGCATAATAATATATACTGCCCCCACCTGGCCATCTGCATCTCTCTAGAGCACCACTCACTCTCCAGGTAATGATGACTGATCACACAGATTATCTTTCTGCTGCCGTAGATGGCATCTGTAATGTTCTCTATGATGGGAGCACCTGGAGAAAAAATATGCAAATATTTTAAACCACATTCAAAACTATTTCCCATCTGATATGTAAGGCATAATGTCTGGCTAGGTAGTCATCGTTGAGTTGATAGATAAATCACAGACAGGGTTGATTTATCATTATACAACAGGTCGTTTTGAGGAAGCAATTGGTTGAAACTGCCTTCTAGCTGTGGTTCAAATGAGCACCACTCCACACCTAATCAAAACAAAGAATTCAGCTGCTCTGTTCTCCCAGAGCGCAGCAAACTCGGTGGCTAGGCTAGCTCGTTTCTTGGGACATTTGTGGTCATAGTGACTACATCTGTCATTAAAAAAATATGTTTTTTCAGGGTAACTGTTGTATAATTGCAATATTACACTCGAGGGTGTGGTTTAACGTGATTATTGCCACAACAGTGATGCGGTCAGGAACGAGACGTAGTCGAGTTCCGCAAGCATCACTGCAGTGTAATATTGCTTAATTAAACAATGACCACCTATAGCCATACAGTACCCCGCTTAATTCACAGCTACTTAATACCATACATACATTAATAAATTGAGCCAAATGTGACAACAAAACAAAGTATATTTTAGGGTAATAGAAGTATGGCATTGCTTCCAGAAACAAGGAAGTGAGTGTGTGTGTCTGTGTGTTTTGATTGATTGATTGAAATCTTTATTAACAGTTTGCAGAATTACAGTACATTTCAAGCACAAACTCAATACAAAGACTGTTAACTGTGAGTGGACGACCCAATTAAGCCTTACACTTGTTTACAACAGGGTCCACATTGTTCAATTCATCAAAACATTTAGAGACAAACAAATAGACACTTCTATGTAGTTAAAGAACAGAACAGGAATTCATCATATAGGAAGCGAAAAGGGAAAAAAAGTATATATACAGTGAGGGGAACAGGGGGATAAAAGAAAAGAAAACGAAAGACAGAGTGTAGGGCGCCTGCACACAACACCATGCGTTGATGCCATGTGTGCATATGTGCAGGCACCCAACACCACGTCCATACAAAAACATAGTACAATCCATAGTACAAAGACAGAGTGTAGGGCGCCTGCACACAACACCATGAGTTGATGCCATGTGTGCATATGTGCAGGCACCCAACACCACGTCCATACAAAAACATAGTACAATCCAGATACAAATTCAGCTTTTACAGAGGCCAGTTTCGAATTGCAGCCATCCGTAGGTGCCCTTTGAGAGCAGTTTTGAAGGAGCCAAGGGATTCACATGTCTTAATGACTGTTGGTAGGGCGTTCCACATTTTGGTCGCATAGGAGCGAAAAGAATTTAGTCCCTTGTTTGTGCCGAATCTGGGTTGTACATGGTTTGTTGCACTCCCTCTGGTGTTGTGGGTGTGGACTTCGTTTACATTAAGGAAGTATTTAGACAGGTACATGGGTATCTTGGTGGTGTATCTAATCTTGTGGACCAGACCCATTGCAAGATGCTGTACTCTGTCGTCGACCCTAAGCCATCCCAGCCTGTCAAAGTGGGCAGGGGTGAGGTGGGTTCGGGGGGTGAGGCCAAGTAGGAGCCTGACCAGTTTGTTTTGGGAGGTCTGGAGCCTTGTTTTAAGGGCCTTTGAGGTGTGTGTGTGTGTGTGTGTGTGTCTGTGTGTCTGTGTGTGCGTGTGTTTACATGGCTGTCATGTTGGAAACAGCAGTAAATCAAGCAGTGCAGCCAGGTGTTCTAAGGCTTTGATTAGACGTCGGTCTGTTATAGAGCGGAGCGGTCATTATCCAGTCACACACTGCTGGATTCAGCGATTGACCAAACTGAATCAAGCATTCAACCAAGCCATGTAATAAGACACATTAAATACTTTCAGAATTATACCCCCCAAAATACACTGCTTTTCTAAGACGGAGATAATGTCTCTACCTGATATCACAAAGAGACAGACATAATATGTCACATTTCGGTCACATATTATGTGACCAGATTTGACTGAGAGCCCTTTGAAGCCTGTTTTCTCAATTTGCTGTTTTCTGCAAGACATTACTCTATAGGCCATAACTCCAAAGCTGGTGGGTCAAAACCAATATGTCAATTTGAAGTTATGATTCCCTGCTTTCAAAAATTCTGAAGTCCCTCAGTCAAATTTGGTCACAATATATAATACAGTATAAGTGAGAGACAGAGAGGTTTGTGCCTGGTATGAAGTCTCGGTGGTGCAGGCAGAGCCTCCAGCCCTGCTCTCCCTCCAGCACTGGAAGCATCTCGTTGTAAACCCAGAGCTCATCGTGAACGTTGTAGGAGATGAAGGCGTCGTAGCGCTGAGGAGACCCTCTCTTTCTTTCCTTGGCGTCGTACAGGAAGGCCAGGAAGAGGTAGTAGCCGTAGAAAAGATGCAACCTCAGGAAGTGGTAGGTGAAGGACGCGAGCAGAGTCAGCACGATCACGCAGGTGGAGGACACGTAGCAGACGAAGCTGGAGTCCACCCAACACGAACGATAGTCAAAGTCCAGAAACCTGCTTCCCTTCTTAGCCAGAGGATAGGCGCACGTGTAGTGCTGAGCATCAACCACCAGCGTCTGGTTGTTGCTCAGCATCCACTGCTGGAAGTCGAGGTTGGAGCAGTCACACGTGAAAGGGTTGCCGGCCATGTTGACGTACCTGAGAGCGGGCAGGGAGCGAAACACTGAGGCGTTGACCACAGTCAGTTCGTTGCGGCTCAGGTCCAGCCGAGAGACTCGCGTCAGGTTGGCTCGCGCCAGGAAGTCCAGGGACGTGAGTGTGTTGTCGGAGAGGTCGAGAGCCTCCAGGTTTGGTATGGGGTCGAACGTCTCCGCGAACAGGTACGTCAGAGCGTCGCTCCTCAGCGTGAGAGTCTTCAGCTGTGACACGAAGTTGAATGTTTCTGTGTTTGGTGTTGGCATGTTGGCATGTTCAACCGTGAGTTGTTCTAAATGTGGCATGTAACGGAGCATGTTTGCTAAAAGGCGATCAAAATCATGTGGACCGGTCAGTAAAATAAATTGCACCCTATAGACCCTGAGGCTCGTCAGTAAGGAGAACTCGCGGAATGGTGAAGATGTCACTTTGTCGGGGATATTGATAATTTTTAGACTAAATGTTTCCAGCTCATCCAGTCCTAAATAGAACACGTCGAACGTATCCGAGTTTAGTTCCACGTATAAGTGCTTGAGCGATTTCAGCCTTGACACGTCGCCCTTGCTGAGCCCCGACACAATGTTATTGTTTAAATCCAATAATTCCAGATTCTGCAGACCAGCCTTGAACGTGTCGCCAAACGTCCAAATTAAATTGCCATTGACCGTCAGGGCCTTCAACTCACCGAGGTGTTTGAAGACACACTGTTTGAGCACAGAGATCTGGTTGTTGTCCAGGTGAAGGTGTGTGAGTTTGGTTAAATCTAAGAAGTCTGAGCAGCTTAGACTGCTAATGCTATTGTGCGTCAGGTTCAGCATTCGCAGCATGGACAGATGCCTAATGTCTCCTGGCACCTTGGAAAGGTAGTTATGGGCGAGATTTAGGCGACTCAGGTGTGTCATTTGTGTTAGTGAGCCATTAGACAGTTGACTCAGGTAATTTTCTGATAGATCCAGTTCGCTTAGCCGAGTACAAGACGACAGTTCGTCACTTAGGCTTTCTATGCTGTTACCACGCAGGATGAGTGTACTCAATGTGGGTATGTTGTCGCAGGCGATATCTACGATGCCTCTGTCCATCCACATGGACATCTCAAACATCTCTAGGTACTCCAGTGAATCAAGGCTTTGTAGAGCCTTTCCGATGGATTTGAAAGACATGTAGGTGTCTCTAAAATACACCTTGGTTACGTTCCTGAGAAAAGTCTTGTCCGGTATGTCCCACTCCCATCCGTGTTCTGCACAGCATAAGGACAAGTCGATCGACTCGAGATGCGGAAACACAGCCGTCGTGATGCTAAACAGGTTTAGAGACAAAGATATAACCCTTAACTCCCTGAGCTCAGAGGACAAGTTCAGTGGCAGATCTTTTGACTCAAACGACTCGTACGTATAAATGGAGACGTTCAGGACCTGTAAGCGCGGCAGTTGTAGGACGGGGATAATATCTGTGATTTGATTCGACGTCAGACTCAGTTCCTGTAAGCTGGGGAGAAACCCGAAGGCAGCAGAGTTGAAGAATTTGATGTGGTTGTGATGCAAGCTCAGCTGCAGGAGGTTAGACAGGCCTTGGAACATATGGTCGGTCAGTGTTGCCAGCTGGTTATGGTCCATGCGGAGCACTTTAAGTTCCGTCAAATGGCCAAAAGCCCCGTCGTCTACGTGATCGATTGCATTGTTACTCAGCACCAAATATCTGAGATTCGACAGGTGGTGAAAATCTGTCCTGTTTATCGTGCGAATGCGATTAAAATCCAACGCTAGCGATGTGGCGTCTGCGGGAATGCCCTCAGGCACGCTCTCGAGGTCCCATTCCCCGCAATCCACTGAAACGCCGTCGGTGACATTGTTGGAGTAGACAACGGCGCAGTCTTTAAGCAGGCGAGCCGCTGTTAGACCAATGTGAAGCGAGCACAACAGAAATACGAGGGGAAAACAAAGCCAGCTTCCTGGCCGTGGCGCCATCGCTGTCTTCAGTTCAGGGCCAACCGGGTGCTTTTGGTGGAATGACTCTGCTGTGGACACTGGTTGGTGACGACACTCTTCAGCGTTGACGATCTAAAGAGTATACGACAGTAAAACAGTTACAGTCAGGGCACAACATGTAACCATTTAACAGTTGAGTGTCTGTGAGGTCTTTTTGACCCATTTTGAGATTTTGAAGTTGATTATCTTCGCCTGTGAAACTCTCAGAATGTCCCCTTTCCTTGACTTTTCCTAAATATTCGATTGAAATCATCTCTGTTTTTGTCTCCACCAGGCCGAAGACTAGCCCCTCTCGGAACCCCCTGGGTCAGCTCGATCTATCGTGCCGAACAGAACCATGGGGCCTGTTCGTTAATGTGTTTTCGTATGGCTTGTGCGTCCCTACGTTCCTGTCTCTGATCTGCTCTGTCATAGCTATAGCCACTAGCTAGCCAGATAGGCGGTACAATGTGGTCTCAATAAACAAGGAAGGAAGAGAGGAATCAAAGCTTCCAAATCGGTCAAACACAGATTAAAAATACTTAGCGGCTTCCGTGGCACAGGAAAATTTGCAGCGGTGTCCGTTGTATCTTCTAGTTCTCAGAATCAGAATCACTCAAACGACCAGAATCACTCAAACGCCGCAGAGACGACGTTTCCGAAGGTATTTATGTTTATTTATGTTTGCGTACCAGGTAGCAGGTTAGCGGTGGAATAGGACCCCATGGTCTGGGTCTCAAAAATGTCAGAAACTTCAGTACCATTGAGTTCTGACTTGTGGAGCTAGCCGAAGACATGGGGAGAGAGTATGTTTTGCACTCCGTCCGTGTGTCCGTCTGTCTGTTACCAGCTAATCTCCGGCACCGTTAACCCGGTCGAAAGTTTTATATTACTCTTCCAGATTCTATCAAAAAGGTTACACACTATCTCTATAGTCATGTGTTTAAGACGGATCTGTCCGATATTTCAGATTCCATAAAAAAAAGTCAACAAAAAGTTTAAAAACCTTAACGGAGTGTGCAATTTACGTGAAATCCTTCACAGACTTTCCTACTAGGCTGAGGAATATATGCGACCCTTTTCACAAATCTATAACAGGCGTTGGTAGCGCCTGTTATAGAGCTACCAACAGGTGGACTTTTGCAAAACACATTTCTGGAACAAAATGCCTCAAATCATCCAATTGCCATCCAAGGCGTGAGAAGAAATGTCACCCTTTTCACATTGGCCTATTATAGCGCCACCAGGAGACCACGACCTGACCTGGTGGAGACCTGTTTGTTTTGTTTTTTCAACTGAAACATTTATATCATCTGACCCCTGCCCCCCCGCATCTGCTGGGTGACAGCAGACTGCTGGGCGAGCACTGGTGCTTTGGCATGGGGGGGGGGGTCAGATCAACTTATGGAATTAATTCTGTACTGCATGGCCATATATGGAGCGTGTCTTGAGTGTACAGGGTTTGATGAGGTCAGATCAACATACGAAATGTCAGAACAGGTCAGTTCAATATTATACAGATCTATGGGTGGCAGCGGGGGCAGTGTCTTGACTGGGTTTGATGAGGTCAGATCAACATATGGAATCAATTCTGTATTGGCCATATATGGAGCATGTCACGAGGTGTGAGTGACGGACGGAATGACTGACTGACTGTTTTCATAGTAAACTGCGACCTACAGTCGCAACTATACTATTATGTTTGGACAGACTTGTTACCCCATGGCATTATCATTTAGTTGGGACTGAAATAAATATGTTAAAGTAGAATAGAACGTAAACGTTGGATGCTTCAGATGAATCTGTGACAGGCTCGGTCGGCTCCAGGATGACTGAGGGGGCATTTGAAAATGGAGAGGGGCACATCCTGGTCTCTAACCTAAATGGAGAGGGGGCACATCTCATTCCTGGTCTCTAAACTACCTGCCTGATGGAGGGGAAAGGAACTGGTCGTAAATAATCAGAATCAGAATCAGAATCAGAAGACTTTATTTGCCATTACATGTAAACATGTTAGGAATTTGCTTTGGTGGGCAGCAGAGTGCAGTTTCAACATTCAACATTCAAGTGCAAACAGGACAAGGCAGTGCAAAAACAACATAGTGAATAAAAATAAAGTGCAGAGAGATCAAGTGTTCAAGTGTTCAAGTGTTCAAGTGACCAGTCCATTTCGTACCACTCTGAGTGGGGGTGGAGGGTAAAAGGGGGGGGGGGGGGGGGTCAGGGGATCAGGGGGGGGACACCAGCAGCGTTGAGGAGCCGGATAGCCGTGGGGAAAAAACTGTTTGAGTGTCGGGCCTTCGTAGTCTTTAGGGACCGCAACCTCCTACCTGAGGGAAGCGGGGCAAAAAGACTGTGGCCTGGGTGTGCAGGGTCAGCCATGATCTTCCCGGCCCTCCTCAAAGCCCTACTCCTAAACAGGGCCTCAAGGGGGGGCAAAGGGCATCCAATCACCTTCTCTGCTGATCGTATGACCCGCTGCAGCTTGGCCTTGTCCTTGGCCACTGCAGCGGGGAACCAAACAGTGATGGCGAGGGTGATGATGGACTCGATGATGGCAGTGTAGAAATTAACCAGCAAGGTCCTTGGGAGGTGGAATTTCCTCAGCTGTCTCAGGAAGAACAGTCTCTTCTGGGCCTTTTTTGTGAGGGTATCGATGTTGGGTCCCCACTTCAGGTCCCGGGAGACTGTCACCCCGAGGAAGCGGCATGACTCCACTGTGACGACTGGAGTGCCTCCCAATATGATGGGGGGGGGAGGGGCCAGAGTCCTCCTGAAGTCCACAATCAGCTCCACCGTTTTCAGAGCATTTAACTCAAGGTTGTTCTGGGTGCACCAGGTCAGCAGCAGGTCGATCTCGCTCCTGTAGGCAGACTCGTCCTCCCTGGAGATGAGCCCCACCAGGGTGGTGTCGTCTGCAAACTTCAGGAGTTTGACCGACTGGTGGCTGGAGGAGCAGCAGTTGGTGTAGAGGGAAAACAGAAGGGGAGACAGGACGCAGCCCTGGGGGGAGCCGGTGCTGATGGTCCTCAGCTCGGAGATGGACTTCCCGATCTTCACCCGCTGAGTCCTGTTGGACAGGAAGTCTGTGATCCACCTGCAGGTGTAGTCAGGCACCTGCAGCGCAGAGAGGCCGCGCTCCAGTATGGGAGGCAAGATGGTGTTGAACGCCGAGCTGAAGTCCACAAACAGAATCCTGGCATAGGTCCCCGCAGTGTCCAGATGTTCCAGGACGTAGTGTAGAGCCATGTTGACCGCGTCGTCCACGGACCGGTTGGCTCTATATGCAAACTGCATAGGGTCTAGGAGAGGGTCTGTGATGTCCTTCAGGTGGGCAAGGACGAGGCGTTCAAAGACCTTCATGACTACAGAGGTCAGGGCGACGGGTCTGTAGTCATTAAGGCCTGTGATCCTGGGTTTTTTGGGGACAGGGATGATGGTGGAAGCTTTGAAGCAGGCTGGTACCTGACAGCGCTCCAGTGAGGAGTTGAAGATGTTACTGAACACAGGGGACAGCTGGTCAGCACAGAACTTCAGGATGGAGGGTGAGACAGCATCCGGTCCGGCCGCCTTCCGGGGGTTTTGCCTCTTAAACAGGCGGTTCACCTCTCTCTCTGAGACAGAGAGGTATGGGCGGGCAGAGGAAGAGGGGGGCGGGGATGGAGAGGGGGAGGATAAGTGAGAGTGTGGTTGGAGAGGGGGGGGGGGGGGGAGGTAGGCACGGCAGTAGCAGAGGGGGCAGACTGTTTTTCAAATCTGCAGTAAAACGTGTTCAGCTCATTAGCAAGGAGAGTGTTGTCTGTGGTCTGAAATAATGTGTTACGTGCTACGTCTGGCGGGGGAAACTCTCCCGTCAGTTGAAAAGAAGTGTGTGTGTGGGGGGGGGGGGGGGGGGGGGGGAGGGTGTGCCATCTTAAAGTTACATTGTGGGCATTTTCAGATTTTTCTTTGCAATCATTACCGTTGTCAACTTGGCTGAATAGTTACATGGGAATATAACCCAGCTAAATGGAGGAGTGGCATATCCTGACATTTTCAGCTACCTAGTGAATTCTCCAGATGAGTATTAATAGTTAGTCTTGCAAGATGCTGTTTAGATAAGTTTCCACAAATACATAGCATATAAAACGAAACACAAAAGATACATCTGCAGGGTATTGAAAACCTCAAGGGATGCGACCGTGACGTATATAGCCTATATTGCGACCCCTTTAACTTGAGATTTACAATGCTAGCACTTTTGAATCTCTGGTGGAGTATATTATAATACATTGTGGGCATTGTGGGTTTATGTCACATGTGACACCAAAACCAGAGCAGAACTCACACAATCAATTAATGGTAAAGCAGAAGCAGTGAGTATTAATTAGTGTAACATACCTTCAGAGAAAATACCAAGGTCTCACACACAAAAGCTGGAACTCACAGAATCCAGGAGCATAGGATGTTTATCTGAGTAAAATATCAGATGATCATTATAGAAGAATATGCATAATATTACATGCATAATGTATAATAAACCCACCTCGTGCGCCCAGCGTCTTTTCTCTGCATCTCTCTCTCTTTCTCTCTGTGTACACAGTGCAAAAAAAAATCGATCAGTGTTTTACGTGCTTTTCCCCAAAAAATATTGATCTATTATACTTTGAACTTCAAACATGCTGTTAATCAATAATGAACTCTGTGTCAACCCTGGTCAAACAGAAAAGCAGAGTCCACGTGAACTTGAGCGACATGTAATGTAGCCAATGGTAACTGCGTGGGCGGTACTGAGCGGTATAGTGGCAGCTTCCGGGTTCCCATCTAGAATGAATAATAATTGGATGGTGCGCAGAGGCGCGGCCTAGGCTCCTGTGGGAGGTTTGCACATGCTCAGTGACCCTGCTTCTGGGTCAAAGTGTGTATGCATGTGCAACAAACTGTTGCCTTAATGTATTTTGCCCCCTGGTGGTGGAGGTGTGTAACTGTCACTAAATAAAAATGTAACAGGGGTAGCGTTTTGCAACTGCCTTCAAATCCCACTATAGTAGGACCGTGCAGAGAGCACTGAGGGAGCAGGGGCTCAAACACCAGAAAAGGGCACGTGTGTGTGTGTGTGTGTGTGTGTGCGCGTTTGTTTTCAATGTTTGTGTTTACGCAAACACTCAAAGCTGGCCATTCATCATCAATGGCATAGCATGTGTATGTTGGGACAAACACTCAAAACTAGTCATTCCTTTTCAATGGCATTTAATGTTTGTGTGTGTTTGTGTTTGTTTACACACAACCTCAAAGTTGCTCCAGACGTAAAGCTAGAGTGAGCAACCTCACAGACTCCATATTTTTTTGACTTAATCTTTGACACAAAACTCTTTATATGGGCAGATATCGACTTAGTTCGGTTTGTGTTTCGTACTGATCCTAAGTGATCACTGCGGTCTTGTCGATTGATATCAGTCGAAACGGGTGTCTAGAAAGCCTGCAATTTCTATTAGCTTGTATTCCCCATCGATGGTGTCACTGGAGGACGGTTTCTGAACTGCCCACAGCCCTCCTATGAGACACAGACTGAGTAGAAAAAAATTGCGCACATGATTAGTGAGGACCTATTATATGAAGATAGGTGGTGAAGTGGTCCTTTAAGCACAGACCCATCATTTCAAGGGAACCATCCTTCACTTACTATATATAGTCCCCCCCCGTCCCCACCCACATCTCACACGCACACCACAAGCATACCACTATAGAATTTCCCTAATATGTACAATTTGGAGCCAACGCAGCCTGGTGATTGGAAGATAACATGTTTCAACGCACACACCAGTGGGGTCCATACACACTAATGGTGCGGGACCAATACGTGCACATACATTTACAGCAATGTATGTGGCTGTTATGGTCTGAAGGTACATTATGTAAGATGTAGCTGACACCCCTGATGGGGATTTTTCGCGGCGTTTATTGCGAATTAAGTCGGCAAGGTAACACAAATCGGAAAGAAAAGCACAAGCACACCATTCCCGGCTGAGCCGCACGTTTTGATGTATATATTGCGGGGCTTTGGTAAACCATGGGACCGACCATAGAGGTCAAAGTTTTGCATATTGATATATGCAAAACTGATATATTGACAGAGTAAACTCCACGATCCTGCTGATTTTTAACCTGACGCTGCCAGATCCAAGAAGCTTGCTACACAAGTTTGTTTCACAGCTTATTGGGATCTGGGATCTCGGGAGGCAATTCGATGACGGGGCTGTTTATTTTTTTCAAGATACTTGGTAGATGATTGGATGGGACCGTCTGTCTATCACCGTGTGGGCGTGCAAACACAACCAATCATATTGACGTGTCTATATAGCTTCACATCCGGTTTCGCACATATACCGCCCTTAGCTCACGCTGATTGGTTCGGTACAGGAGCTGTTCGGTGTTAGCTCAACTCCCTGAGAGATCCCAGATGGTTGCGGTGTTGGGGAACATGGTTACCCAATACCGCCCCCAGCTGGCAAAGTCAGGTTAGCTGATTTATTCCTTAGTTAATAATTTGCCTTACTGTGAAGAGGGCGATTGTTACAAATGATTGCTGGCTGTGTGACATTGGTCAACTAAGGGCCCGCCCCTGTACCATGTGTGTACATTAGCCTTACTGTGTTGCCCCCTCGGGCTATGACCTGACGAAGATGTAACTGAAACATCGAAGCGTTGTCACTTTGATTTGCACCCTGTTATTCAATTAAGGGCCTAAATTCTCTGAGCTGCTCCAGTGCATTCTGTTTCACATTAAAATACTATTGTAACCCCTAGAGGGTAGTAGAGTCCTAAGTGAGACTTATATTTAAGGGTGTTCTGAACAGGCAGATGACAGGACGTCAGTTGTGGGTCCTCACAAACGCCGTAACGTTCATGCGTTGTGAGACAGGTATGCTCGGCTGCAGACTTGTCATTTGGTAAGCCTATATGCTCATTTTGTAAGCCTATTTTGCTCAGTTAAATATGTTTTGTATGATCTATTCTAAAAATGAGAGTATTGTCATTGTCAGGTCTACACCACACTTCTGCAGTGCGCTGTAGTGTAGCCTGGGATGTTTGGGGTGTGGCTTCCCCATTCTGTGTAGGATTAACGTGAGGAATGTGAGTAGCCTACTGCCGTATGTGTGTTTGTGCAGGGCAGAACGATGGAATGACACGTTGGATGTTTCTTGCATTGATGGAATCATGTGCGGCGTTCTGTTGAATGGTCTAACCTGCATGTGTATCATTGTAACAGCTACAGGTGGAGATGTTGGCCTGTATGACACCAGTGAAAGACAGTTCATGTGTTTAGACTTACGAGACCTGGTAAGGCGATACTTTTGTTGTGTTGCCTAGTATTATGATTTATGTTCTGTATTATTGTTATTATCATATACCATGCTGCATTAAATGGTGACTGTTGGGCATTATATGGGATATATTGTAATCCGTAGAGTTCAGCTGTTTGGTCAATGCATAATGGATGTAGCTATTCTGTGCACATCACTGACTCTTGTTTGTCCATAGGTTCAAGTTGAAACGGCCCTGTAAAGGACTGTTGTCCCTTTTCCTTGCTATTTTAGTAATGCTGTATTTTGTGAAACAACCATTCTTCCCCAAGTCATCTCAACCACTACTTTTAATACTTTCACAAAGACAACAACACTATACCAGCGGGAAAATAAAACAAACAACAAAGGAATACTCATCGTTATTATTATAATACTCCATTAACATTTTTGTTCAGCGAATATATGATTTACACCAACATTGCTAACACTTAAGTTGTTTCTATGTGTGTTATTTATTCAGTTCTGGAAAGCATGATCTCTGGTTAAAGCGATAGTTCACAAAAAAAAGAGTCCGTGGTGAGACTGGGAAATAAACAATGCACGTTTTGTGGCGATGAGAGGTGGTGTGTGTGTGTGTGTGGCTTTCAGCTTAAAACCCAGTATTGTGGCCGTCACATGTAGTAAAGCATCATGGATGGCTACACATCGTAGACACACGCACACTGGCTTTGTGCGGTGTCGATGCCACAGCACAGCCATGTCAAGAACCACCGTGACAGCACTTCAGCTCATGACTTATTACAACATATTACATTATTACAGTGTCACTGTTTGTGCTAAACACTTATACATTATGTGAAGAACAACCAAGATAGAAGCATTTTAAATGTATTCTGTATCACCTTATTTGTTGTGTGGTCTGTTATTCAAACATACTGCCCAGGTGGTCCATCTTCTATCACTGTCCAGGCTGATATTTGGAGCTTGTATATCCTCCCTCCCTCCTTTACTTATATGATCAACTTTAAACATAAAAGGCTCAACGTGTATATCTGTACACTACAACAAAGAGAGAGTAGGAAACTATATATCTTCTTACTTCCTACGATGAAACAGGAACTAAAACTTTCAGAACACATGATCTTTGCTTCCTGCACGCGCGTACAACTGTCCTTATTTGACGATGAAACAGGAACTAAAACTTTCAGAACACACTCACAATTCCAATCCTCTCCCTTACTGACTCACTGACTCAGCTGCACCATGTGAAGTCTGCCAGGGCTTGAGGGCTGTCCCATTTGAAATAGGTAAGTGAGTGAGGGCTCAGCCCCGCCCCTTTATGCCCCCTTTCCATGACAAATAACTGACATGACAGATTTACTAACTTTATAAAAAGTAACAATACCATTGAACGTGCACCACAATGTGACACTTTGGCAAGCTTAGATCGGCCATATCCACTATTTTTCGAAAATATCTGGGAATGTATGAGCATTTTTCATCATGAATTAGTGGTCCTATCATCACAGATTCACAGTAAACGTGGGTGAAATTAGTTTTTGTGCATAGTAGTTCCAGTCGTATGGAAGTGATGACAAGTATGCAATTATGAAATTAATATTTTGATTATCTGAATATAATTGTGACTGAGCGATTACGTAATAAATATAGTTAATATAGGAAAACACTTTTACTGTAATGTGAGATACTGTCGGAACTGATTTTTAAGCACTTTCATCCTGCCGTCCCTAACTTGGGCATTAAATTGTTCAAAGATTTTCAAAATATATAATTTTAAATAACACAAAAAAACCATAACAAAACCAAACAGCACATCTACAAGCTTGTAGATTGGCTGTTTTGACAGTTCTTCGTATGACAAACTGTTTTTAAACATTTAAAATCACACAGTACAGTGTAAGGCCTGACTCACCTTTGCAACAGACTCATGCATGCTTGTTGTATGAGATGTATAGCTGGTGCAAGCTCACAATGCATTTCCAATGGGAGTCTCATGGTTTGACACAACATTTGTATTGTATGAGGGGGAGGGGCAGTCGAAACACAGCCGAAAGCCGTACAACACAAATGTTGTGTCAAACCAAGTGACTTCCATTGGAAATGCATTGGGGCAAGATGTATCACACACTTTGTATACATCTAGCATGCATCAATGTTGTATGCTAGATCGAAAGGTTTGAGTTGGGCCTTAGACATAAAAGTCAGTAATGCTGGTGCATGGCTTGCTGGTGAGGAAACCAGGTGGGGCGAGATCAATTCGTGGCGGCGACGAATCGTTGCGACGTATTGTTGAATCGTTGCGACCTATTGTTTTACGCCATGGCATATTCTTCATTACGCCATGGCTTATTCTTCATACGTCGCAGCTTAAACAATAATTCGCCACAGCGTTAAGAATTAGCCGCGGCGAGAGGGATACGCCAGACGTAATATGGAACGGAATACGCCATGGCAAGAACGGAATACGCCATGGCAAGAACGGAATACGCCATGGCAAGAACGGAATACGCCACGACCTAATATGGACTCGTCGTCGGTGCTATAGCCACCAATAATTCATGTACTCGTCGCGGTACTCGTCGCGGCAAGCTACCCGTTTGCGACGTAAAAGGTTGACTTTGGTATTTGCGGTGGTATTGAATGGGTGCGCCTTGCCGGTCCGGTTCTGAGGAGGCCTCAGCCGTCTCCGGGCGTCCGTGCGTGCCCGAGCTGTCACCTCTTTTGTGCACCGAAAAGAGCAGATCTACCACGTGTGTGTGTGTGTGTGTGTGTGTGTGTGCGTGCGTGCGCGCAACGTTTATAAGAAAGAGAGAGAGAGAGAGAGAGAGAGAGAGAGAGAGAGAGCTGAAATAAACATAATATTCAACTATGCGACACTGCGACCCCGTTAGTTCTTAACGGGTAGCGCACCTATACAGTGGGCGACCCCCCAACATAACAGATAACAAGGACATATATGAATTTATATACAAGGGGCGTCTGGGAGAAATGCGAGGCCCTGTGCGAGATTTCTGTGCGAGGCCCTGTGCTCGCAGCAAAAGTAATACCTATACCTATACATACCTATACATATATGCAAACTTAATCAGCTTCAGCCCTCATTTATATTATTATATGCGTGTTCACCATGTTGAGTTTGCAGATCATCCATTTTCGGTGCGCGGCGGGGCGTGCAGCCAGGTCCTCACAAGTATAGTAGCCTACTATAAAACACCTCGGCGCAACAAAAAGGTTGATATTTAAATCGTGTTGTTCTCGGTCAATCTTTAACCGATTGTTCTAATTCCAAATGGCCTATAATCTGTGAAGTGTACATTTTCATTGGGTGAAAATCTACCGGTACATAGGCCTACAGTTTATAATGAAATCATGTATTTGTCCGCTGCTTCCCCATGCTCAATCAGAACATGTCGTGGTTACACCTGTGTGTTGATACGCTCCCTCTTACAATTAAATCAAAATGCATTGCCTGCAATGTTTATTGTTTACCATACTAAAAAAGGATTACTGCATGGAACTGTATGTAACCAAATGATGGCCGGTGCAAAAAGCCGGCCGGTGTGCAAAGACATTCACGCAGACTGAGCGGCTGAGCCTATAGAAGAGTATAGAATAGAGGAGCCTGGGGCTGGGAGGGAGGCACTCAAATCTGTCATGTGAAATATGAAATATGAGCGAAAAAAACGCTGCCATGCACGAGGCCTCGCATGCGCGAGGCCTAGTGCGACGGCACCATTCGATCTACCCTAAAAGCGGCCCTAGGGCTATATTAAAAGCTCACCGCGCTCGTAGCGCATTGACAGGTCGGTCTGTCTGTCTGTCTGTCTGTCTGTCTGTCTTGTCGCGTCCTAGGGGGGGACGCTGTACTGCGCAAAATGGAGTCGGCCGGTGGCCACTGGCCTATTATGCCTATAAATGCATATCATGCCTGTTGGTGAAATATAAACATCTAAAATGGTTCAGTAATAATTAGCATAAGTTATTATTAACGAAAAACATCTAATACTATTTTAAATTGGTCTAGTAAAGTTAGTAACTAGGCTAATCAGAAGCAGCAACCATGCAGAGCTATAGCCTCAATCAGATTAAATAGGCTATAAACCTTAAACGTTTGACAATAATATTCAAAATACAACTATAGGTTTTTGAATATTGCTTGTCAAACGTTTAACGTTTGCTTCTGATTAGTTACTAACTTTACTTTACGATCCACAAGCAGAAAGCTCGAAAACCACCTGACGGGCCGCCCAAACGGGTCCGGGGACTCCCGGTCGGCCTTCCTATACATACGTGGGGGGTGGACCCTTGGGGATCACGGGGGTCCGCATAGGAGCGACGTGTGTGTGTGTGTGTGTGTGTGTGTGTGTGTGTGTGTGTGTGTGCGACAGATAAATGCTACATTTCTTGTGCACACTAATATTTAATATAATAAATATGATTCTGATTCATGATATACACTGCCCGTCACCACTGTACTTTCTGTCTGTCTGTCTGTCTGTCTGTCTGTCTGTCTGTCTGTCTGTCTGTCTGTCTGTCTGTCTGTCTGTCTGTCTGTCTGTGTCTCAATGACTCGCCCTATAGCGGATAATATAGGCTACACTTGTACAACCTTTATAAAAGTAATCGCACTCAGACATAGGCCTAAAAGAGTGAGTTCTCGGCTATAGTGCATGCGTTGCGTTCTGTGCGACGTAGCGCATGCAGATAGACAGATAGGGATAATAGGCCTATACTGTATGCTAACTGCATCATGTGCTGCTGGATCGTCGATAAATGGACAAGGGCAATAAGGCCTACTGGACTTTGATGTTTTGAGAGACAGACAGACAGACAGAAAGTACAGTGGTGACGGGCAAAGCAGTGTATATCATGAATCAGAATCATATTTATTATATTAAATATGAGTGTGCACAAGAAATGTAGCATTTATCTGTCGCACGCACGCGCGCACACACACACGCACACACGCACACACACACACACACACACACACACACACACACACACACACACACTCACTCACTCGTCGCTCCTATGCGGACCCCCGTGACCCCCCCCCCCCCCCAGGACGCGACAGACAGACAGACAGACAGACAGACAGACAGACAGACAGACAGACAGACAGACAGACAGACAGACCTGTCAATGCGCTATGAGCGCGGTGAGCTTTGATGTTCGGCTAAATTAATATAGCCTTGTATATAAATTCATATATGTCCTTGTTATCTGTTATGTTGGGGGGTCGCCCACTGTATAGGTGCGCTACCCGTTAAGAACTAACGGGGTCGCAGTGTCGCATAGTTGAATATTATGTTTATTTCAGCTCTCTCTCTCTCTCTCTCTCTCTCAGCACACGCTACATGTGCTGTGATATCAATCAGACGGCAAATGATCATTAGAATTATGGCAAGCTATTAGCTATATCATATATGGCGTCTGCAGGAGGGGGGGGGGGGGGGGGGGTATAGACCCGCTGCTGTCCACATGCGATGCGTGCAGCTTGTAGATCAGATGCCGACAGACAGACAGACGGCTAGATCGGTAAAATGGAGCATAAAGTATGTTGGTGAAATTATTTTACGCATTAAAAATTAAATTAAAAAGTCTCAAATACACCGTTTTTTTCCCATAATACAATGCGCACTATTAACTATTAAACATAACAATATTACAACGAGAAAGAAGAAGAATTACACACATTTTTTCCATAAGAAATATGGTTTTATTTGCAGTGAAACTTAAGTAAAATACAATCATCTTGCTCACGTGGGTCACACGGCCTATGTCAATCAGTGCGTATAGGCTATCACTGTAAATCCCTGGAACATGTGACACAAACCTAAACACCAGTGTGTAATAATAAAATGCCACATGTTTATTAATGGTCATAAATACAGTAGAACACAAGTTCACTCAAACACCTCACGAGAACACCGTTCTCCGTAGGGGAGAGAGAGAGAGAGAGAGAGAGAGAGAGAGACAGACAGACGGATTTACGGAGGGGTAGAGAGAGAGAGAGAGAGAGGGGGAAAGTATCGGTGTGAATTGATTGATTGATTGATTGATTGATTGCGCGGTGGCGGCAGCCGGTCACTCACCCCCCCCCCCCATCCCCTTTCTCTCTCTCTCTCTCTCTCTCTTTCTTATAAACGTTGCGCGCACACACACACACACACACGCGCGCGGTAGATCTGCTCTTTTCGGTGCACAAAAGAGGTGACAGCTCGGGCACGCACGGACGCCCGGAGACGGCTGAGGCCTCCTCAGAACCGGACCGGCAAGGCGCACGCGGTGGTACCGGCCCGGACCCGTGGGCCGATCCCCGGGCATGATGCACGCGGAAAAAGGCCTGCTGGGACCCATTCAATACCACCGCAAATGCCAAAGTCAACCTTTTACGTCGCAAAAAGTAACTTGCCTCGACGAGTGCCGTTCTATGCCGCGACGAGTGTCATATTACGTTGTGGTGGCTATAGCATCGACGACTCACCATATTCCGCGGCGAATGTCCATATTACGCCATGGCGTATTGCGTTCTGCTGCGGCGAGTTCCTCACGCTGCGGCTTATTCTTAACGCTGTGGCGAATTATTGTTTACGCTGCGACATATTGAAGAATACGTCATGACGTAAACAATAGGTCGCAACGATTCGTCGCCGCCATGAAATGATCTCGCCGTCTCTCGAGGAAACCCCTGCTGTTGTAAAGTACTTTATTGCCATCTAGTGTGTATTTGTTCAACTGCAGTGTAGAATTCAGATTTGAAATTCATATATTGTCATTTTGATTCATAGAAGACACAGCTAGCCCACACAATTGATGGTGAAAGACATTTTTATTGGCATTTGTATTGTTGAGTCTTATGTCTCACACTTTACTTTTGACAATACAACCTACAGTAGATTATCTGTGGCGTTCAGGTCAGGCCAGTTGGCTGGTCAGTTAAGCACAGTAATAGTAATACCATGGTCAGTACACCAGTAGTAGTTTTGGCTCTGTGGGCAGGTGCCAATTTGAGCTGGAAAGGAAGATTAGCATCTCCATGAAGCTTGTCAACATACTGAAGCACAATGTACTCTAAAAAGATGACTGTGATGAAAGTCACAGTTTTCACTGTCAGTGGATCAACACCATGTAGGCCTACTGTAGATAACATGGAACAGCAATGTCCGTGTTCACTTACCTATGTGTTAGTTCACCTATGTGTCTGTGTTGGTTAATGAGCACCAGTATGACTATTAGTACCAGTAGGGGCGCTGTTGTGCCAGAAACAGAGAGAGAGAGTACTGTTGCCTGCTAATGAGAGGGAGAGTGAGAGAGAGAGAGAGAGAGAGGGGGGGGGGGGGGGCGTTGCACCACTCAGTTCACACAGGTGTGAGTTGCTGTGATAGGAGAAGGATATCAAATGGAACACAACCACCCTAAAGACTAATCATTGTGTATATTCCTGCACTATACCTGCATCGAGTTTTCTTGGTACACAGAAGTTGATCTATTGAAGATTCTGTCCTACAAAGTACATAATTTTTGTTTTGATTGTATTGCTGTATTGTTGTATTGTTCTTTCTGCTTTGGCAATGTAAACGTATGTTTTCTCATGCCAATAAAGCCCTTTGAATTGAATTGAATTGAGTACATTGTGCTTCAGTATGTTGACAAGTTTCATGGAGATGCAAATTTTCCTTTCCAACAATTTCTACACGTTTTGTAGATGATGGAGGTTTAAACATTTCCTTTCAGCATTTTCTTAATTTACTGTAGCCTACAAACTCTCTATATTCACAATATTTTCTCTACTTCACAGCACCTCTAAGGCCCTTAAAACAAGGCTCCAGGCTTCCCAAAACAAACTGGCCAGGCTACTTGGCCTCACTTCTTGGCCTCACCTCACCCCTGCCCATTTTGCAGTGGGTCTGATGCACACACAACGGTGACAATACAGTTAAGCAACCATTAATGGTTTGCTCACACTGTCTTGCTGTAATGAAGTTAAAGCTCCACCTAGAGTGCCTTTTCTACAGAAAATAGAGCAGCCTCGGGTACACCCCTCCATTCCGAAAGAACGCTATTCCGAAGGTTCACTTCCATGTTTCGGAATGGCAGTGTTTCCTAATTTTATAATAGACCCTGGCATTCTGAAAAAGAAACCGAATCGCCTTATCGAAGATTGACTTCCATTATTCGAACCCTCACCCTAACCTCCCACGGGGCAGCACACCTAAACCTAAACTTAACCCATGTCTAACCAATGACTAGTCTAAACTAAGTATGTGTGACTAAGGCCGAATCAGTCACACAGTATTTTGGCAATAGAATATTCTTTATCGTTATTACTTTGTAAGACATAAACCTTTAATTATTAGAGTTGCACCGTTTAAAGTGCTAGATATATCAAAGTTGTACACCTTAATAGATAATCCTGGACTACGCTATCCATTGTTTAATAGAAGAGAAACCCGTCGTTTCCAATGCTCCTGGGTCTCCTCTCTGGAAGTCACCTGTCACTTCCACACAGGCACACACACAACTTTCCCCTCCAAGTGTCTCTTTATACTGGGGCAAAAGTCTGTTCACAAAAGAGAAGCTCCGCCTCTCAGTCACACACCTGACAGCTGTCAGTTAATGACGCTGACCTGCGGAACCATAAGTCCTTAAGCTTTTAGCTTCAGCCCAAGCCTTTTGTTTTTTCTTTGCTGATATAAAATTTGTACTTGATTCTGTGAAGATGTTCAAATAAACTAAACTAAACATATAAGGTCATGCCTCGTGACATCACGCCTTATGACACGTAGTAGGTAGAGCAGGTTGTCCAATGAGCCATGCATGGGTCAGCGGTTCGAATCCCAGCTCCTCCTGTCTACATGTCGATGTGTCCTTGAGCAAGGCACTGAATCTCAAATTGCTCCTGATGTGCTGGTTGGTACCTTGCATGGCTTCCGCCGCAATCGGTGTATGAATGTATGGGTGAATGTAATTCACAATCTATGTAAAGCGCCTCGCTATATAAATCCACCATTTACGTCACGCCACCTCAGCATCACTGACCTCATCTAACCCTGGATAACCATACATGGAGAAGTCTGGATCATCACCTAGATCTGCATATATGGAGCCAGCCAGCCATTCTACATCTGACCTCAAACCCTTAGATATCCATATATTGATCTGACCTCATCAAAGCCTGTACACTCAAGACACGCTCCATACAGTATATGACCAGTAAAATTACATGACAGGCAGATGTTGGTACCTGCAGGGCATTTCTGCCTGACGCACATCCGACGGTGCCTAAGCGCCAACTGTAGGGTTTCAGCTGAGATCCATCCTGGCCTTGCCCCTTGCTCACCAGGTAGTGACTGGCTCAGGGAGGGCGTCCTCCTCCCTGAGCCAGGCTTGCACCCGACCGCATACCTGATGGTTGAGAAGCGTAGGTTGATGTTGGAACCTCTCGGGCCGCTTCTTTCAGGCCCACTTCAGCCAGTACCTAAATACCAGCTGCAGGGTCATCAGCTGGGAGCCATCCTTCACTGATGTTTCGCCCCTTTAATCACCAGAACATCGCAGGATGGTGGGGCAGCGGTCAGGGACTTCTCCCTGCTGCTCCCTGCAGATGGATTTCGATAATCCGTTTTTTCACTGCGTGACATCTCGATTCCCCCAACTCCTGTCTTTTCTTCTCAGCCAGAGCCAGAAACTTCCCTTTTCCGCTTCCTCCGAGAGATCCTTTGGTAGGAAGCCTTGCTGGCATTGGCCAATAGACTTGGCGAAGAACCCGTCTTCCTCCATCCTTGTCACCTCTGTGACCACCAGATTTTTCCTTTCTTTCAATTAACTACATAATTAATTCCATAATGTTGATCTGACCACCCATGCCAAAGCGCCAGCGCTCACCCAGCAGTCTGCCTTCTTCCGTCACTGAGGCGGATGCGTGCACACGACCTTGTCACTTCTCGCTCTCAGGGCGTCTTACTGGTTTTTAATATGTGTCTGTTATTGATTACTTGTAGAATGTGTGGATGTGTAACCTCCGGTTATTGTTATGTATGAAAAATAATAAAGTAGTGAAACATTAATCAGCTGATCAGTCAGTCTATCAAAAAATACAAACTAAAGAGCTCATGCAGCATTATGCTCTGCTTTGTAAACCACAGTACTGTACAGCGCTGTAAGCCTATACTTATACACCTTTTCATGTATTTTACTTAGTATTTCTGATGTTGAATAACGTAACGTCTACATCTCAGAGGCGCTGTGGGCTTGTAGATCGTCTATTTTCTTCTGACTTGAGCCCCATATAAAATACAGGTATATAGTGGGATTTGATGAAGGCCGTTGCAAAACACAAAGCCCAGATTATCAGTGAACCAGATAGGCCTTTCATTTGAACATGAGTAATGGACTAAGACTACATTTACCACATACTTCTTATATAATAACATGAGGAATGGACTAAGACTACATTTACCACATACTTCTTATATAATAACATGAGGAATGGACTAAGACTACATTTACTACATATCGGCTACTTCTTATATTATAACATAATTTCTAAAGCTAAGGCTTTCCTGCCACCTTGTGGTGATAAGGGTTAATAGCAGCAGGCATGTCTACGGTTAAAACATACAATGATGTGACTGTGATGTCAGCAGTGTTGTTTTTGTCGGCTATTTTTTAATTTAGTCTCAGTCTTAGTCCAGTTTCAATCACCGTTGTTAGTTTTTTTCATATTTAGTCAAACTCATGCTTTTTTTATTACTTGCGCAAGCAGAGCACGCAAGTAATAATCTCGCCCGGTCCATATGCACCGTCCCAGCCAACCCGCCACTTTTGATGCGTATGCAAATAAAACAGCAAATTTGTGCCTGATTTGCTGGGACCAGATTACATAAATGACCATATTTCTTACGTCATCATTGAGAGCTAGTCATACATATATATAATCTGTAAAATAAAATAGCAAATTGTGCCCGATTTGCTGGGACCAGAGTACATGGTGTGTATATGTATGACTAGCTCTTAATTACGTAAGAAATATGGTAATTTATGTAATCTGGTCCCAGCAAATCAGGCACAAATTTGCTGTTTTATTTGCATACGCATCAAAAGTGGCGGGTTGGCTGGGACGGTTTTTGGCGCAAAGTAACCACAGTATACCGCTAATCAACTAGGCTGCACGCATGCACACACGTTCATGTGTGTTGCTAATCACCGGGCGGGGATCAGAGAGAGGGGGCTCTCTATGACGAGACGTTGCTGGACCCTATTTCTTCACAATTCCTGGGGTTTATAACATATCCTGTCCAATAAGCCTTATTATATTCCTTTGTCGCTTGTCGAACGTAAGCTTGATAACGTTGGTTCATGTTGCAAACACTTACAATTGTAACACACCACGCCATACCATTCAATACCATTATATGTAATATTTACATATTTGACATATTGGCCAATATTATATGTTCAGTCAGCTGTCTTCGTTACAGAGTATTATTATTATTCTAAAATTAGTTTAGGGTTGTAGGCTATAACATTGTACAACTCAATCAAACGTTTGTTTAATCAATGTATTTTCCCATTGAACTGACTCAAACGCCCAAACTGGTACACCCGATACCATTTAATATTTCCCTCATGTTTAATAATATATACAATTTATATAGCGCTTTTCTGGGTACCCAAAGTCGCTTTACGGAAAGAGGTACAGACATATTTATTAGAAAACTATTTAAAAAGGTTTAAAAAGGTTAAAAACGGTTTGATACATTTTCTTATCACATCCATGGTATGAAAACAATGCTAAGGAGTTGCTTCAATGAAATAAGTGCTTTAAGCTGAAAACGATATGTTTAATGGCGTTACAATTAATCCCATATGCGCGCAGCAAATGTAACACTGGAACAGCGTCCACGTATAACTCTCCCCTACTTCAAAGCGCAACATAATTGCGCAAGAGAACAGCTGATAAAAGCATTGCGGATGTGACTGTTGTGAGCGTAGAGGTCTGCGTGCACGGCACCATCGTGGGACGAAGTAGAAATTACACTTGATCGGTTCCAGGTGCACGTGCAGCCATGGACAAGCATGCTCTGCTGCCGCGACCATGAGCTCACCTCCCGTTCTTATGACAGCGAGTTTTGTTTTGAGGGCAACTTATTTGAATTGCTATTATTGTTGAAACACCACTGGGAGAAAAACAGTATCTGAAAGTTTGATGGTGATTTTTATACACGTGAGTGCAGTTAACTATTCCATTGCATCTTATGAGAGGCAGGGTTCTTGTGTGTGTGTGTGGGGGGGTCACCAACGTGGTTCATAAAGCATAAAATTACCATTTACATTTAACCTGTTTCATACGTAGGATATTTGAAGATAGGTGCATGGCTTAGCTGTTAGCGCGGCGGAAAGAATGACTCGTCTCTCCTAGTCCAGGGCGCTCTCTGTGGTTTTGAATGGATCGATATACTGGCGCTTCATTTCTGCTCCTCATCCATCTCTCCCGCAAAATATGAACGCTTTTTGGTCGTGGGTTTCAGAGTAAAAGCGACCAGACATGGCTGCTTTTACTCTGGCACCCCAGAGCTCCTATTTTGAAGAACTTCTGGCACTAATTGTGTTAATGCATAAGACTTGTTAAATTCTGAGAAATGTGGACACACACTGATGCTAATATTGTACTACCAGTAACCTATGAGCTGGAGGGAATAATGCAACCTAAAATGTAGAATAGAAAATAAGATCCATACACAAGATGAAAATTAAAGTCCATCACAAGGAACTATTAATGTGTATTTTATTCAGGCATGTTGATGTTGTCAGATTATACAATTGCAAATCCTCTGCTTTTGCATCATTGTCATCCTGGATTAGATTGACTGTTTTAAACAAAAGGCTTTTTGCCTGTATGAGTCTTCATGTGTCGTTTTAGATTTTGGTTGGTAACACAGCCTTTACCACATACTGTACAAGAAATTGGCCTTTCACCTGTATGAGTCACCATGTGTGTTTTTAGATTAGTTGGGTGAGTAAAGCCTTTACCACATACTGTACAGGAGAAGGGCTTCTCGCCTGTATGAGTCATCATGTGTGTTTTTAGATTAGTTGCCTGAGTAAAGCCTGTACCACATACTGTACAGGAGAAGGGCTTCTCGCCTGTATGAGTCATCATGTGTGTTTTTAGATTACTTTTGCTAACATAGCCTTTACCACATACTGTACAAGAAAATGGCTTTTTGCCTGTATGAGTCTTCATGTGTCGTTTTAGATTTTGGTTGGTAACACAGCCTTTACCACATACTGTACAAGAAAATGGCTTTTTGCCTGTATGAGTAATCATGTGTGTTTTTAGAGAACTCGCCCGAGAAAAACCTGTAGCACAAACCTTACAAGAGAAGGGCTTTTCGCCTGTATGAATCATCATGTGTGATTTTAAATTCCCCTTTAGATTAAACATTTTGCCACACTCTGTACAATTGAAAAATGTCTTCCGTGTGTGACTCCTCATGGATTCAGTTTGTTTTGATGATTCCAGGTCCTGGGACAGCTCGTGCTGTCTTCCCACATTTTGTGTGTTTTGTGATATCAGTGTGTTTAAAGCTGACTGATCTCCCATAGTCTCCTCCCACTCATCACTGTCTTCAGTGTCATATTCAGAACAGTGTGAAGAGAGCAGCTGGTTGTCACTAGTTGGTTGTGATGTTCCACAGTCCTCTACATCAGCTTGTGCTTTCATGTGTACAGTTGAGGTGCCGGCTACAGGCTCTGTGTCTCTGTTTTCATTATCATCATCACTTTTCACTGCTAGTAATGTCAACGCTGATCCACCAGCCTCTTCTGGTCTTTGAAGTAGCTCCACTTGTTCATCTTTAATCTCTGGACCTTGTGGTTCCTCCTGGACCAGACTGGAGCTCTTCTCTTCAGGTGGAACCTCCTCTTTACACACAGGGACGTGCAGAAAGTCTACAAAAAAAAAATACAATGTGTTACGACCCATATGGTCTAGGAGCAAAGGCCCTGCAAAGTATTCAAATAGGATAACTAGATTAGCTTTTAGAGCGGCTATTTTTGGTGCAAAGGATACATTTGGCTTTACACTTCAGGCATTTATATTTTGCCTTACGGTGGCGTTGCTCGCTGAAAGTATCTGACCTACAAGCAAGCTCACAGTGCGTTGTGATGAGACACGCTGTGGACTATATATTTCGTCAGAACATGACTGTCGTTTGAGGTAATGCAACAAAGCAAATCTATCGATTTTAACAGATCTATCATTTACACTTAAACGCCTTGTTTTGAATGATGTTGACATGGTGCTGCACTAGTATAGCCTTTGCGTTATTGATGGCGGCTAGAAATGTGTGTTATCTTGCATGACTTTGATGTTTCAAAAAACCCCTGCTTGCTAAATTATGACTGAGGATTTCACACCTGATTGTGTTCCTTAAAGTAGACTACCACACCCAGAGTGAGCATGTTTTTTGGGGGCTTGCGTTCTTGTATTCTTGTTATCAGACCCTACAAACCCTCCCGCGTGCTCAGATCAGCCAATGCAGGGAAGCTGGAAGCACATTCACTAAAAACGCCGGGACAACGCTCCACACGTCCCAAACTCTTCTCCCTTCTGGCTCCAAAACTATGGAATGGGCCTGGGTTGGGTTAGTGGTCCAGGCACATTGGCTGGTAATCCAGCATGACAGTGTGTCCGCGAGTTTGAGTATCGATTCCGACAAACTTTACTGTGAGTCTTCTCTGCCCACTGAGACTCATTATGGTCTACTGTATAACATTTTAAAAGAACAATGCCGAATTTATTTTAAAGGTTACTTCCCGTATGTTAACCAGTTCCATAGTTTGAACACAAGGCTAGTGTAGCTGATCTTAAACCACCAAACCTGAGACATAGGGTAGGTAGAAGCTCATTTAAATATACAGGGGTGGAGGATTGGAACAAAATCCCAAGGGAAATTAAATTTGCCCAGTCTTTGAACATTTTTAAAAATATGTTGAACTAGAACTGCACTCTGCCGAGTGCATACTTGCTTGTTGCACACTAGTAGGCCATAAATGGCCTACTAGTGCGCAAGCAGAGCGCGCAAGTACTTTCGACCGCTGGAAACTATCACATCTCAGTATCTCTGTGAAGGAACGTTTGAAATGTATAATCATTACGTGTAACTATTTGCTACCTAACTATTTTTTTACAGAAAAATGAATCATTGATATGTGATGAAAAAAATAAGGTATATAAACTGAATTAAAATATATTATACAGTATAATTATTTTATTACTTATTGTAAATTGTCAATTGTTTTAAATGTATTTCATTTTGTACTATAGTGATATTAATACTAAATCATGATCAGAGTAATATGTGTCTCTAACTTCAATTTCTGTAATAATACTTTCAAATTTGTTGAAATATACATGATCTAAAATACTTCCGAAATCTGTAGTTGGATTTGTTAACCAGATACCACATTACGTCATCGTTGAGAGCTGGGACCAGAGTACATGGTGTGTATTACCGTGGGCTCTCATACAGAGTATGTAGTTGTAATTTGATTAGCAGTATACTGTGGTTACTTGGTTCCAAAAAGTGACAGCCAAGTTTTTTTCAACGGTAAGTCTGTGCCTGGTTTGCTGGGACCAGTTACCACATTACGTCATCGTTGAGAGCTGGGACCAGAGTACATGGTGTGTATATGTATGACTAGCTCTCAGTGATGACGTAAGAGAAATGGTCATCTGTGTAATCTGGTCCCACCAGATACCACATTACGTCATCGTTGAGAGCTGGGACCAGAGTACACGGTGTGTATATGTATGACTAGCTCTCAGTGATGACGTAAGAGATATGGTCATCTGTGTAGTCTGGTCCCAGCAGACCAGGCACAGATTTACAAATTACAAATCACATTACAACTACATACAGAGTATGTAGTTGTAATTTGATTAGCAGTATACTGTGGTTACTTGGTTCCAAAAAGTGAAGCCAAGTTTTTTTCAACCGTAAGTCTGTGCCTGGTTTGCTGGGACCAGTTACAACATTACGTCATCGTTGAGAACTGGGACCAGAGTACATGGTGTGTATATGTATGACTAGCTCTCAGTGATGACGTAAGAGATATGGTCATCTGTGTAGTCTGGTCCCAGCAGACCAGGCACAGATTTACAAATTACAAATCACATTACAACTACATACAGAGTATGTAGTTGTAATTTGATTAGCAGTATACTGTGGTTACTTGGTTCCAAAAAGTGAAGCCAAGTTTTTTTCAACCGTAAGTCTGTGCCTGGTTTGCTGGGACCAGTTACAACATTACGTCATCCTTGAGAGAGTACATGGTGTGTATATGACGTAATGTTGTAACTTGTAACTAGTCCCAGCAAACCAGGCACAGACTTACGGTTGAAGAAAACTTGGCTTCACTTCGAAGAGACCAAGCGAAATGATTACTTGCGCGCTCTGCTTGCGCAAGTAAAAAGTGGCGGATGGGCAAGTTAGTATAGTGCTGTATTTATCTATTTACTTGCGCAAGCAGAGCGCGCAAGTAATAGTTTCGCCAGGCTCGTATGCACCGTCCCAGCCAACCCGCCAAATTGTGCCTGATTTGCTGGGACCATATTACATGGTGTGTATATGTATATCTAGCTCTCAATGATGATGTAAGAAATATGTGCACCACTGCGTATCAGGCACAGTTTGCTGGGACGGTGCATACGCATCAAAAGTGGTGGGTTGGCTGGGACTGCGTACGGCGCAAAGTAACCACAGTATACCGCTAATCAACTTACAAATTACCTATACACATTTTATATATGTATAGCTCTCAATGATGACGTAAGAAATATGTGGATTAAAGGACCAAATGCCAGAGTGTAATTGGTTTTCGATGGCGACGTAATGACGATATGTTTTAGTCTTAGGAGGCACTGATTGACATAAACGTCACCATCCAAAGTCGTCACTTACGTATTCATTACAACATTATGTTTCTGAAGTGTATACAAATATTTACCATTGTTTCATTCTGGCACCACTGCCGTATCAGGCGCAAGTAGTCATTACTGAGAATTGACAGTTTGTAGCACTTGAGCACTAGTAGGCCATTTATGACCTACTAGTGTGCAACAAGCAAGTATGCACTCGACAGAGTGCAGTTCTATTTATATCTATTTATTGTCTTTTGTTTAATTGATCTATGATGGCCGGTTGTAAATGTCATTAGTATTGAAATGTTAGTACACATGTTCTTCTTATCATATGCTGTAACTATTTATTTATTTTGGATCACAATGGAAATAAGTCCTCAGACTTTTTGTGCAATCCTGATGGTTCTGTACTGCTATGAATTGTATCATGAATATATCAAATAAATCAAATCAAATCTCCCTTCCCGTTCCCTGTCTAACTACTGTAAATCTATCAATAAAGGCAGAAAAGCCCCAAATATATCTAAAAAGAAAAACTATGGAATGCACATCCCATTGCAATCAGAACTGCAGATCTTCCGCAGTAACCTGAAAACCCACCACTTCAGACTCCATCTTAGTCTATAGCACTGTCTGTAGCCTTAGCACTTGCCCTAGCCTCTGCAAAGGCTCAACTTACATAACTTAGATCACATTTTTATGTATTTGATGTATTACCATGTTTTGTTCTTGGTTACTGTAAATCACTCTGGATTAAGAGTGTCTGCTAAATTCCTAAATTGTAAATTGTATTAAACTTTACTACAGGTTTAAACCATAGTAAATAAAACACTACATACCCATCTTGTACAATTTTACTACAGGTTGCATCCAGGTTGTACTAAACAGTCCATTTCTCTGGTCCATCTCTGGCTGTTCCTCTGACAACGTTGAATGTCTTTTGGAGGCCATCTCTCTAGATACTGTAGACCTCTCCCTGTGGTGCTCTGTGGAAATCACCAGAAGACCTTTCATTATACTACATATTCAAATCAACTTTAACATGTCTAGTTTAGTATAAAGGAGTCACTAGTTGTTCAAGTGCTAATATAATTGACCCCATCCTGATGTGAACATCAGGTGAAAATAAATTGTATAATGTTTTTTTTGTTCAAAGGGAAAGAAAAGTAAAAAAGTAACACAAATAGCCAATCTACAAGCTGCTCAAAACGTGTGGCATAGTGAGTTTGTAAAACATGGCATAATCTTGGACATAGTTTGAATGCTGATTAATCGTGATTAATACATTTTTAAACTGAGATGCATCTGACTAAAATGTTTAATCGCTTGACAGCCCTACTCAAAAAGTATTTATTTAAGCAGTATTTGTTTTGTCTATTTGAAAAATGTCAACAGTCCTTGACCCACCAGCCTCTTCTGGTCTTTGATGTAGCTCCTCTTGTTCCTCTTTAATCTGTGGAGGTTGTGGTTCCTCCTGGACCTGACTGGAGCTCCTCTCCTCTTCAGGTGGCACCTCCTCTTCACACACAGGGACGTGCAGAAAGTCTATGAAAAAATACAAAGAGACTCTATCCATACAAGGTTTGAATCTTGTACCTCAATGCAGAGTAGTGGCTGGAAAAAGTATCAACAGATACATTTTTGGCCACATTTTCCAAAATTGAACATTGATGGTGCGCTGACTGAAGATGTGAGACGAGTTGAATGTTAGGTCTTCTCTAGCAGGTTAGTTGTGAACTATGGAATCGCGCATTTCCATGCTGTCACCAAGGCAGATATGTTGAACTGACCCACCATTCCAAAGCGCCAGCGCTCACCCAGCAGTCTGCTGTCACCCAGGCGGATGTGTGCACGCAACCTGATGTCGCTTCTCGCCCTCAGGCGTCTTACTGGTACTGAAGTAGAATTAACTGCAAAGCTTATGTGAAGCCATTATTACTTTTACAGCCGAACTGTCGTCCCATTCATAATACATTTTGATCAAAGCAGGGGTCAATGCATCAACGCATTCACATTAGGCTAAAATTGATAACTGATTCATACACTCTCAGTACCGACCCACTTTCACCAATAAAACAAATAAAGACAGAGTGATTTAAACTTACTATGATCCAGGTGGTCTTCAGGTTCCTGTTTAAGGTGGTCTTCAGGTCCCTGTTTAATATAAAAAGTCGTGGCTGCAGAACTGATCGTCACCTGCAGACTGGACTCCACACACTGGTCTGGAATGAAGGAATACAATAAATACTACTAAGGACTATGATGTGACATTAGTAACAACTTTAATAATAAGGTTGTTCATGTGTTATAAACTGAACCAGACTAAATTGATATACATTATGAACCAGAATGTTTTAAGTTTTATTTTGTTAAATACAAATCAGACCCGTCTGAACCGAGTGGCGCTGTACTGGACTCGTGCTGTAGTACTGTACTGTGTGTGTGTGTTCTATTCTGTTTTCTTAGATTTCCATGATCCATTCGTCACATTGCCTCATAATGTTATGATTTATGCTCTCAGTGAAATCCAGCTGCCACAACTGTACATAGATATAGTAACGAATGTCTATGAAAAATCCTACATCCAGGTTATATGTGGGAATACTGATCCAATCAAGCTTGGTATAGGTATTAAAACAGGGTGTCCCTGGAGTGCGGTGAATTATATCCTTGCAATTAATCGCTGGCTCAAATGGATGTGCCATTGCGCACCTGAAGGAATAAGATCACCAAAACCAGTCCAGGGGTACGCTGATGATGTGCATATTGCGTCACATCAAGATAACGTAATTCTAGCTATGCTCTCCCGTACTGAGGAGTTTCTGCTGTGGTCCAGGTTGGAGGCTAAACAAACCAAATGTGCTGCGTTTTATGAAAGGCGCAGCGGTGGTAATCAGTGGTACAAATCTAAAACCGACAAGCCCCCATCCTTTTCACTAATGCAAAAACCCATCAGAGTGTATTCAAGACATGAAACGTATCAATACCTGGGGCATAAATTTAATGTTGCAGGCGACTGGGAAGAGCAAGTCAGAGAACTGTATGATGACTACTCTGACAGACTGGACTTGATCGACTCCTCCCCCCTCCCTATCCGAATGAAATTGCAGGCAATCAGAGAATTGGCACTCGCCAAAATTTAACATATTTTCCAAAATACATTTGCCACAGAACACCCTTACAGAACTGAATAACAAGGCAGTGCGCTTGGTGAGGGGCTGGTTCTATCTCAATACTCACTCCAACCGTGCCATACTGTTTCAGCCCATCAGAGATGGTGGTCTGGGTGTACCGAATATTGAATGGGTTTACACCGCCACCAGAACCAGTCACCTTATAAATATGCTCAACAGCGACGACCCCACGGTCAGGGAAATGGCTTGTGAGTCACTCATTCAACACATGCAGCGACGTAAAATACCACCCGCGCTGGAGAATGAGACGCAGTTCCTTGGATTCAAGACTAAGGCGAAATGGTAAATTGGACATTAAAGCCGCTGGATTCGGTGTGCGGTCCGACTGGATGGATCTTAATGATCTATGCCAGCGATCAGGATTACAGTTAAAGTGGGTGGCGCCTGATACAACAACTGCTGCACTCAACAACAGCATCATCATACTGTAGATCCGCGTGTCCGTGCATGTGCGACCTACGAGCAGGACGGTGCGCACCATGAACTGTCAATCAAATCCGCGACCGCAAGAGCCACCATTCTAGGAATGAAGCGAACAGAAAGTGCACAACACTGGACCAGTCTGAGGCTGCAGGGAAAACTGGCTCTTCTTCCCTTTGCAAACCACTCATTATCACACTCTGTACTGTCAAATAACACCATAGGTGAGGACATTCTCATTTTCACTATTAAAGCCTGTTTACAGCCGACCAAGTTCAACTTGGCAACCTGGTACCCATCAGCACACGACCCACACTGCATCCTACATCCAGTACCACATGACAAAGAAACACTCGCACACATCTTAAATGGTTGCAGCCACTATAAAAGACATGACCGTCTGGTGGACCTGGTCTCAGACAAGATCAGAGGAGTACAGGACAGGACAACAAGAATGTATAAACACAGCACTGTAAAAATAGACTGGTTTGATCACAATGACATGCATGTCAATTCACTACAAAATATTCCAACTACCCCAGATATTGTGTTCATCAATTAAATTAGAAAAACTGTCACTATATTTGAAATAGGCTGCCCATTTGATTTGTATATGGACACTTGTTTTACATCCAAACTTATGAAATATCAGCTTCTGGTGGAACGTATTATGGCCTTGGGATATAACGGTCAACTTATTGTCCTTGTATTTGGAAGTCTGGGCCATGTCCATAAACTTGTGCTCAGGGGTCTGCAATTGGGTGGATTGCTAAAAACAAATGCAAAAAACCTGGCTAAATACTGTTCTGTCTCAGCTACTATGGGCAGTCTAGTCTGTCTGTCTGGAGAAGGCGTTCATTTATCCCTAGGTGGCTTAAAAAACCCAAAACAAACATCCTGTCTAGTAGTGTCAAGTAATAGTATGTCAATGTGCTATATATATATATATATATATATATATATATATATTTATTTTTTCTTCTTTTCCCTGTGTGTTAAGCATGTGCAGCAGCTATATACAGAGTTGGGTGTAACGAGTAACGGAAAATATCGTTACTGTAACGACACTACTTTGGTCGGTAGCGAGTAATATAACGACACTACTCCTCCAAAATTAATAATCACACTACAGTTACTGGTCGCTTTAGCGCTGCCGTTACTCGCTACTTGCGTCATGTGGCTGCTTTCAGCAGTGTTGCTTTAGAGAATAATGCACACAACGGAGATGAGTTGAACATGAACACTAATGGTGCGCTGGCAACGCAGTACGCAGTACGGACTAGAACATGTCAAACCGGTGTCAGATCATCAGCAGCACAGCATTTTTCGTTACTGTCGTGGACTCGTAGGGTGGCCAGACGTCCGGTTTTAGACCCACCTTTCCTCCTCCCAACTCAACCTCTGGCCGGACACATCATTGTCCGTTTTTTTGTGATATAGCCTACAGTGCTTGTGTCATAACTGTCATTTAAGTCGTCTCTGTATTAAAATCTCCGTAGCACTTTTCCACTGCACAGAAAGCTCCCAGTCTCCCCACTGTCACAGAGACAGAGCAGGCGTTGGGGTGTTGCCATGTCCGCTTATTACAAGCGACTTTGGGCTTGTTTTATGATAGCCCAGTCAGGCTTCTTTTGGGCTGTTTTCATAGACATGGCTGCTTGTTTCTCTTATAAAACCTGGCAACACTGCCAATGGGAGGGTCCGTTTGTTTGTTGTAGAACGTGTGCTCTCACAATCACTAGTTAGTTAATGTAGAGATAAATAAACCAAATATGCCGAAATGAAAAACTACATTTAATGAGCAATGGAGCAGGGGACTCCACATCATAAAGAAAGGGATCCTAAAGCACTGTGAACATAATTATAGTCTACTGATTTATCTCAGTCTCATTATTTTATTTGAATATATTGTTGGGAAAGTTAATATTTGCCTAGAACCACGTGGTACAGTGGTTTTCAACCATTTTCATATCAAGGTCCAGTATGTATTCTGCATTTTAGCCATGGACCACCATTTGATGAGATTTGGCCTCACAGACCCCAAACTAAATATTATATTGTTGTGTGGCAGTTCAGTGCAAATTATTTGACAATGCATCTCAGGCGATTTTATGGAGTAACGCAAAAGTAATGTAACGAGTAATGTAACTAGTTACTTTCTCCAGGGAGTAATAAAGTAATGTAAGGCATTACTTTTTTCAAAAGTAATATGTAATATGTAGTGCCTTACTTTTATGAGTAACGGACCCCAACTCTGGCTATATATGGTTGGACCATATAATGTATAACCTAATTCTGATCAGTGTTTGGGTCTATTGTATTACGCCTCTTTTGCAGATCCAAATAAAATAATTCAAATGTGTCTGTGTTATGCTGCGCAACAGTGACACTTTCGGAGGTCACATTCACACCTAATACTTCGGTAGACTCGATGCAAATGGTCGGAGAAGTTGGGATTTGTGCATATTTAATTTGCTGCGGTTTTCCTTCACACTGTACTGTCATCCACAGCAATTGGTAGCGCAGCTAGGGAACTTCATCAATGTGTTCCATTCATAAACTACACAGTGAAATCTATGTTGTTAAAATAATACTTAGGACGTAAAATTAGGGTAACGGGTAGGGCTGACCTTCGATCACGTATTTGATGATCGATCATGATTGATACATTTGTTTCGAACGTCAACGCTTCAAAACCCAACGGGGGGGTTAAGGCTTTTTACAAAAGTTGTGGGGCATCTTAGGCCGCAGTCACACCTTTGAGACAGCCGTCTTATGGTTGTCTGATCAAAAGCATCAGACAAGACAGCTCCCAATGCATTTCTAATGGGAGTCACGTGGTTTCATCAGACAAACGTGTTTCATGGGGGGGGGGGGGGCAAGACACAAGACACAAAACATTCACGCAACATTCTGTAGTCCACAAGCTGAAGAACAAGGCGGCACCAGACACAAGACAAAAAGGGTTGGGTTTACCCGCCAACCAATAGGAGAGAAGGTCCGTTTGTTACGCTGCACTGGGCGGTCTTTTCACACTCTGAGTCTGTTGTTTTTTTTCTGCATAGTGCAGACACGGAAGAGGAAAGCCTATGCACTTTCGTATTAATTTAAGTAAAGTAGTTTGGTCTGTTCCAGTAAGCAATTCAACAGGAAAATATAATCCCTGCCCGTCGTGGCCGAACAGAAAATTAAAACAAACGTTATAATTCAAGGTGCATGCATTTTCACTCCTAATGCTTACCGGTATATGATTCTGCCCTGTGTTATGATCAAATGTACTAGATATTTATCGTGTACACACGCACACCCTGCATTGACAGAATGGACCGGAGCTACTTATAAACTGAAAAAGTCGCTTGTTTAACGTGCCACGGCTGTGACAGCTAGCAGCTGCAGCTGTCAAACTAGCAACAGGCTAGCTGTAAAACTAGCAACAGGCCAGGGCTGACAGTCCGAATGTCGGCAATCCAGTTAAAAAGCACATCAGTAAAACTGTGTATCCGAACCTTAAAATCCATATGCTGTCTGCAGTGGTTAAAAAACAGGGCTTAAAAAGAGCTTAAAAAGACGGAGCTTCGTCATTGAGCTGCTGCTGTGTTTCAGGGTTCAGCTGCTTAACGTTCGGTGTGCATCGTTCATCGCTGAAACTACGCGACTATATTAAAATGTCAAATACTGTCTCAGCAGAAATTTTGATTCATATGATTCATATGATTCAAAATCATATGATTTGGTTGTTAAAATAAAATAAAACTGTTAATATGAATGAACATGTTTTCAGTTCGCATGGGCAGTGCGCATTGGACTGGAGATTATGAAAGAGTCGTAGCCATGACTTATATTTCTGAAAATGCTACTGCTCGCAAACAATCATTTTGGGCATGAAATGTTATGATTCCCCCCCTTTTTTTTCTCTCATTTTTTTTAATAACATCGAGGTGTCCACTGGCATCTGTCGTCTCCTCTCCTGAAGTAACGCTGAACGGTCTGACTGCAGATAGGAGAGAGCCGTGCGCCCAGGTGCCCCATGGCTAACAGCCTGAAATGTAGCAATAAAGTCGTGTGTTGTGGTAAAATGGATGCGCTTTATTAAAAATAATGGAGTCGTTGCTAAGCTCTCTCTGGCGCGTCTCCCTTTCCCTCTTTCTCCTCGCCACCAACATCGCCAGGACAAGAGCCCTCTTTCTCCTCCAAAAAAACATTTTGTCACCACAAACACGTTGACACAACCAACAAGCTACTAGCTACTGTGTCCCGCGGCTAACAGCGTAAGGACAACAACAGGCAACACGAACACGTGGATCTGTTTCCGCATGTCCTCGTACCGCCCACGCACCGCCCAGATTACGCAAAGCATTGTGGTCAATTGATGCGACAAACGACAAGACAGATGAAACCATAAAACATTGATAAGACGGCTGTCTCAAAGGTGTGACTGCGGCCTTATAAACTGGGTGGGGGGGGGGGGCGAGACGAGACGAGCAGTGACGCTGACGCACAATGAATTTGGGCTTAAAATAAAACAGCGATATAGCTGCAGAAGATAGAGAGGAGCGCATATTGGATTGGTCTTTTATTTAACAATTAAACAGCACCTGAAACAGGCATTACCTCTCCATCAAATAAAAATATATATAATCCAAACTCCTCTGTCAATTGTAAACGAACGGTAACATGAATGAACTCTTCAAGACACTTGTCAGAAATAAAATCAACCACGGTTGATTTGATTGATCATAAAGTTAATGTGACTGTGAGTGTGTGTGTATGGGAAAAATATATATAAACTTCAGATTATAGATCACTTGGAATTATAACAATCTGTTGAGTATTGCCTGAATAATGCCACTAGTGAAATCCCATTTTAGTCATGCTGCATGCGCTGTTGGTCGATGAATAGAATAATTATAATCCAAGGTTTGTCAATCATATTATGGTTTATGGTTGAAAGTAAACCATAATAAGTAAACTTTAAGAAGAGATCTGCAGTCATTGTGCTGCAGACTGCAGTGCAGAGTGCATGAGAGCAGCTCCGCTTGCTAATTGAGTTGACATTTGCACAACTTCACTGCATGGCATTACAGTAATTAGTTATTTGCCAGCACCTGCTCCAATATAGGCCTAAATCAAACTTTATTTATATAGCACATTTAAAACAATAAAAGCTGACCAAAGTGCTGTAGGCCTACAGGCTGAAACAAGTGGAACATCACCATCGGCGCACAAAAAAAAGCATAATTAAAAGAAAAAAACACAGGCAAATAATATAGGCTACATAATTACAATAATATGATCAGGTGCAATTAAATGCCAAAGAGAAAAGGTGTTTTGGTCTGGGTCTGTAGGAGCTGCTCTGCTGTATGGGAGTTCACAGTGATGGAACAGGTCAGTCTTCAGACAAGAAAAAAAAAAAGATATCGCTGGCAACGGCAAAATCAATTCTCTGCATCGCCAAAATAAATCTATAGGCCTAGTTTCATTTGTGCCATTATACTCAGCCAATATGCACAACGCAGCGCATGATATTGCAGATCTTTGAATTTTCGGTGCGCGCACTGAGCGCACTCACCATGTGAATCCAAGCAGGTCCTCACAAGTATAATGTACACCGCCAGGCTCCACAAGGTTCTCAGCGCAATGGCGGCGGCGCATCGATAAAAGTTGGGATTTTATAGTGGCATTATTCAGGCAATACTCAACAGATTGTTATAATTCCAAGTGATCTATAATCTGTGAAGTTTATATTTTCATTTGGGTGTAATTAATGTTTTTATATGACTTATCAAACATGGTAGCCTATATTTAATGTCCACTGAGCTGTGGTGCGCTTGCCTACACTCTCAATTAGGGATTTTCCCAGCGGTCATTTTCACTCTCGTGTAGCCTACAACCTTTATTCAAATAGGGTATTTTAAAATGTAACCACACTTTCGATTTATTTTTCCTGGCTCCTGGGACTGCAGCTGCACTTGTTCAGTTGACTTCCTTGTTGTTAACGCGGGGGAAAGAGGAGGCGTTGCGAGGTGCTGCGAGGCGCAAGCATGGCTCGCGGACCAAATGGGGACGTCTCGTGGACCAAAAGCGGACGCTTTTCTTTTAATGACTATTCGATTCAAAATTTTAAAATCGATTCCCGTGCGTATCGATTGAACGTCGATTTATCGTTTTTTTTGGGTCAGCCCTAGTAACGGGTGTCAGGGACTAGACGTCTCTCTCACTCTTGTGTGCACACGCGCATGTGTGCGTGCGTGTGTGTGTGTGTGTGTGCATGCACTGCTCTTTTGGGCATGTGGAGGCACAGCGCAGACATCAGCACAAAATGTATCCGACCTACGTTTACAAGTTTATCGACATGCAGAAAGTTCCCACTAGCTCCCCACACAGTGACAGCACTGCAGTGACAACACTCCATGTTTACGCAAAGACGGACTAAATATTATGTACACTACAGTGTTTGTGTTTCCTTAAGCAATTGATTAATATACTCGTCCTCATATTTCAATGAGGGCTTCAGTCTCCTACTCTCCTTATTTGCCCACGTCTATGAGGTTAAACGGGACATCTTTGCGCTCGCGTTGCGAGGTGCTGCGAGGCGCAAGCATGGCTCGCGGACCAAATGGGGACGTCTCGTGGATTAAAAGCGGACGCTTTTCTTTTATTGACTATTCGATTCAAAATTTTAAAATCGATTCCCGTGCGTATCGATTGAACGTCGATTAATCGATTTTTTGGGGTCAGCCCTAGTAACGGGTGTCGGGGACTAGACGTCTCTCTCACTCTTGTGTGCACACGCGCATGTGTGTGTGCGTGTGTGTGTGTGTGTGTGTGCATGCACTGTTCTTTTGGGCATGTGGAGGCACAGCGCAGACATCAGCACAAAATGTATCCGACCTACGTTTACAAGTTTATCGACATGCAGAAAGTTCCCACTAGCTCCCCACACAGTGACAGCACTGCAGTGACAACACTCCATGTTTACGCAAAGACGGACTAAATATTATGTACACTACAGTGTTTGTGTTTCCTTAAGCAATTGATTAATATACTCGTCCTCATATTTCAATGAGGGCTTCAGTCTCCTACTCTCCTTATTTGCCCACGTCTATGAGGTTAAACGGGACATCTTTGCGCTGCGTAAAATGAATACCCCTTCTCCATCTCCAACTGTGTTTAGCTTAATTTCCTTTATTTGCTGCGGATTGCATTCCCACCTGCACCGAAACTAAATCAAATGCGATTAACTAAGCGAAACCCCTCGCCAAACGAAACGCACTTTCCGACAATGTGCAGCAGATTCATTTTAATCGCAGTAAAGCTTTCTGGTGTGAAGGCGACCAGAGACAGACACAGCCAGGAAGTCAGGGACACACATTGCTGTGCCTTGGAGTGGCTGCACCACTTAACCAATTAGCTGCTCGTGGCGGAACGTTCCGTCAGAAGGAATCCAACTAGCAACTGCTTCTGGGGTAATGTTCCGTCTGATAAGCTTTATTATTGATATCAAACCGGATCGCTGATTTTTTTTTTTTTAATTCTTTTTTTGACTTGGCCTTTCTTTCTTTAGCGATCCTAGACCAGGTTGCGCAACCACGCTGCCGTCCACAGGCGGACTAAAAAGCTGAATAACTCGAAATCTACTGAGCTCTCCGTGGTTTGGATAAAACGGTCTTTACTGATTATCCAGTGGTCTAGATGGAAACATTGGCGCTTTCTAGAGCAAGGATGGCTTCATTTTAGCTCGCTAGCATTGACGCTATTTATTTAGCATTAAACATGGACGCCCAAAACAGGATGTGGGTCCAGCGTGTGCTGCATTGAAATGGCAGTCTGAGGTTGGCTCTGCGTCCAGCAGGTGGCAGTATAAGTGAAACACTTACCACGCCATTGCCATAGATCTCCGTCAATGAAAGTCTTATTAATCAATGCTTACCTCAATTCCATTGCCATAGATCAATGGCAAATTGTGCTTTTATAGCGCTTTCAATTAATCAAGTCATAATGCTACTCACGTTAGCATTGGGTTGCTAGTTGTTTTTGTCATAACACTGGGTCGCCCATCTTGGATCGTCGTCACCATAAACACCCATTCTATCTCTGTTTCTTTCAATCGCCTGTATCTACTTTTCCTTGTCCCAGATGGCATTTTTGGTCAAAACAAGGTTTATTCCACGGCACAGAGCCGACGATGGGAAGCATTCCACTGCACTGGGTTAGCTCCGTTTGATATACAAGACCTGACCACGCATCGTCTAACTTCCTCGTATATGATCAACACTGGAAGTTTGGAAATGTGGCATTTCAAGATAAGAACTGAACATGGAAAAATGCTGGGGTGAATTATATAATTTGTCAATGCATGCTAGCACTGTAAGTGTTACGACAGGCTGTCAGGCTGCTGAATGAACAACCTGCCCCCCCCCCCCCCCCCTCCCCGACCATCCTCTATAGTATTATACAGTCAGTGTACTGTACTATGCATTGAACTTTGGACTTTGCATTGCTGAACTGCACTATTACGTTGCACTAGCACTATTGCACTTTGGGAATTATTTATTACAGTGTGTTTATTTGTATGCAAGCAATGACCATAAAGATCTATCCGTCTATAAAGCTACACTAAGTATGTAAACATCAGGTGAAAATTATATTGAAAAATAAGTCAAAAAGTAACACAAATACCCGTTGTACAAGCTGCTCAATGTGTGGTATCGTGAGCTTGTAAAACATGGCATAATCTTGGACATAGTTTGAATGCTGATTAATCGTGATTAATATATTGTTAAACTGAGATTAATCTGGTTAAAATGTTTAATCATTTGACAGCCCTAATCAAAATGTAAAAGTATTTCTTTAAGCAGTATTGTTTATTGCATATTTGAAAACAGTCATTGACCCACCAGCCTCTTCTGGTCTTTGAAGTAGCTCATCTTCTTCATCTTTAATCTGTGGAGGTTGTGCTTCCTCCTGGACCAGACTGCAGCTCCTCTCCACTTCAGATGGAACCTCCTCTTTACACACAGTAATGTGCAGAAAGTCTAGGAAAAAAGTGATTCTATAAAAGATTTGAATCTTGTACCTCAGTGCGGAGTAGTGGCTGGAAAAAGTATCAACAGATTACTCTATGGCCACATTTTCCTAAATTGAACTTTGATGATGGTGCCGTTTGTTTACATTGTAGCATTCGCATAGAAGATGTGAGACGAGCTGAATGTTAGGTCAGTGAGTTTTCTCCAGCAGGTTAGAAGTAGAATTAACTGCAAAGCTTCAGTGAACCTATTCATACTTTTACTGCTGAACCGTCGTCCCATTCATAATATGATCAATGTAGTCACATTGTTAATGCTAAAATCGATAACTGGGTCATATCGGTTCATCTTTACACCCTCAGTACCGACCCACTTTCACCAATAAAACAAATAAAGACTAACTAATTTAAACTTACTGAGATCAAGGTGGTCTTCAGGTTCCTGTTTAAGGTGGTCTTCAGGTTCCTGTTTAAGGTGGTCTTCAGCTTCCTGTTTAATAGAAACAGTCGTGGCTGGAGAACTGATCTTCACCTGCAGACAGGACTCCACACACTGGTCTGGAATAAAGGAATACAATAAATAATGCAATAAGGATTTGATGTGACATTAATAACAACTTTCATAAAAAAGGCTTCCGCTGTTCATGTGCAATGAATAACGACTATAATATATGTATTAAACTTCATAAACAGCATGACACTAAATTGATTTATATCATGAATCAGAATGTTTTTTGGTTTGTTTGTTTGTTTTTTAAATGAAAAATTAAAGAACAAAATGAAAGCAAGCGGTATTTATTCATTGCATATTTGAAACAGCAAATCAGTTTATTAACAGATAATTGATCCTGAAATACATAACACAAGTAGGTATAATATTGTTGCTGTGAGGTGGAAACCTCTTACGTCCAAAACTGTTACTTTTCAGAATTCGAGTAGAAAAAAATATGAGATCAAAAGCTTGTAGATCAGATATTTTGGTTACTTTTGGGTGAGACTGTAGAATGAGGAATTAGGACATTAATTTACAAAAAACATATAGGTTTCAATTATGTGTGAGAGAGAGAGAGAGAGAGAGAGAGAGAGGGAGCACATTTTCTGGCACCAGCGGCAGCCGTCCGACACCCTACCCCAGACCCTAACCTCACAGGGAAGACACAGCTGTTTCGGGTGCCACGGGTGAGTTTTAAACAGTGACGCTGACACCCAAACCCTAACCTCACAGGGAAG
The DNA here is from genome assembly GCF_963924005.1 of Protomyctophum bolini. Taxonomy (NCBI): domain Eukaryota; kingdom Metazoa; phylum Chordata; class Actinopteri; order Myctophiformes; family Myctophidae; genus Protomyctophum; species Protomyctophum bolini. The sequence goes on from NC_137871.1 coordinate 2,872,182, forward strand.
ACTGTGATTTTTAACTGGCAGCGCATATCGGGAGCCGCGGCTGATATCGGCAGTTACGGCGTCGGCCACAAAATGAACCAACACTGCCGCGGAACTCCACTAATCCCCTTCCCGGGCAGGTGCTGCCCCTGCCAGTGCCGCGTCTGATTGCCGGTGTCGGAGAATGTACTCGCTCCTTCTGAATTATTGAGATACATCGTTTCTCTGCCTGGCAGCAATGATAAAAAAGTAAACTCAGCAGCTATAATAGAACAGTGAGAATCATCCGACTGTCTCAGGATTCACATGGAAACTGTGAGTTGCCTACACAGAACGGAGA